>NC_137053.1:37115901-37195901 GCF_032717465.1 Coenobita brevimanus | reverse complement strand
TGCACAATTGTTGACTCTATACAGGGGTTTTATCCGCCCCTGTGTGGAGTACAACTCTCATGTGTGGGGAGGCTTCCCACATACAGCTCTTCTCAATAGGGTGGAGTCAAACGCCCGTAGTCTTGAAACTGAGGGCAGGGGTTACCCTTCCCTCACCCAACTCGAGGTGGAAGCTCACACCTTCAACGTCAGTGGTAATCTTGACAGCGGGAGAGCGCACCCCTTCGTGTGAGCAGGCGCGGCAAAGAGTTGGTAACACTGATTAATTTTAAAATTCAAAACCTTAAAATAAAAACAATACATATGACAGTTTCTAAGATTCACACACAATATAATCTATTAATGATTGGAAGTCTTACCTCTTCACTTATTAAAGACTGACATTTGTTCCTAAATACACTGTATAGGAGTATACATACAGGATTTGGAGATCCTGTGCTGCAGGAAAAATTCGGTGTCAGACGTCAGTAATAACCCTACAAATACGCCTTTGCTGGTCATACCAATTTTGACTATATTTCTGCCCCAAATGCTTTGTTTTTGCCATTCTTCTCACCCAGAACCCCGAAATCCCACCCCCTAAGACACGGGGCGAGGGGGGTTAATTTGAAAACCAATCACGAACACCAAAAATAAAAGCCAACTTCGTTCAGATCACACCAAAATACACCAGAAAAATATATTGCCAAACCAAAACAAAATAGTGCGGACTTGTAAAAGCTCACCGAACGCAAACATGAGAGTTCGTAATTCCAACCAACTGGTTGTGCACCAGTCGTCTGTTTAGGTAGTACTCGGCCATTCTTTACTGTAGGAATTATTTCACGTACCAACCAAACTAATTATAAAAGTATCATGCACCATATGTGATAAACAGCTTGGTAGAAATATTAAGAAATAAAATGGAAGTGGATACAGTATCTCATCTTTGTTTTCGTCTCGTCGTAAATTAACCATCTCCGCATAAGTGGTGAAGTCTTTTAAAATGATAAAAATATTAAACGCTTATTTTTCTTTATACGATGTTTTTATCATTAAATTAAAATTCCTATCACACACACTATAGGGTCCTTCAAATTCTACATAATTTTCTTTGCACAAGGGTGCTAAAATATGAGGAAGGGGCATTCGAAGGGGTGGTACGAGACCCCCTGCGGATTCCAGTACTACGCTGTGGTAATCCTCTCCCGTTCACCGGGGAACGCTCTCCCTTTCGTGCGTTAATACTACCAAAAGATGCGGATAGCGCAAGGTGAACGCCATCCCACAGTTTAAGAGTACGGCCGAAAGGCTTTTCGTTTCATTAACTCTCCCCCTCTTACTGACTCCCTTCAACCTCTGTCTCTTCGCCGCAGTGTTACATCTTTATCTCTTTTCTATCGCTACTTCAATGGTCACTGTTCCTCTGAACTGTCTGCATGCATTCCTCCACTTCTATGATGGGCGCGTAGCACCCGTCTAGCAACAAACTCTCACCCCTTTTCTGTCCGACTCTCTAATGCAAGAGTTAACCGTTACTCTCAGTCCTTCATTTATGCAACAGGTCAACTCTGGAACTGTCTCCCTCTGTCTGTATTTCCTGCTTCCTATGATCTCCAGTCTTTCAAACGCTGTGTGTCCAGGCATCTCGAAATGAATGGATCTTGAATTTGGCTCTCTCTTGTATTTTGTTTTTCTCTTGGAAGGAACAGTTTTTTGCGGGCTCATTGCCTTTGGTTCCTTCTTCCTCACATAAAAAAAAAAAGTAATACAAAGGAAAGTAAACAACAAGAGACCTACTCATCTCTTCGTGGGTGTTTGTTTTTGGGAAGGTTACAAAAACAACTATTCTATGAGTTGAACACAAAGATAAAATAGCAGGAAGGCTCATAGGGTAGAAATAGAAAGGGAGGAGAGCTAGGGGGAAAAAAGAAAAGACTGGAAGAAAGGAAAAAGAGGGAATGGGGGTAGGAGAGGAGGACGAGGAGACAGAGTAAGAAAGAGAGGGGAAAGAGGATGAGGAAGCAAAAGATGAAAGAGAACTGGAAAGGAGAGAGAGAGAGAGAGAGAGAGAGAGAGAGAGAGAGAGAGGATAAAAAGAAATAGTGAAAGAGAAAAAGTAGACGAGGAGGAAAGATGGATGGCGAGGAAGATAACAGAAAAGTAAGATGATGGAAAGCCGTCGGAAAATAAAAGTGTACAAGAGAAAGGAGTAGTAAGAAAAAGATGAGGAAGTAGGAAGAGGGGGGAAAAGGAAAAGAGTGGGAAGCAGAGAGTGATAGAAAGCAGGAGGAGAATAGAAACAGAGAGAGGAAGGAGGGGATGCGTGAAGGATGACGAGGAAAAGGAGGAGTAAGGGTGGAACAGAGGGGAAAAAAACAAAGCTGAAGGACAGGGACATGAAGAGCAAGGAAGAGTGGGAAAGAGGGAGGAAGAGAAGGAATGGTGTAGAGAGAGTTGTAAGAAACCTAAGATGAATTGAAGAACGAGGAAGGCAATAAAAAATGAACTGTGTTTGTGTATTTGTCTATTAGGGGGAAAAAAGACATTGCCTGCAATTATCTGGTGATTAGGGAAATGAGAATGAAGTAGAGAGACAGTAAGTTGAAACTAACTGAAGATGATGCAGGAAAAACCTACAGATACTGAGGAAAGGGAGGAATGTTTCAGGTTATGCGGGTTCGAGGAAATCATGTGAGGAAAAGTTGGAGAGAGAGAGAGAGAGAGAGAGAGAGAGAGAGAGAGAGAGAGAGAAAGTCATCTACTCGCTGACCTGAGCAATTCCACGCATTCTTTTAATCAAGACGCAACACGGGGACTTTAACAAGCAACACTAATCTCTCTCTCTCTCTCTAGCGCGCCCGCGCTCGTTTAATCTCTCCAGCACCTCTTCCTAAGCTATTTATACTGTATGCTGCATCTTACCTCATAGACGAGGAAAGGCCATCCTAGGCTGAGTTTTATTATTGCTGTCTGCTGACAGCAGTAATAAAAAATAAGTAAGGTTCCTGTCGTCGCCTATGGGTTAGTGGAATCTTTACATTATGTGAAGCCACTCCGCAGCTGCATCAAACCGAGTCCCAGGCACAAGAATACAGTAGTTAATATCCATGGTCGTCGGATGGTTAATTAGCTCATATGTGGCGTACACTATTTACCGTTCTGATATCGGTAATGCTCATATTTATATGATAATATATTAAGGCGCCATATCCAGGAATGTACTGGCTAGGAGCTTCCTAACATGTCAAAAATGTGGGTTAGAGAGAGGAACTGTACCAGTCAATTAAGTCCCTTCACTAAGACAAAGCTCTTCCTGAACCAGATAAAAAAGAAAAAAAAAAAACTCTGGGGATGGCAAGAAAGTTAATACAAAGTCAGCATCATGACTGAGTTAACATTCTTGCATAAAATAACGGGACTACTACGATGACACCATTAATATTACATTTTTGCCACTACAAAACGATTAACTTAAGATGAGGTTGAGCCATCGTAATTAAGAGAGATCATTCTTATCAGCCTGGGCACAAGAGGTTCTTCATAATTTACATAAATTAGTTTTGTAATGACCATAACAAAATTGAAAGTCCGAGAGACGACGCGTTTTATACTCTAAGCAGTCTGCCACCAGGCGATTTTATTCAGCTTTCATCAAATGATTTTACACAGCTTAAGTGAGGTCTCTGGTAGTGAAAGGGTGAAAGTTTCCATTCATCTCTTCATTACGATGACTTCTTTTTTACTTCTTCCAACCGACAGACGACCTTATTCAGCCTAAAGGACTTCAGGCTGAACACTACAGCTTATTTTTCCTTTATTCTTGGTGCTTCCAGACAATTTTATCCAGCTTAGGATAGATATGATCGCCCTAAAACGGTTGCCAGACTGGTGATCCTGATGAAAAGAGAAAAGCGAGAGAGAGAGAGAGAGAGAGAGTGTAGCCTGCTGATTTTCACCTCACATGTTGGGCGTCTTTTCCAGCTATAATACATAGAAGCAGAGAACACCCAATTCACATTGAAATGGTCTCTTTTCTAACTTTGTATTTTATATAGAAAATAATTAGTACTACTTAGTTATTTTTTTCTGTGTATTTGATAATGAAACATATAAAATTCTGTTGAGGTAAAGGCGATATAACAAAGAGCAGAAACGGTAAAATCCGTTGGTTCACATTACTGCACCCCAGTCATTTTCCACTGGTCCAGCTCTTGGGCTTCCACAACGTCCGTCGCGCGTCACATCAAGCAACTTTCCCTGCTTTTTGTTGGCGTAAACTGAGGCCACTAAGGAACCTCTTGAATGTGAAGGAACCGAAAAAAATAAAAGAGAGAGAGAGAGAGAGAGAGAGAGAGAGAGAGAGAGAGAGAGAGAGAGAGAGAGAGAGAGAGAGGTAAAAAATTTGGTTCTGCAATAAAAGATAACAAGTGCCAAATGTGTGAAAAGGAAATGGCATGGAGCTAAACTCAGTTCTCATTTGTAACTTGTCTCACATCGCATTAATCCTCTTCTTACTGTGAATACACATAATCAATTCATTTTGACTAATGCTAGACAGATGTACCCTGCAAAGGGATTTCTTAGTGGTCGGGTTAAGATCGAGTTCAAAGTCAACTTTAAGCTTGTATTTCACCTAGATAGATGCTAGACAGGTGATACTTAGCAGCTAAGTGCATGACTGGATGCAAGTCAGGAACGTTTAAGCAAGAGAAACAAGAAACTGGAGACCCTCGTGTTCTCTGCTTATGTAACAGTTCAATCTACCTTAGCTGGCTCGTCTACAGTATACCTAACCTTTTATCTTTTTCTTTTTTTTAATAACAGAACAAAGGAAGGAAAAACAATTGAGTAAACAAAATTGCAAACACCAGATTACTGGCGTCCTCCATTTATCAAACAAAATCCTTAACAGTTGGACTTGAACAGCTGTAGGTTGAAGTTTGGAGGAAAACAACTCCTAGGAAGTGAGTTCCAGAGAGATGCAGTTCGGGAAATAAGATTCTGATAGGCTGTTCTGCAATATGGCTGTGTGATATTCCAGTCATGAGCGCCACCAGATGCCCGTGAAGTACGAGCGAAGGCATGGAGAGGTGGTACAATGGACACAACTTCGTCTAAGCATTTGCCATAAAAGTATCTGTAAAGCAATGCAAGGGAGGCAATATTCCTTCTTACTTGTAGGGGAGGTAGTTTATTTATAATAGCTGGGTTATTAATAATAATTCCATTAGCTTTGTTCTGAATTTTGTCTAGGAGTTTGAGTGCAACCTCTCCACATCCATTCCACAAGGGTGAGGAATATTCCAGCTGAGAGTGCACATGACTCCTATAGATTATATCTAACTGCTCTCGTCAGTGATGAAGTTATGAACTCAGTACAACAATCCAAGTTTCTCTGCGGCGGTTTTAGCAACTGATCTGACATGAGAGGTCCAGCTGAGGGCATTAAGTAAAACACTAAGAATTTCAGTACTTTTGGATATGGAAATGTTGGTAGCATTGAAGGTAATACACGAATCTGGCAATATCTGTCTATTAGTGAAATGTGCACACAGTATTTGGTTTTACTGGCATTGAATGAGACAAGGCTATTTTGTCAACATTCACTGATCATAAATAAGTCTTGATTTATGGAGATGGCTGCAGTGAGTTGAAAGTTAGAGATATTAAACTTTGTAAATGAGTGTTTGAGTGTGAATGAACTGTGAAATGTGGAGTCATCTGCTTATGAATAGATGGGACTGTGGATGACAGATAAGAGATTATTAATATGAACTAGGAATAGGGTCGGCGCCAGAACTGATCCTTGTGGCACACGGGCATTGAGTAGAAATTGGAATATACATCATGTACTTTTACTCTTATTTTTCTGTCGCTGAAATATGAGGAAAGCAGAGGAACAAAAGACGTTAGTCCATAGCAAGGGAGTTTCGATAGCAGGGAACTGTGCCACACTCTGTCAAAAGCTTTAGAAATGCCAAGAGCTACTGCATGAGTTTCTTCATGTTGGTCTGTTGATTGATGGATAGTATGAGTCAGGAGGTTATATATATATATATATATATATATATATATATATATATATATATATATATATATATATATATATATATATATATATATATATATATATATATATATATATATATACATGCAGGTGGGGGCACCCAACATCCACCCACTTAGTGTAGTGGTACTCTGTTTTGGGGGTAGCTATTCACTGAGTGGCAAGCCAAATAATTTCCTGTAAACCAAAAAAGCATTTACAACGCTGGGTGGTAAGCTTATAACCAACCAACACGTGTTCCCTACGTGACAACAAGTGGGTTGGCGGAGAGTTAGTGCTCTTCCCCGGAAAACAACTAAAAAAATGAACAAGAAGCCTCGGACCAAGACTGACCAAAAGGTGACGACTAAGAACCGAGCAAAGGACATGGTACGGATATCTACATGGAATGTACGAGTAAATGGTGCAAATGATGAGGTGAAAGAACGAAAGATTGACCAGGTACTTGAGGGTGCGAAAGTGGATGTACGTGGATTAACTGAAACTAGATGAGGCAGAAAGAGTGTGAGAGAATGGGAGTATGGATGGAGTATATGCGCGGGAGTAGGTGAGAATGAGAAGACAAAAGAAGGAGTGTGTATTGTTGTGAGTAACAGATGGAAGGGAAGTATAAGAGAGTATGGATCAGTTGGCGCAAGGATTGTGTGGGTAAGACTGAAAGTTGGACAACAAATGTGGATGGTTGTATGCATGTATGCGCCAGCACAAGATCATGCAAGCAGAGCGAGAGAAGAGTTCTGGACAAATGTGGAAGCATGCATGAAAAGTTTGAAAGGAATGAGAGAGTGTTTTTGATTGGAGATATGAATGGAAAAGTAGGGAATGAGAAGATGGATAGAGTAGCTGGTGTTGGGATGTGCCTGCAGAGATGGATGAAAATGGTAGTGGTTTAGTGGACATTTGTGCTGGGAGGGGGTTGGTGACTGCCAATACCCTCATCAGGCACAAAATGATCTATAGGTATACATGGCGAGTGATGAGAAGGGTGGGTGATGAACTGAATGAATGGAAGACAATGATTGATTATGTGTGTGTGGACGAAAGGATGAGAAGGTGTGTTATGGATGCAAGAGTATATAGAGGCTGGGGGAGTGGACTTTCTGACCACCACCAAGTGGTAGTCAAAATAAAAGTACAAATGAAATGGAGAAATAGAAGAAGGGAAGGAGTGGAGAAAGGCGTTCATACAAGCAGGGTGGAAAGGTTACAAGAGGATGGAAGAAAAGCAGAATATAAGAAAGAAGAGGAGGAGCGATTGGGTAAATATGGATTGGAACATATGGGGGACGTGGAAGGTGTTTGCAAGATATTAACAGAAGAAATCTGTGCAGCATATGAGGTGGTGTGTGAGGTGAAAAGAAGACGAAAGGGAGTGCAGGAAGGAGTGAAGAAGTGAAAGAGGTTGTTGCACAAAGGAAGAAAACATATAATGAGTAGATGAGAAGCAGGGGCGTGGAAGAAGTTGAGAGACGGAAGAGAGAGTTATATGTAGAGAGGAAGAGAGAGGTGAAAAAATTAGTAAGAAAGAGTAAGAAGAGAGTGGATGAGGAGTTTGGAAGAAATTTGAGTATCAAGTGGAGGGAATATAAGAAAATGTTCTGGAAAGAGGTAAAGAAATTTAGACAGGGTGTTAAAGAAGCTGGTCGGGGAGGTGAAAGATAAAAATGGTAGAGTACCAGTGGAGAAGGGAGAAGAAGTGAGCAGATGGAGAGAACAGTTTAAGGAATTGTTGAACATAGAGAATGAAAGCAATGCGAGTATAAGTGGCTGGGGAATGGCTGGGAGAAGGAGGGATGCGAGAAGAGCAGAAGAAATCAGTAGGATGCAAGTTGTGGAATCAATGAAGAAAGTTAAAATGGGGATAGCCCCAGGAACTGATGGAGTGTGTGTGAAATGCTGAAGCATGGGGGAGAGATAGCAGCAGAACGGATTTGGAAGATGTGCAGATTGGCCTGGGAGGAAGGTAGAGTCCCAGAGGATTGGAAGTCAGGTATAATTATTCCCCTGTACAAAGAAAAACGGAAAAAAGAAATGTGTGGTAATCATAGGGGCATTTGTCTTCTCAGTGTAATAGGAAAAGTTACGGAAATAAGAGAGGAATTAGTTGGAGAACAGGGAGATTTTAGGAAGGGAAGAGGTTGTGTAGATCAGATATTCATTCTTAGATCTTTAGTGGAAAAGTTTCTAGACAAGGGAAGGAAGTTGTATGAGGCCTTCATGGATTTGGAGATAGCATATGACAGGGAGGATAGACAAGGAGTGTAGAAAGTATTAAGAATATATGGAGTAGATGGGAAGTTGTTGAAGGCCGTGAAGAGTATGTATGAGGGTGCTAAGGCTGCAGTGCGTGTGGATAGTGAACTGAGTGAATTTTTCTGTCTGAAGGTTGGACTGAAGCAAGGACGTGCCATGTCTCAGTGGTTGCTCAATCTGTATATGGACGGTGTTATAAAAGAAGTACAAGGTAGGGCAGTGGATGTTGGAGTGGCCCTAGTGAGAGAGAGCAATGTTTGGAAACTCCCTGTACTTTTGGTTGCAGATGATACTGTGTTTTTAAATGAAGACGGTGGGAGTTGCAAGGCTTGGCGGATGAGTTTGTGAGAGTGTGTAAGAAACGGAATCTAAAGGTGAATATAGGGAAGAGTAAAGTTATGGTCTTCGAGAGAAATGAAGTCAGTGAAAGTACAGCGAGGTTCGATGAGAAGGAAATGGAAAATGTGAGTGCGTTTAAGTACTTGGGGTGTGTGATGAGTAAGGATGGAAGTTTATAGAATGAAGTGTTTGAAAGGGTACAACAAGGTAGAAAGATTGCTGGTTCCTTGAAAGCAATGATAAGAAACAGAGAAGTGGGCATGGAAGTGAAAAAGTTACTACATGACACTTTTGTGATACCAACTCTAACGCATCGAGGTGAAGCTTGGACCTTTTTGGAGGGAGAGAAGTCAAGAGTGAAAGCAGAGGAAATGAGTTACTTGAGAAGAGCATATGGCGTCACATGGAGAGATAGACTGACAAATGAGGAAGTGAAAGAGCGTTGTGGTGTAGATGTGGATGTGATAAAAAGTGTTAAGAGCAACACACTGAGGTAGTTTGGCCATGTGGAGAGGATGGAGAGGAGAGAGTGACGATGAAAGTCTATGTGAGTGAGGTGTAGGGAGGGAGAGGGAGGGGGAAGCCGAGAGTGAGATGGAGAGATGGAGTGGAGAGGTGTATGAGAGAGGGGTGTGTGAGCTGGGAGCAGGGCAATGAAATGGCGGGGGACAGAGCGATGTGGTGATTTGTTTACGAGATTAAGGCGTCTGCCAATATATATATATATATATATATATATATATATATATATATATATATATATATATATATATATATATATATATATACATTGTTACGGAACAGAGATAGATAATGAACACTTCAAGTGAGAACACCAAAATCACTACTGTCCCGCAAAGTTCCAGGTTCAAAACAAAAGAGTTAGGTAAAATTACAAGTTAAAGTTTAATGCTCAAACTAACAACTAAACATTCAGGACTCATAAGGATAATGTAATGGCAAAAAACAGGTTAAATATATGGTTAACTGCAATAGCCTCTATTAACACGAAATTAGCAAGAGTAAATTTATCTAAGTCAGCCCTGATAAAATGAGAAAACCGGATAATGCTCAGTTAATGCAAGATATATTATTACAGATACAAAATATTATGACTACTGGCTGACAGTAAAAACACCACATGAATCACAAAAACCTCACCAGGCCTACGAATTAACGCCTTATCCTATACAGTACAAGAAAAAAATGTAATAACACTTATACTCAAAATACACAGCAGCTAGATGGTGGGAGACTTCCTGAGCACTCACAATAACAATACTCTGTACAGGGGAGGACAGAGATGTGAACAAAATGAGGAGTAGATCTAAGTGGCAATTAATGCAGAGATTGAGCTCATTATATAGGGGCCTGCAGAGCTTTATACAACTTGTAAGAAGGACGCGCAAATGAAGCCATAGGGGACAAAGAGTTGACACTCCTGCTCTGAACAACAGAAAGAACGACTTACTCTACTATAAGGGGAGAAGGGGGGAGTGAGGTAGAACACGGAAGCTTGGTCACTATGGAAGCCAAGAGGCGAATCGTGATCAAACATGCAGCATGTACGTTAGAATTATACAAAGGATGATGAAATCATAGGCTATGTAACACCTCCCCACAAAAAAAAAAAAAAATTTACAAAGGAAATTTCTTATTACTCTAAAACAATCTGTCTAAAGTCTAGATAAGCAATCTGCAATAACATTTTCTTTCCCCTTGACATGTTGTATGTCTAATGAATACTCCTGAAGAAGTAGACTCCATCTGGTCAATCTCTGATTTTTATCTTTAAACTTACTAAGGAATTTCAGTGGGTTATGATCGGTATAAATGACTATGGGGTCAAAACCAGATCACAAATAAAATGAAAAATGCTGTAAACCCAAAATCAAGGCCAAAAGCTCTTTCTCAATAGTTGAGTAGTTGTTTTGAGGTGGAGTGAACTTCTTACTGTAATAAGATACAGGGTGTTCAATACCCTGATCATCCTCTTGCAGCAAAACAGCCCCAGCTCCTGTATCACTTGCGTCAACAGCCATCTTAAAAGGCTTAGCAAAATTTGGAGTAGCGAGCACTGGCTGACTTAATAGGATAGCTTTAAGTCTGCTGAAAGAGGATTCACAGTTATCGGTCCAGACAAATTTAACTCCCTTTTTCAGTAGGTCTGTAAGTGGTGATACAAGAATTGAAAAGTTAAAAACAAATCTCCTGTAATAACCTACCATTCCCAAAAATCTTTGTAGCTCTTTCCTAATTTTAGGTCTGGGAAGATCACTTATAACCTGAAACTTAGCTTCTGGTGGTACAACGTGTCCATCACCAATTACGTACCCAAGGTACTGAACTTTAGCTTGACCAAACTCATACTTTGATAAAATAGCTACAAGATTAGCCTGAACCAAACGCTCAAGAAATTTACTGACATGGCATAGGTGATCTTTCCAGTTGTCACTGAAGATTAATACATCATCAATATATACAACACACCCTGCCAAACCCTCTGTTACAACATTCATGAGCTTCTGAAATGTGGCTGGTGCATTCTTCATACCATATGGCATTACAGTACATGCAAAAGTCTTTCCTAGTGTTACAAAACATGAGATCTCCCTAGCACGTTCAGTCATAGGTACTTGCCAGTATCGCTTTAACAAATCAAACTTACTTATGTACCTAGCCTTTCCAATCTTGTCTATGCAATCTTCCACGCGAGAGAGAGGGTAAGTGTCTGTTTTGGTTATCTGATTAACACGTCTGTAGTCGATGCAAAGCCGCTGTGACCCACCTGGCTTAGGGACTAGAGTGACAGAACTCCACTCGCTCTGACAGGGCTTAATCATCTTGTGGTCCAACAGGTAGCCAAGCTCCTTCTGGATGAGAGGAACTTTCACTGGGTTCACACGGTAAGGAGGCAGTTTAATTGGCTTTGCGTCTCCAACATTGACATCATGCATCAACATAGTGGTTCTCCTTGGAGTGGCACGGAACACTTGTGGGTACTCCTGCAGTAATGCCGAAAACTCCTGCCTTTCCTCGGGATCTAGATGAGAAAGCTTAGTCTGGAGATCATTCATGATATCAGGATTCTTCCCCAGACTATCACTCAGGCTCATGCTGCATGGGAGAACTTCACTTGCAGACTCGGGTGGAACAGCTACAGTGCAGACTGGGTTATTTTCGTCCCGCCTGTGATATAACTTTAGCATGTTCATGTGACAAAGTTGCTTGTTCTTTGTACGATCTAGTGTGCTGATGACTTAGTTGACATCACTGAGTTTCTTCTCCACCAAATAAGGACCACTAAACTTGGCTTGAAGAGGTTGCCCATGCACAGGCAGCAGAATCAAAACCTGATCTCCTGGCTGAAAGTGGCGTAACCTGGACTTCTTATCATACCAAGTCTTCATCTTCTCCTGAGCAGCTCCTAAATTCTCTCTCGCCAGCTGTAAAGCAGTGGACAGCCGTTCTTTGAACTTCATCACATACTCCATCAGGTTGATGTCATCTTCCTCCAACAGCCAGCATTCCTTGAGTAGCTTAAGGGGTCCTCTTACTTCATGGCCAAACAGTAGTTCAAAGGGTGAGAAGCCCAGTGATTCATTTGGAGATTCTCTTGCAGCAAATACAACAAATGGAAGACCTTTACCCCAGTCTTTCTGATGTTCCAAACAGTATTTCCTGAGCATCGATTAGAGTGTTTGATGATATCTCTCCAACGCTGCTTGGGTCTGGGGATGGTAAGCTGAAGACGTGATCTGGGTGATGCCCAACTCTTTCAGAGACTGCTTGAAAAAATTTGACATGAAATTACTTCCCCGGTCTGAATGTACCTCCTTGGGCAGACCAAACGTGGTGAAGAACCCTAGCATTTCTTTGACCACATTCTTTGCTGAGATATTTCTAAGTGGAATGGCTTCAGGATAACGAGTAGCCATATCAATCAGGGTCAACACAGAAGAAAATCCTGAAGAAGTCTTAAGAAGAGGGCCCACAATATCCACCAACACACGGGTGACTGGCGCCTCAAAAGGAGGAATGGGAACTAGAGGTGCAACCTTTTCGGTCTGATTACACTTCCCCACAACTTGACAGGTGTGACAAGACTTACAATACCAGGAAACATCTCTGAAGATACCTGGCCAGTAGAAGTGTTTCAAAATGCGTGCCACAATCTTCCTCACTCCAAGGTGTCCTGCCAAACTGGAATCATGAGCCACTCTAATGATATCCTGCCTACAAACACGAGGGATGACAACTTGATGTACAACCTCCCATTCACGTCGGCTGATGCTGCTGGGGGTCTCCACTTTCTCATAAGTACTCCTGACTTTATATAATAACAAGTAGAAGCACCAGCTGACTCTTCCTCACTGCAAGCAGAGTTAGCTAGACCTTTCAACTCAGGGTCAGCAACCTGCAACTCAACCAACTCTTGACGAGACAAATTATCAACACTACGGGGTACTGCCTCATCTGGTGAGTGGTCCAAGTCACCAGTAACTTTAGACTTAGCCCTAGTGACAGCACATGCAGAGAACACGTCAGGGAGATCACAATCCTGGGTCGCAGTCACTGGCTCACTAGACAACTGAGGAGCTGGACACACTTGACTTCCACCAATATCATTTCCAAGTAAGAAAGTTACACCTGACATTGGGAGTGTCTCAACCAACCCAACCATAACGGAACCATTAACAAAACCAGACTCTAAATTCACTCTGCACAGAGGGACTGAGAAGTTATTATTCCCTACACCTTGTAAGATTACAGTTTCATCAGAGGAATTAACATTAGAGCCTAGAACACTGGTCAGCATAAGGGATTGGCAAGCACCTGTATCACGATATATTTTAACTGATTTCCTGTTATTACTGTCCAGAGGACTGACAAAACCATCAGACAGGAAATTAGCACATGAACTCTTGAGAGTGTCACCCACGTTACTGCTCAAAAGAGGAGCTTCATCATAAGAATTCAATTTACCCCTCAAAGCAGGTTCAGTTAACTCGGTTAAAGAATTCTGGGAACTCTCAAGGGTGGACACTAGACCAATTGACTGAATATTTAAAGACTCCTTTTTGTTCACATCACGCTGTCTCCTGAAACATTTCTCCGTAGTATGACCAAGCTTACTACAATAAGTACATTTACTTTTCTGAAATCTAGAGGTGAAGCTGGTATTTACTTCCTGAGAAACATCATCTTTATTCTCTTTCCTGTTACCTGTACTCTGAGTAGAGGCAACGTACTTACTCTCTGCTTTCCTTTTTTTAGAATATCTCTTGTGAGTGAGAACATATTCATCAGCTAAAACTGGAGCATCAGACAAATTATCTATTCTTTTCTCATCAAGATATAGGTTTACATCATTATTAATACATCTTTTGAGGTCCTCCAGCAAAATCATCTGCTTAAATTTATCAAAATCAGAGTTTACTTTCTTAGAATTGAACCACTGCTTTAACGGATCTTCTTTGATTTTTGCATACTCAACATGGGATTGCTTATCTTCCTTATAAGTTGTCCTAAATTTCACTCTATAGGCTTCGGGAACAAGCTCATAGGCCTAAAGAATCAAGCTCTTAACTACATCATAATTATCAGATTGACCCTGAGAAAAAAATGCATAAGTTACTTGAGCTTTACCGGTGAGAACACTCTGAAGGAGTACTGGCCAATACTTTTTGGGCCAATTAAAACCTGTAGCTACCCTCTCAAACAACTGAAAATACTTTGTTAAATCAGATTCATTAAAAGGAGGGACAAGTTTAACATTTTTAGTCACATCAAAATCATCAGAGCTAGATGATCCAGTTCCACTTTGTTTCATGCGATTCTCATGGTCTGCCTGAATCCTAGCAATTTCGAATTGTGCCTGTGCCTCCTGAATACGAGCCTGAGATTCAGCCTCCTTAGCACGAGCCTCCTGCAGAGCTAGCTGTAACTTAGCTATTTCAATCTGCGTTTGCTCTTCTGGAGGAGTTACATTAAACAAGCTTTTATTAATCATGTCAACAATTTGATCTTTAGACTGATGAGAGCTAACAGCAATTCCCAATTGTTGAGCAACAAGCTTAAGTTCATTCTTTGTGCTGTTTTCTACATCACACACTGTTTGCACATTTGACAAAAAATCTTTGGCTTCATCAAGAGTAGTAATAGTAGACATCATGAATAAATCACAGTCACAAAATATCAAGCAATATTCTTATGATAATATCCTGAATATCCTGATAAAATGTCGCCAAATTTATGTTACGGAACAGAGATAGATAATGAACACATCAAGTGAGAACACCAAAATCACTACTGTCCCGCAAAGTTCCAGGTTCAAAACAAAAGAGTTAGGTAAAATTACAAGTTAAAGTTTAATGCTCAAACTAACAACTAAACATTCAGGACTCATAAGGATAATGTAATGGCAAAAAACAGGTTAAATATATGGTTAACTGCAATAGCCTCTATTAACACGAAATTAGCAAGAGTAAATTTATCTAAGTCAGCCCTGATAAAATGAGAAAACCGGATAATGCTCAGTTAATGCAAGATATATTATTACAGATACAAAATATTATTACTACTGGCTGACAGTAAAAACTCCACATGAAACACAAAAACCTCACCAGGCCTACGAATTAACGCCTTATCCTATACAGTACAAGAAAAAAATGTAATAACACTTATACTCAAAATACACAGCAGCTAGATGGTGGGAGACTTCCTGAGCACTCACAGTAACAATACTCTGTACAAGGGAGGACAGAGATGTGAACAAAATGAGGAGTAGATCTAAGTGGCAATTAATGCAGAGACTGAGCTCATTATATAGGGGCCGGCAGAGCTTGATACAACTTGTAAGAAGGACGCGCAAATGAAGCCATAGGGGACAAAGAGTTGACACTCCTGCTCTGAACAACAGAAAGAACGACTTACTCTACTATAAGGGGAGAAGGGGGGAGTGAGGTGGAACACGGAAGCTTGGTCACTATGGAAGCCAAGAGGCGAATCGTGATCAAACATGCAGCATACTGTACGTTAGAATTATACAAAGGATGATGATATCATGGGCTATGTAACAATATATATATATATATATATATATATATATATATACCTATCTATCTATCTATCTATCTATATATATATGTGTTTATATATATATATATATATATATATATATATATATATGTATATACAGTATATATATATATATACAGTATATATATAAACTGTATGTATATATATATATATATATATATATATATATATATATATATATATATATATATATATATATATATATATATATATATTGCCAGACACCTCAATCCCGTTCGGGGTGGCCACAAACAAATCGCCTCCACGTCGCCCTGTCCTCCGTCATTTCACTGCCTCGCTCGCAACTTACATCCCCCTCTCTCATATACCTCTCCACCCCATCCGTCCATCTCATCCTCGGCCTCCCCCTCTCTCTTCCCCCCTCCACCTCACTCACATACACTCTCGTCAGTCTTTCACCCTCCATCCTTTCGACATGGCCAAACCACCTCATTGTATTGATCCTAACGCTTCCTCTCACATCCACATCCACACCACAACGCTCCTTTATGTTCTCATTTGTCAGCCTGTCTCTCCATGTGACTCCACAGGATCCTCTTAAATAACTCATTTCCACTGCTCTCACTCTTGACTTGTGTCCTTCCAACAACGTCCAAGCTTCACTTCCATACGTTAGAGTTGGTATCACAATACTGTCATGTAGTAACTTTTTCACTTCCCTGCTTCTTATCACTGCTTTCAAGGAACCAGCAATCTTTCTTCCCTCCTGTACCTTTTCAAGAACTTCACCCTCCAAACCTCCATCCTTACTCATCACGCTACCCAAGTATTTAAACGTACTCACATTTTCCAATTCCTCACCATCCAACCTCGCTTTACATTCACTGACTTCACATCTCTCAAAGACCATCAATTTACTCTTCCCTACATTCACCTTTAGATTCCGTTTCGTACACACTCTCCCAAACTCATCCACCAAGCCTTGCAGCTCTCCTTCGTCTTCACTCAACAACACAATATCATCTGCAAACAACAGTACAGGGAGTTTCCAAACACTACCCTCTCTCACCAGGGCCACTCCAACATCCACTACCCTACCTTGTACCTCTTTTATTACCCTATCCATGTACAGATTGAACAACCATGGAGACATGACACATCCCTGTTTCAACCCAACCTTCAAAGAGAAAAATTCACTCATTTCACCATCCACACGTACTGCAGCCTTAGCACCATCATACATACTCTTCATAGCATTCAACAACTTCCAATCTACTCCATATATTCTTAATACTTTCCACAATCCTTGTCTATCCACCCTGTCATATGCTTTCTCCAAATCCATGAATGTCGCATACAACTTCTTTCTATTCTCTAGAAACTTTTCCACTAAAGATCTAAGAATGAATATCTGATCTACACAACCTCTTCCCTTCCTAAAGCCTCCCTGTTCTTCTCCAACTAATTCCTCTGTTCTTTCTCTGACTCTGTCAATATGTATCCTACCATACACTTTTCCTATTATACTAAGAAAGATGCCCCTATGATTACCACACACACTTCTTTTTCTCCTTTTCCTTTGTACAAGGGAATAATTGTACCCGACTTCCAATCATCCGGGACTTTACCTTCCTCCCAGGCTAATCTGCATATTTTCCACATTCATTCTACTACTATCTCTCCCCCATGCTGCAGCATTTCACCACACACTCCATCAATTCCTGGATCTTTCCCCAATTTAACTCTCTTCATTACTTCCAGAACTTCTATCCGACTGATTTCTTCTTGTCTTCTCACCTCTCTCCTCCTCCCAGCCATTCCCCAGCCACTTATACTAGCATTACTTCCATTCTCTATGTTCAACAATTCCTTAAACTGTTCTCTCCATCTGCTCACGTTTTCTCCCTTCTCCACTAGTAATCTACCATTTTTATCTTTCACTCCCCTGCTAACTTCACTTCCACCCTGTCTTACTCTTTTCACCTCTTTCCAGAACATTTTCTTAAAGTCCCTCCACTTTACACTCAAGTTCCTTCCAAATTCCTCATCCGCACTCATCTTACTCTCTCTTACTAATCTTTTCACTTCTCTTTCTTTCTACATATAACTCTCTCTTCCGCCTCTGAACTTCTACCACGCCCCTATTTCTCATCCATTCATTGTATGTTTTCTTCTTTTGTGCCACAACTGTTTCTTGCACACCCCTCCGTCTTCTCTTCATCCCACACACCACATCACATGCTGCACATATTTCTTCTGTAAATATCCTGCACACACCTTTCATCTGCTTCAATTCATATTTGCCCAATCGTTCCTCCACTTCTCTCTTATGCTCTGCCTTTTTCTCATCTTCTTGTAACCTTTCCACTTTCCTTGCAAATACTCCTCATTCCCGTCCCTCCCTTCTTCTATTTCTCTATCCTAATTGGACCTTGATGCTGGCCACCACCAAGTACTGGTCAGAAAGTCCACTCCCCCAACCTCTATAAACTCTTGCATCTATTACACATATTCACATCCTTTCATCCACACACACATAATCAATCACTGCCTTCCTTTCATTCAGTTCACCACCCACCCTTCTCATCACTCGCCATGTACACATGTGGATCATCTTGTGCCTGAAGAGGGTATTGGCTATCACCAACCCCCTCCCAGAACAAATGTCCACTAACGCACTGCCATTCTCATCTATCTCAGCAGGCACACCCCACTCACCAACTATTCCATCCACCTTCACATTCTCTACTTTACCATTCATATCACCGATCAAAAACACACTCTCATTCCTTCCAAACTTTTCCATGCACACTTCCACATTTGTCCAGAACTTTTCTCTCACTCTGCTTGCACGATCTTGCATTGGCGTATACACACACACAATCGCCCACATCTGTATTCCAACTTTCAATCTTACCCACACAATCCTTGACCCAACTGATCCATACTCTCTTCCACACACACACACACACACACACACACACACACACACACACACACACACACACACACAAGCTCACATCTATCAGTTCCAGTGGGATGGTGCTTGAAAACAGGAAACATCAACGTCATTCAGAGTAATTATGTCAGCTGTCAAATGTAGTACCCGTCTAGCAATAAACTCTCATTCTTTTTCTGTCCAACTCTCTAATGCAAGCATTAACCGTTACTCCCAATCCTTCATTTATGCAACAGGTCAACTCTGAAACTGTCTCCCTTTGTCTGTATTCCCTACTTCCTATGATCTCCAGTCTTTCAAATGCAGTGTATCCAGGCATCTCGAAATGAACAGATCTTGAATTTGGCTCTCTTTTTTATTGCTTTTTTTTTTCTTTCTTTCTTTTTCTTAGAAGTAGCTTTTTTTGCGGGCTCGTAGCCTTTGGTTCCTTCTTCCTCGCATAAAAAAAGAAAAAGGTGTAATGGTTTACACCATAGCAATTTTAAACCAACCACAATCAGTCCCCGCTGATTTTTGGTTTACCCCAACTGTCTTACCTCTTACCCAGTAGCAATCGAAAGCAGGCCGCGAATCATCCATTGTAAACTATTTCACCTCAGTTTGTTCAATACAATACAATACACGCCTCAATCTTCTCGGATGCTCAAACCTTCATGAATCATTACCTTTCACACTAATCCACATCCTAGTTGGCTTCACTTCTCCCCGCACTCCTTTTGATTTTGATGTATACTATAAATCTATGTCAGTAGGCTATGTCATCACCCAATCTCCATATGACCATGTCATTTTAACACACATTAACATGGCCATATGGAGAGAGAGCGCATAATTATTGCTTTAATATTAGTAATCATAACGATTTTGATGAAATCGAAACTCCATAAACAAATTCATAAATGTTAATCTTCCTCCTTCGCAATTCCTTTTTAAACCATAATTTTCTTTAACATTAATAGCATTACTTTGTCTTATACTTTGTCATATTATACCAACATTTAACCATTTCACCCTTGGTCAGTGGAGATTCCCCCACATGTTTTCATGATGATTTTCCAATTAGTTTTCATTTTCACAAATTAGCAGATGCACAGACAGGCTGGCAGACTGGTGAAAACATAGCGTTCAATGGCAGAAGTAAAATATCAAATGCCTGCATCTTACAGTCAGAACTTAACCTTCGTCGAGCAAGACGAAGATGATGAACAGAAGGAAGTCAATGTTTTCAGCTAGTTTGGTTCTTATTTTTTTTAAGATATCGGTGCTGATACATGTACAACAAAAAAAGCAAACGAAACTTATTACAGCACCTTCACTCCCTGGGATGGCTGGGTAACTGAATGCCTGATTAAAATGAATTAATAGGTACAATCTTATTTCTATCCCTTTGTATATAACGGTTTCTTCCACCTTCTGCCATATCATGATCATCTTACAACTGAAACAACATGCAGTAAGGAGACGGCCTTCTATCACCAGCGACTCAGACTAGATATGACGTACATAGCGAGATGACGGGGCTGTATTCCGATAATGAGAATGGCACATCTTGCCAAGGGAAAGGTACTGTGCTACCACTATTACCAACTAGTCCTTTCACTTTGTCTGACTCAGATTCTCTACTTTTTTTTCCTTTTTTTTCGAAAAGTATCCTTACGAAGCAGGCAAAAGAAAGGAAGGTGAAGTAAATTACGAACATGAGTTATTGTTCACTTGACCTTGTCCTAGAAGCAAACTACGTTCACATTTACATAATACATTGTGGTAACTCGTGCATGGAGTTCTAGTGAAAGTAAGACTGTATGAACGTTTATGTGTGTGTGTGTGTGTGTGTGTGTGTGTGTGTGTGTGTGTGTGTGTGTGTGTGTGTGTGTGTGTGTGTGTGTGTGTGTGTGTGTGTGTGTGTGTGTGTGTGTGTGTGTGTGTGTGTGTGTGTGTGTGTGTGTGTATGTGTGTGTGTGTGTGTGTGTGTGTGTGTATGTGTGTGTGTGTGTGTGTGTGTCCAGCCATCCAGAACACGCCCCATTCCTTTAATTGGTTTGACCCCCCCCCCCAGTCTCCCGTCTATCTTTATTCCTCCTTTCCTTCCGCTCTTCATCTCTCTCCCCCCTCCCCGGCTCGTGCATCTCTGCCCTCCATTTTTCTATTCTCCATTTTTTTCTTCTATCTCATACCTATTTAAACTTGTAATTTTCTATCCCAACCCTCCTCGCCACTTTCGTGTCCCCTCTTTTGTCTCTCTCTGGCACTTTCACTCCCTCTTTGTTATTCACCCCCCCTTGTGCTACTTCCACGCATTTGTTTGTCGTACCTGCCTAATTCTATCAGTATTTCTGTACATTCTTCTCTTCCTCCCTTTTCCAGATACCATTCCATTCTCCCTCCCTCTCACCTTCGTGCACCGTCTCCCCTTCCTTTCCTGTCGTCTCTTCCTCTCTGTTCTTTCTCCTTCTCTTCTCACAGTTTTGCTGCTTTGATTTAGCTTTTCGTAATAGATTTTCTATTCCCGCTTCTTTTCTTGTCCTTCCACTTCTTGCCTCATTTTAGTTTTTCTTCAGTGCTCTCATCACTTCCCTCTCGTCCCTTTTCTTTCTTCCTCTTACCTTACCCACTTCTATCATGTATCCTCAGTATTTCACTTTTTTATACCGTACCTTTCATCACTTGCTTCTTTTTTTTATTTTTTGGTCAAACTTCATTTCCATTCACTCCAAACCACTCTCACTCCCTCAACCCCGCCCAGCTTACACAATTTGCCCACTCCTTGGGCCCCACCCCCAACCACTCTTAATTTCTTCAGTACGAGGTCATTTGTTTTGCGTAATTTCTGTTGGCGATAAGCGATTTTATTCTGCTGAGAAGAGACATCTGGTTGTGAATGGATTGGATGCAGTCTCCATTACCCTTTCAGTACGATGACACCTCTATTACTGCAATTTTACTACCGCCAGACGATTTTGTACAGATTAGGGAAGATCCGAGTAACTTGAAAAGAATGGATTTCATTTTCTTTCACTCTTCACCATGTCTATCGCTTCCTTGCTCGCATCCTTTACTCTCTCTCTCTCTCTCTCTCTCTCTCTCTCTCTCTCTCTCTTTCATCTGGTTTATAAAATTTTATTATCTTTACTTCCTTGACTTGTCACATGCATCCCTTCGTTTCGCTCCTTATCTCAACTTTTAATTATTGCATCACTTTTAGGTCTTCTACACCCCACCCTTCCCATGTACCCTCCCCGTGTACACCACACCCTCTCCGTGTGCACCCCGCCTTCCCCATTTACACCTCCCGCTCCCCGTGTACACATCATGCTCCCCATGTACACTCCACCCTCCCTGTGTACACCTTACCCTCGCCGTGTACATGCTAACCTGCCCGTATATACCTCACCCTCTGTGTGCACGTTTCCTAGCCATATGCACCCCTTCCTCATTCCTGTGTACGCCCCACCCTCCCTTCCTCTTGTTCTTCCCGCCTTTTCTCCCCAAACTCCTCCCCTTGACTCCTCCCCATGTGACCCACTACTTTCACTTTTCTTTTCACTTTCACTTCCTGTACCCTTCTCTTCCCCCCTGCCGGTTCTCTCTTCTCCTCTCCCCTCCTCCCCTCACAACCTTTACCTCCTTCCTCTCCAAGTAAATTAACTACTCTCTTACCTTTACAGCCTCCTGTCTCCCTCTCTCACTTCTGGCCGCAATATAAACCACAGTTGTCTGCGACTGGGGCCAGTGTTCCTCTGGACTTCAGAGCGTTAACTTATTCGTCAACTTTCCAGGATCTCAAGTTCATCGTATATTCCTTATATCTGTTTAGGTGTCATGTTGACTTTACCGTACTTGGTTAGGTACCTCCCATAGGTAGCGTTAGCCGTTATGCAGATATTTGTTAAGGATGTTACAGTACGTTTTACTTTCCCTGATATTAGACTCTGATGATGGAATGTCGACTGAAATAAATCTCACAGCGTTTTACTAAACCTTCGCATATTTTTGTCTTCTGTTATACAGAAAAACACTGTATGTGTCATTTCTCACAAACAGTATCAATGAATGCTTTACTTTAGCTCCAACAATATTGTGTTTCTAGAAAATTCTAAATGTTATAAGAAGATCTATATACCGGGTGAGAAAAGAGTCAGGGAGAGAGAGAGAGAGAGAGAGAGAGAGAGAGAGAGAGAGAGAGAGAGAGAGATCCAGTTAGAAAGCGGGTTCTTGGATGTGGATCAACCCGGTAGAACTCAATTACAAGATAGGGTGTAGAGTCGGGCGGTAAGGAAAGTGATTTAGATGAGAAGGATATAGCACTGTCGGGATGTTGGGAAGGCAAGAAAATTTGGAAAATATTCGGATGAAAAAAGTAAGATGAGGAGAACGGTATGTGAGAAAAGAGAGTGGTGGGAGGGGGTCAGGCGGATGGCAAGAGGCCAGGAAGCCGGAGGGGAAGGACGAAACGGAGAGAGAAGCGGGTCGAGCATGTCGGGGAGAAGGGAAACTGAGGAAGAGGTAAAACTGGGAGTTATGAGGGAGAGTTGTATGTGAGAAGGATTCTCGTCAAGTGTGGAGGGATTCACCTGAGAATGAAGCGATATAGGGAGGAATTTTGACGGCAGGTAAGCTGAAAGGATGCCAGGCGAATGGAGAGTTAGATGGGGGAGTCATGTTCGAAAGAAGTCGCATGTTGAATATGACAAATTACGTGGTAAGGTGGGGATTATGACGACTGAGTGTAGGGTGAAGAGGGAAACATGTTGAAACGTGAAAAAAAGGAAGGTTACAGACTAGAAGTAAGTTTGACTTGATTAAGGTGTTGATGGGGTAAGTAGAGAAGATAAAGATGGCGAAGGAAATGAGATTGGAGGGGAGACAGGTGTGGCAAGGTAAGATTTAAGAGACACAAGTGGGAAAGTTAGATATGGAGGAATCGATGGGAGAGAATTATATAGGTAGGTAAGGTAGGAAGCAAGCCACATACGAGGAAAGGTCTGAGGAAACACTTAAGGAAGTAATTTGAGGAGAAAGCCAGTTGGGAAAGTAAGATGAGGATACAGTCAGCTGGAGAAAGATACAGGTGGTAAGGCAAAGCAGTAAGAGAGTTAAGCAGGGAGGAAGACAGTGGAAATTTGAGTGTGGTTTGTGGAGATTAAGGAGAGATTTAATGGTAAAATAAAAATAAAAAAAGGCGGTGGGGGACAGATAAAGCTGTGGGTATTAGATAGATGATACTCAACTGCCACGGATCGTCTATATTTGACTGAAATCACAACTAATGTACTATAATAGTACACCTATCCTTTCCATGCTTTTTAATCCAACAAAATTATTCAATGACATTCACAAACGTGATGTAGGCAAGGTCCCAACCAACATTTAACAACCCCGTAAATGAAGAAAAAAGGTATAATTAGCGTGGGTTCACTTTCACATAGATCGCACCCTACCGAACTAAATAGCTGGATACGCATATCCTGAGTAGTTTTTGTGATTGTCAGCTAAAAACTCATTTTGCCTGTTTATCCCCTCTCATCAACACTGAGATTTATTCCAACAAAATTACTCAGTGGCATTTTTTTTTTTTTTTTTTTTTTGGTCAGCGTATATCAATTTTCCATATATCTCTGTAGTCAAATGACGATTACACAGATGAGGGCTTGCGCTAAATGGGTTACATTTTAAAGACACACAAGTTTAATGGTTCCTGTAATATTACTGTTTTTGTACGCCATGGATGCTTGCACGATTATACACATTCCAACTACCACGAAATGGGTTAATTTACCAAATGAAAGCACCTAATACGAAAATGGATACTATAAATATATTTTGTTCTTTGAGAGTTCTGTATATATCGAATAAATGCATTATAACAGCTAAAAAAATGAAAAATAACTTCAGTGTAATATACGTTCAGTGAGAGCCCACGTTCAGTGGAATCGATGGAAGTGAGCGTTTACAAACGTAAATCAAGGGTGGTGGGGAGGGACGCCGGAGATCAAACCTATGACCTTCGTGACTATAGTCGCGACGCGCTGTTATTATCGTGCCGTGGCAACTACCATTCAAAAGTACGTCTGATTTCGGGTATTGTACGAGACGCATGTGATTCGTGTATAATATGGTCGTGTATAATAATTTTCGTGTAGAACACCGTGTAACACATGTTTTGTTTATATGTATTTTTTCATGTTTTTATATGTATTTTTGCCGCTGAGTTAAAAAATTACCTTAGTTTTGGCATATCATCAATATCTTTAGAAGTTTTCTTGGTTTTATATTTGGTCTTTATATAACCAATCTTCCTCTGGTTCAATTTTTTCCGATATTGTAAGGATAATGAGACATTAATATGTGTATTTTCATGTATTACAACGTATTTAGGAATTGTAAAGATAATAAGAGCAAAAAAATAATGAAAAATCTTGACCTTAGAAGAGCTTTGAAGATCGTGCTTTTCTAGTGTGAAAGCTTTTATTTTTTCTACCTAGAGACCATATATAGTCTCCCATCATGGCAGTATCCCGTCTTCCTTGGTATCTTCTCTCCACTGTTGCAATGTCCTGATAAAATCTCTCACCATGCTCCTCACTGACACCACCCAAGTTTTCACGAAAGAAATCTAGATGTGAATGCAAAGAATGCACCTTCAAGGACATACGACAGCCCAAGTCCTTGAAGCTCTCAATAAGCTTTCCTACCAGCTGCTTGTAGTTTGGATCTTTGTGATTTCCTAAGAATCCATGAACTACACCACGAAATGCACACCATGCTTCTCTATCGAATTTTGGTCATCGCTCTTTCAAGTTTCTCAGACTTCAACACTGCTTTTACTTGTGGTCCAACAAATATGCCACCCTTGATCTTAACATAAGAAATCTTTGGAAACATGAGGTGGATTTCTTGAAAGGCTTCTCCAAAATCTAAGGCCTTCACAAACTGTTTTATCAATCTCAATTTTATATGAAGTGGAGGTAATAAAACCTTGGCAGGCTCCACAAGAGGCTGTCTGACAACATTTAACTTCCCTGGTCGCAATTCATGTTGTGGGGGCCACTGAACTTTCCGGTAATGATCATCATCAGCTCTGCTATCCCATAAGCAAAGGAAACACGAATATTTTGTGTTATCCACCTTGCAAGCCAAGCAAGAAGGCAAGCATCTTGAAGTCCCCACTTAAATTCAGCATAGTTGATTTTGTGAAGAAGCTCTTTAACATTATCGTAGTCTTCTTTCCTGTGTAAGGAGTGTGCAAGAGGCAAAGATGGATATTGGTTTCCATTGTGTAGTAACACTGCTTTGAGACTTCACGTTGAGCTGTCTATGAACAGTCGCCATTCCGCAGGACCATGCTTCAGTCCAACAGCAGTAAACAAACCATTCACATCTTTGCAGAAACACAGATCCTCACTAACATCAAAGTAAATTACAAATTCTTCATGTCGTTTCCGGTACACAGATGTCCTGCAGTCTTCCCCTAGTAAATTCCATCTCTTCAGCCTAACTAACTTAGTGAGACCTAAGTCCCTGATCAAATAATCCAGTTCATTTTGATTTGGAAAGTGAGGATGCGTACTCATTCTTGGCATGAATGCTTCATCCATTTCTTGGCTGCCGCTACTTGCTGACTCTTCTAATGAAAAATCCATTACATCTTCTGTCTGAACGAAAAAAAAGAAAAAGAAATGACTATATTTAGCAACTTCAACCATAACATGAATGACATTAGTACTCCATACATCTTTAAGAAACTGAAAACTTGTAGCTACACCTACAAGTTGATTAAAAGTAAAATTTATGTAGAATATTATGAGGAGTTTTCTTACATTTCCTGGAGGATGTGGTACTGGTAAGCTATCATCATGAGGGACAGGAGCTACAGATGATGGTATGTCTGGATACTGAAGTGCTTGTCTTCCTTTAACTTTTCTGTACCATGCAAAAATAGCAGTCATCATAGTGGTTCTTCGGCTCTCTCCAAACTCTGAGAATAGCAAATGCCATGGCCCTTCTTGCACCTCTCAACCATCCTTCTAGAGTAGATCGACAGCTTCCACATGTCTCATGAGGGGCCCATGGCTTTTCTTGGTCACTTATGGGCATTCCAAAGCAGAGTCTGTACGCTATCCAGAATTTGGCACCTTTCACGGTTTTATGTGATATATGCTTTGTCCCAGTATAATATCCACACTCATAACAAAATGTATCTGGAGAATTTTTGCATCCTCTAGTAGCCATACTCAAGAAAGCTAAAATTAACCATCCTAGGAAACAATCTGAAACAGAAAAAATATACTTTAAATTGCAGAATATATAAATTACCCTAAAGTGCGATTTTTAATATTAAAAATCAATGTATTTCTGTAACGGTTGATGATACAGAAAAAATAATAACATTTATGGAATCAGCGCAGATAAGTGATTAATAAACAGTTATCATAATAAACAAAACTTTTGCAAAAAAATTGTTACGTAGTGTAATATATTCGTGTTTAATAATATGATTCGTGTATAATATGATACGAAATCGGACGCAGTTTTGAATGGTAAGCCAGGGTACGATAATGACAACCTCAGAGTCGTGCGCCGCGACTATAGGAGCCAATAGAAGGAAGGCGGTATGCTTAGTGCCCTTGCAGCAAAACCCCACACTCAGCAACCCTGGGATCCAATGGAATATATCATATGGAAGTATATGCCGATGGTTACATTCTATGTAATATGAAACGAATTAATCCACTCATTTTGTAAATAAAGAAAAGTTCTTCTCGAAGGGAGGATGGCAACCAGAATACACCGTTCTCCATGCAGTACAGATAGGGAAGGGGTATCTACAATGAGAGTGATGCGTGTGAAAATCTAAATATTTGAACGGTCAGTGTATGCCAAAACCTGTAACGGTATTTGTTGTACGTATAAGCCGACAAGGTGTAAAAATGTTCGAGCATAATAAAGGAACATAATGCCAGCAACTACTTTAAATGTCAGCACTGGTTTGAGTTTCAATCCCTAGACACGGGACAGACGACGAATGGGGGAAAAGTATGTTATCACTGCATCACCACCATTAGTGGACAGTTACTTCACTTGATGTATTTCTGATCTCTGTAGTTAAAATGGAAAGCTTACGTACTTTATTTTATCTCCCCCGAGATGACTGTATTAGTTTAAAAGTAACATCTCGACTTAAAATTAACTTAGGAAGTTAGTGCTAATAAAAAAAAAATGAACTGTTTTTTGAGATTATGTGACATATGGAGCATAAGGTATAATGTGTACATACAGTGTTTTTGTATCAAATATTGTTTTTGAAAATGGTATAATACAGTGTTTGTAGTACAATGATCACTGCTTACTACCTAATGGGAAGTGATAATGAGATGATGAAAATTTAACCCTTGATAGGTAACCATTTTTTTATTACTATATTAGGTAACGTGGGGTATGACGTACCCCGCGGAAAAAAAAAAAAATACTTCCGTTGGAGTTATTTCAAAATGCTCTAATACACAAATAACTCAACCCATTATCTTTAAATAAGGCCAGAAAAAATAAAGTTTAATTGAAAAAATATATATTTGTTAAAGTTTATACAAAAATGATTAAATTTTAGGTATACAAATTTTAAAATTATATCATCCAAAAGTGAAAAGTAATATCATGATTCCTTGGGTGGCCTGCAGTAGACTGATGTTGGGACCTTCTGTATACAGTACAAAAGGAGAAAGACAGCAAAATAAAATAAAATAAATCACAAGAGAGCTCAACTGAGGTTACATTATAGGTAACACGGGGTATGACATACCCCAATGGCTTTATAGAGCAAAATCAGAGCCAGGTACAGCTATGACCCCATCATCCCCATGAAGAGCATCACTATACCGACAGATCTGTAGACCTTATGTTCATATTTTTAAAAATGAAATTTCGGGGACTGGGGTTTCTGATACCTATCTAGGGTTAAGTAGCTGAGATGTTCATCTATCTATCTATTGCCAGACGCCTCAATCCCGTTCGGGGTGGCCACAAACAAATCGCCTCCACGTCGCCCTGTCCCCCACCATTTAACTGCCCTGCTCCCAACTCACCCTCCTCTTTCATATACCTCTCCACCCCATCCCTCCATCTCATCCTCGGCCTCCCCCTCCCTCTCCCCCCCTCCACCTCACTCACATACACTCTCTTCGTCAGTCTTTCACCCTCAATCCTCTCCACATGGCCAAACCACCTCAGTTTATTTCTCCTAATGCTTCCTATCACATCCACATCCACACCACAACGCTCCTTTATATCCTCATTTGTCAGCCTGTCTCTCCATGTGACTCCACAGGCTCCTCTTAAACAACTCATTTCCACTGCTCTCACTCTTGACTTGTGTCCTTCCAACAACGTCCAAGCTTCACTTCCTGTCTCTCCACAAGATTGTCATGTAGTAACTTTTTCACTTCCATGCTCACTTCCATGCTTTCAAGGAACAAGCAACCTTTCTTCCCTGCTGTACCCTTTCAAGCACTTCACCCTCCAAACCTCCATCCTTACTCATCACACTACCCAAGTACTTAAACGTACTCACATTTTCCAATTCCTCACAATCCAACCTCACTGTACATTCACTGATTTCACATCTCTCAAAGACCATCACTTTACACTTCCCTACATTCACCTTTAGATTCCGTTTCTTACACACTCTCCCAAACTCATCCGCCAAGCCTTGCAGCTCCCCTTCGTCTTCGCTCAACAACACAGTATCATCTGCAAACAACAGTACAGGGAGTTTCCAAACACTACCCTCTCTCACTAGGGCCACTCCAACATCCACTACCCTACCTTGTACCTCTTTTATTACCCTATCCATGTACAGATTGAACAACCATGGAGACATGACACATCCCTGTTTCAACCCAACCTTCAAAGAGAAAAATTCACCCAGTTCACCAACCACACGTACTGCGGCCTTAGCGCCATCATACATACTCTTCACAGCATTATTTTAACAACATCCCATCTACTCCATATATTCTTAATACTTTCCACAATCCTTGTCTATCCACCCTGTCATATGCTTTCTCCAAATCCATGAAAGCCGCATACAACTTCTTTCCCTTCTCTACAAACTTTTCCACTAAAGAATTAAGAATGAATCTCTGATCTACATAATTTCTTCCCTTCCTAAAGCACACCTGTTCTCCTCCAACTAATTCCTCTGTTCTTTCTCTAACTCTGTCAATAAGTATCCTACCATACACTTTTCTTATTATACTATGAAGACAAATGCCCCTGTGATTACCACACACTTCTTTTTCCCCTTTTCCTTTGTACAAGGGAATAATTATACCTGACTTCCAATCCTCCGGGACTCTACCTTCCTCCCAGGCCAATCTGCACATTTTCCACATCCATTCTACTACTGTCTCTTCCCCATACTTCAGCATTTCACCACACACCCCAACAATTCCTGGGGCTTTCCCCAATTTAACTTTCTTCATTGCTTCCACAACTTCTATCCTACTGATTTCTTCCTGTCTTCTCACCTCCCTCTTTCTCCTAGCCATTCCCCAGCCACTTATACTCGCATTACTTCCATCCTCTATGTTAAACAATTCCTTTAAGTGTTCTCTCCATCTGCTCACTTTTTCTCCCTTCTCCACTAGTAATCTACCATTTTTATCTTTCACTCCCCTGCTAACTTCACTTCCACCCTGTCTTACTCTCTCCACCTCTTTCCAGAACATTTTCTTACAGTCCCTCCACTTTACACTCAAATTCCTTCCAAAGTCCTCATCCACTCTCTTCGTACTCTCTCTTACTAATCTTTTCACCTCTCTCTTCCTTTCTACATATAACTCTCTCTTCCGCCTCTCAACTTCTTCCACGCCCCTATTTCTCATCTATTCATTGTATGCTTTTTTCTTTTGTGCCACAGCCTGTCACACCTCTTCATTGCACCACGCTGTTCCTTCCACCCCCGTCCATCTTCTCTTCATTCCACATACCACATCTCATGCTGCATATATTTCTTCTGTGAATATCCTACACACACCGTCCACGTCCCCCATCTACTCCAGTTCATATTTGCTCAATCGTTCCTCCACTTCTCTCTTAAATTCTGCCTTTTTCTCATCCTCTTGTAACCTTTCCACTCTCCTTGCAAATACTCCTTCTTCCCGTCCTTCCCTTCTTCTATTTCTCCATCTTATTTGGATCTTTATTCTGGCCATCACCAAGTAGTGGTCAGAAAGTCCACTCCCCCAACCTCTATGTTGATGCCAGAGAAATTTTTACAGGAGAGTATGTATTTATGATCTGGTTCCAGATGTAAAAAAGACAAAATAATGACACCTTTGATAGATGCACCGATCTCTGCAGTATCATAAGGGGAAAAAAATAACTGTGTTTGGAGTAGTCAGAGCGCGAACCTAGGGGAACCCACCCTCTATAAACTCTGATGCGGGCGAACTTTTACTGCTGAGCGAAATTTCGTGTGCCTGCTAAAAACTATGGCGCTATCCCCACTAGGGACAGTCTTCCTCATGAGGTGTGGCCATCCTGGGTCCTTCCCTGACTAAAAAGTAGCCAGGGTTATGTTCACAAGTATGCAAAAGCTATGAGTGTGCATAAAAGCTTGGGCTAGGACCTCAAAAGAGGTGGCTTTTAGGTGTCTCACCCCTCTTAAAACGTGGACTCAGTAAATATCTGCGATTGTGCAAAATTTCTGGTTATAGAATTAAAATAAGGAATTGTGTTCCCTGGCAGCTGCCCCCCCACCCCCATAGGGATCTCACCCCAACTTAACCATGGTTTGGGTAAAAGCCTAGCAATACGTAAAATTTCGTGTTCCTTGACCATGGTCATGTATAACTGCTTTGCCACCTCTTCCGTGAGGGGTATCCCTTGGTGACTCATCTTCCCAAAATGTAGGTGGGTTGAATGACAATCAAATAAAATTTCATTGTTTTTAGTTAAAGACTTTGGTCGTGTATAATAACTTTGACCTACACCACCGTGGGCTCCCTCTTCTGGGAAGGGCTGCCCACAATGGCCCCACCCTGCCTGAAACCAGACGCTGTTGGTGGTCTGCCATTGTACAAAATATTATTTTCCTAATACTCCTACCAAAAGGCCTGAACCCCATTCTGCAAGAATGCACAGTATTTCTATCAGTGAACAGATTTAACACGGCACTCGACCAACAAGTGATGAACAGTAAGGGGAACCTAGAGTCATCACAACACAGCTGAATACATTAGGAACCCATGCGTAACTCAGGAATTCCAAATGCGCAGCCAGACAACAGCCACCTCTAATTGCCGAGGCATGGAAAGGAGAACCCAGGCAAAAACACACTCTGAGATATCTCCTTTAGTTGCATCCCACTGTGGCATTGGGTACAAACTGCAGAGAGAACCCTTGCGAAAATGCCATGTGAGAAATCTCATTTAGTTTATTATTAACAACAGCATCCCACTGTGCCAATAGACACAAACTGCAAACTTCAACGAAGAAGTTATATCGGTAGCAGGAAGTGGATAGTTCGCAAGTGGCCATCGAGAAAAAGGGGGCTTTAGTTAATGCATCCTCCCTTTCAATGCCCTCCACACCAACATGCGCAGGAACCCAACTAAACTGGGCTAGTTATCCTCGTCAAGATGGCAAGGTCCAGGGGGATGAACTTAATTAAAACACTCAAAGACCAACAAGACACTTTGGCAGTTACTGAAAACCATAAAAGAAGTTTCTTAGTGTGTTAAAATCAAGGCAAGAGCTAAAATGACAGCAGTCAAATCTTCAGTAAAAATAGAGGCACCTAGGGCAAGATTTCTCCCCCTCACAAATCTTGGGAACACACCAAACCTGACACCATTGACTGACTTCGAACCATCTTTATAGACAGGGATGGATCCTCAAAGAATTAACAAATGTTCCAGAAATAACTGATGAAGACCATGTGAAAAAGCTGGAGACTAAGTGAGGAATAGACCGTAGCACCAGTCAAACAGGGCGGAACTCCCGAGGTGGATGGCAAGCTGGTGACAGGGAGAGCTGGAGCTCCCGTTTCACCAGCCCTTGGGACCTGATCCTGACCAACTCCCTTTGCTGAACATTGTCAGTGTTTTCATTTACACAGAGAGTAGGCCAGCATACTCTCTTAACCCCTAACCGCCGGCTGACATGTATAGCAGTCACGATTTAGGGCGCGGAGCAACGCCAGTTGACGTGTATAGCCGCAAGCATTATCACGCCACCCTTTGAAATTTAACGTATCCTTACTTATCGACAGGACCACCTGGAGATGTGGGGATAGTCCCATTTGAAAGAGGAAGAGTTGGTGATTCTTATGTATCTTTAATTTTTTCTCCGTCTGTTATCGTTTGGCAGATATTAGGGTTTGAATTTAGGGTATTTTTTTCATGATGGATAACCCCCGTAGGGAGGAGCGTGCAACATCGGAAAACCCCCGGCGTGTAGGGGTTAACACCTCTACCTTAACTGTCTACACCACACTCCATGCACGTAAGATATCACACCTTCTATTTCCATTCCCTTTAGCTATGGCCGCTGAATTAATATCAGCAAACGAGGTGGTATCTCGGATTGCCACCTCCAGCAGGATAGCGCTGGTGGCACAGGATCCTCCCAGTCGCCATCAAGTGACTGTGCTAACAGCAACTGTTGCAAATTCCACTCATGCTCATCAGCCGAGAAGTGCAGGTGCAGCCTTATTCTTCACCAATTCCCGTGGTCTCAGTACCAATTTGAATTCAGTTCATTCTTTCCTACAATCCATATCCCCACTAGCCTTGTTCTTCACAGAACCCCAAATCTCTCCCTTTACCGAAATATCCTCATTTTGTTTTCTGGTTACCATCTCCTCAGAAACTTCGCAACAAGAGTGGCACCTTTTGTTATGTCAAATCTGAATATGCATTTGACACTGTTTTTAAACTTCAATTAATTTTGATTGCTCACTGTATAAACTAAATTATCTAAATATTACCAAATATATCTGTGTAGTCCATCACTCCCCCAGTGCTTCTTCAGAACCGAGTGTATTTGACTCCATATCCACACAGTTGAGGTACCTTAACCTTGCCCTTAGCGTCAAAATGACCATTTATGGGTGATTTTAAAGCACATAGTGCTGAATGGTTATTACATTCTGCCAGGACTGACAACGCTGGTCTAGAATCCGAGCTGTTTGCAGAATCGTTTAATCTTACCCAGTTGGTAAAGCAACCACCAGAATGCCAGATAATCCTGAGCATAATGTCCATCTCTTGGATCTACTCCTGACAAATAATCCAGATCAGTACAGGAAAGAAGTACTATCACCACTTGGATTCTTTGATCACAATCTCATCAAAGCTTCATTAGTCAGTCCCCCCAAAACCTCCCCATTCTGAACTTGCCAGGGTGACAAGATGTCAGTTTGATAGGGGAAAGTGGGATGGATTTAGAAATTATCTTGCTGACATTCCATGGCAGTCTTTCTTCTCTAGTGATGTCAGTTCTACCCAGTCCCACATTAATGACTTAATACTTGCTGGTATGGATTTATTCATACCAAGTCACTAAAAGATTAAACTCTCCGAAATGGTTTGATAGCAACTGTGCCAGAGCAATGGCCCAAAAGTCATTAGCCATTACTTAAAAAAAAAAAAAAAAATCTGAATCACTCTGTCAATTTAAAATTGTAAGAAACCATGCCAAAGCTCTAATAAATCTTGCTAAGTCAAAATTTCTTCAAAATCAAGCATCAAAACTGCTTAATAACCCTAATGACAACAGAATATTCTGGTCAACACTCAATTCTGTCAATAATAACTTTAACATGTCATCATCCATTTCCCCATTAGAAATCTTTAGATGGCAACATTACAAATGACCTACATGGGAAAGCGAATATCTTTGCCAGTACATTTGCCAGAAATTCTACCATAGAGGAAGTCGGCCAGAACGTTCCAGCACTAGAACTTGTCTTTCCTTAAAATGCTGCACTTAAAATACAGATTAGATACGTACTGTATATCCATCCTAAACAGTTTACCAACTAACAAAGCTCCTCCAATTGTTTTGAAAAAGTGTTCCCAAGAACTCGCCTCTGTTCTAGCTCAATTATTTAGACCATACATACGTACTTCGTCATTCCGTAATTCATGGAAAGAAGCCAATATCCACCCAATTCCAAAGACAGGAAGTTCCTCTGACCCCTCTCATTATAGACCAATAGGTATCACATCTTCTCGTGGCAGAGTACTTGGAATTGTAATTAATAAGCAAATAGTTAAAAACCTTGAATCCAACAACTTAATTAATGATAGACAATACGGTTTTCGCCATGAAATATCCACCATTGACTTACTCAGTCTCCTGACTCATACCATCCATCAAACCAACTGACCAACATGGAGAAACTCATGCAGTAGACCTTGATATTTCTAAAGTTTTCAACAGAGTGTTGCACCATTCCCTGCTGTCCAAACTCCCTTGCTATGGACTAATGTCTTTTGTTCCTATATCTCAGTGACAGAAAAATAAAAGTAGATGATGTATATTCCAATTTCCACTCAACGCTGGCTGACCACAAGGATCAGTTCTGGTGCCAGCCCTATTCCTAGTTAATATTAACCCATAAAATGGTAGCGACGTAGATCTACATCCCCTTCAAAAAAGCAGGTGACATAGATCTACATCCTGCAGCATTGAAAAGTCATAGCAAGCAACCAAAGTAAAATGGAAGGTAATATTGTATCTCGGTAACTTCAGAAATTTCTTCACTACGCTTAGAACACTGATTTTGGGTCGTGGGAGGCGACTGAGTCTTAGCAGGCTCACAGCTGCTCTGCTCTGTCTGTAACCTTGAAGATTTTAGAGGTCGAATGGCATCAATCTGACTCAATTCAACTTACTTTCTGGCTTTGGTGATTACTTTTATTAGTGCCAGGGATCTTATATTGATGTATTAAGCCAATTTCCCACAAAAAATAATCCAAAATCGGTTCATAAGCTCACAGACACTCTGCTCTCTTAGTAACCTCGAAGATTTCAGATGTAGAGTGGCACCACCCTGACTCGATTCAACCAAATTTCTGGCTTTGACGACTACTTTTATTAGTGCCAGGGATTTTATTTTGATGTATTAAACCCATTTAAACAGAAAAAAAAAATATCCAAAATCGATTTACAAGCTCGCAGCTGCTCTGCTCTCTCAGTAATGTTGAAGATTTCAGAGGTAGAATGGCACCAACCTGACTCGATTCATCCAAATATCTGGTTTTAGTGACTACTTTTATTAGTGCCAGGGATCTTATATTGATTTTTTAAGCCAAATTACAAAGAAAAGAAAACATTCAAAATCAGCCGGCATCGAGGGGATAGAGTTTTTTTTTTTTTTTTTTTTTTCCAGCACGGTATGGGTTAATGATCTCCTATCTGTCACCACAATCCCATCCATTCATATGCAGATGACTCAGCATTTCACAGTTCATTTACACTCAGACACCCAATTACAAAGTTTAATATCTTAAACTCTCAACTCAGTTCAGCCATCTCCATAAATCAAGACTTATCAAAGATCAATGAATGGGGACAAAATAACTTCGTCTCATTTCATGCTAGTAAAACCAAGTATATACAACTTACTAACAGACAAATGTTGCCAGATTCGTATATTACCTTCAATGCTACTCATATTCCCATCCCCTAAAGTACTGAAATTCTCGGTGTTTCACTTAACAATGCCCTCAGCTGGACCTCTCATGCCAGATCACTTGCTAAAACCTTCTCAAAGAAACTTGGATTATTGCACAGAGTCCGTAACTTCTGCACTGACGAGCAACTAGCTATATTTTAAAAGAGTAATGTGCACTCTCAGCTTGAATATTGCTCACCCTTGTGGAATGGATGTGGATAGGTTGCACTCAAACAACTAGACAAAATTCAGAACAAAGCTAAAGGAATTATCAATAGCCCAGCTATTATAATTAACTACCTCCCCTACAAGTCAGAAGCAATGTTACCTCCCTTGCATTATTTTACAGATACTTTTCTGGCAAATGCTCGGAGGAAGTTGCATCCATTGTGCCACCTTTCCTTGCCTTCTCTTGTGCTACATGGGCATCTGGTAGCGCTCATGACTGGAATGTCACACAGCCATATTGCAGAACTTCTATCATAATTCTTTTATTCCCCGAACGCATCTCTCTGGAACTCGCTTCCCCAAAGTTGTTTCCCCCCAAACTTCAACCTACAGCTGTTCAAGTCCAATTGTTACAGATATTTTATGAATGAAGGATGCCAGTAATCTGGTGTATGGATTATTATTGTTTTATTCATTTGTTTTTCCTTCCACTGTTCTGTTATTTTAAAAAGGTGCCTTCAGAATCTCTGCAGAACTGTACCTCTGAAAGGAATCAAGGAACAAACCTCATGAGCCAGATATAGCAAACAGGCTCTCCAGAGAGACGTAAGTCTTCCGTAATTTGCCTGACCCTGCACCCGATGGGATGTGCAGTGCAAGAATGAGAATCATACGAGTGAAACAATTAATGCTGTGACACACAGATAGCTGTGAGTCTGGCAAACATTGCACATTGTTTCAGCAATGATTAATGATCTGTGCCGCAGATCTACGGGAGGTACTCCAGATTCCACCAACAAGCTAGGAATCGGGAAGGACCTGAAAGCACTCGTAGCAAGTCGCACACCATCATAATGCACAGAATAAAGATTACGAAACCATGTTACAGTAGCAGAGGAATACACCTAGCAACCACAGGCATGTTCAGACCTCACTAAGGTTTGACACAGTTGTTGGAGGGTCTTCCAGTCAGCACCCCACGAGATGTGAGACAATACCCTGATTACAAGACACTCTTAGAAATTTCAAACACGATTCCCAAGCCAGCCGGCACTCAAATATTAAGCCAGGAACTTTGGTCTCCTTCACACACTGGAGCCAACGCCCACCCAGAAATAAGTCAAGATCTGAATGAACTCCTCCAATAGTACAAAAGTGCATAGCTATGGTTTTTGTTAGAAAAAAAAATGGAAACCTTTCTGGTTCCTCCAGCTCGTGGCTCTGTAAATGCTAGCTACATTCTTCTCTACACAACAGACATCCAGGAGCCAGAAAACCAATTTACTAAATCATCCACATTGAGGGAGAAATACCACTGATGGCAACAGCAAATAGAGAAATAATTATTACACTCTTCGGTGAAAAACTTTTCCCTTGAACTCGAGGGACAGAGAGTGAGAAACCCACACATATCTGAAACCTGCAGTTAGACAAGGAGTCACTAAGTAATAATAGCAAGCAGCTAAGTAACCCCAAATGGTATAGTTCATGCTGGATGCCATGGTGCCATGCCGTATCATTTACCTTTTCTAAGTAAAAAAAAAAAAAAAAAAAAACAGCTTATAGATGTTGTCTAGATGCAGAAGCCTCACAGATTGATGGATCAAGCTCTAGGTCTAGGAAGTTGTCAGCTGTACAATAAATTCTATAAAACCCAATATGCGATGGAGAGCCCGTTCTCTATATGAATATATACAAAACAAGCCTCATGCTAACCATCTTCTCAAACAGTTTGAACACACAAAATGTCAAAAAAGTGGGACAATAATTGTTCGAACGAGCAAGCGAGAACACCAAATTCAGTAACAGCTTGGACCCCGACATATGCACCCAAGCAAAAGACTTATCGCATCAGCAACAAATGGGGACAAGGGTAGTAGGAAAACTGTAGCACAGTAGCAAACTTTCTTTTTTCATATTTCAAACAGTTTTGAAGTTACAAGAAAGACTCCAATTTGGATATCGCATAAAAATCCTCAATTATTTTCATTTTACAGACAACCCGTAATTCCCAATAGTTTTCCCGTAAATTGAAGAAACGATTTTTTGTATGGCGGATTAGTATATCAGCCGACTACTCAAGAAGTAATGGTCTAAGGTTGTGTGAGTAGTACAGCAGTATGTTCCAACGATTGCTGAGGCAACCAGATTTTGCCTTTTCAAAACAAATAATATCTTCCATTTAGAATTATTGGAAATTTTTGACTGAATCCGAATCAAATTAATATAGTATCCTGATCGACGAAAGAAACTCAAAATTTTTGATTTCTGATCTGAATCAGAGAGCACCGAGAGATTTGGTGAAAGTAATTATTGTGAGTGAGCAATCTATTAAGTTCTTTTTAGTATTTTCAGGTCAGGAAATCAGAGGATGATGATGAGCCACATGAGACAATATGCAGCACTGCATGACTTGCTTGCTCGGTCGTTCATACACGTTCCTTATTTTCAGTGTGGACTCCTATTACATGTTAAGAAACATTAGAATGATACTTAGCTGAGTTAGTAAACGGGCTATGCAAATATTCCAAATACTGGTATTATACCTGAAATACCCACCAAAGCAGCAAAACACTGACGAGACGTTGCAACCCCCACCTCAGGGGGAGACCACGGATGGGCTTTGAGGGCGTGCGCACCACCCAGGCAGTATGGACCTATGTCCCCTACTACCTTGCGCCCTTATTCCCCGCAACAGACCCAGCAGGAACTACTCAGTGCGAGGGCATTGCCCTCCAGCTGGACCAGCCCTTGCCAGGTTCGGGGTGGAGCTGAATGATCAGTCCCAAGAAGCACCCACGTGATGGCCTTTAGCCACACAAATGCCAAGACAGCCTTAAGCCACTCAACTCGTGCAATCCCCCCTTCCCTCCAGAAACCATTGACGGCCTTCAGCTGCACTTGGGGAGAGACGGTACTGCCCCCTCTCCTTCTGCAGCTGCCTCCGGGAGTCAGACTCAAGTGACGGCCTTCAGCCACACCCACAGGCAGGGGACGAACTTTAGCTACACCTTGACTGCTAGCCACTCCCTGTGCAGGACATTGGTGATGGCCTTCAGTTGCACCCATGGACAGGAGATGGCCTTCAGTTGCACCCATGGACAGGTGATGGCCTTCAGTTGCACCCATGGACAGGTGATGGCCTTCAGTTGCACCCATGGACAGATGATGGCCTTCAGTTGCACCCATGGACAGGTGATGGCCTTCAGTTGCACCCATGGACAGGTGATGGCCTTCAGTTGCACCCATGGACAGGTGATGGCCTTCAGTTGCACCCATGGACAGGTGATGGCCTTCAGTTGCACCCATGGACAGGTGATGGCCTTCAGTTGCACCCAAGGACAGGTGATGGCCTTCAGCCTCACCTCGCCAACAGTCCTGCCTGGACGTAGGGCCCCAGTGACGGCTTCAAGCCACACCAACAGGAAAGGGACAGTCTTCAGCTGCCCTCCTCCTGTTGCTCACGGGACCTCAGCGGCGGCCTTTAGCCATGCCAGGGAGAGATGCTCCAACAAAAGTCTCTCATCTCCTGAGACTTCCCCTGTGGACGATGACCCTTGCTTTGCTCACCCCTCCTGTAGCCAAGCGGGATGCTCCTCCGTTTCTCCCCACAGAGGCAGCCCCCAGGAGGAGCTTTCCTGTCTGGAGGAGGTTTGGCAAAGTTCAGTGCTGTCTCTGTGAGTGTGCTCAGTGCAGCCGGTGCCCGGGGGAGACGACCAGCTGATGGACTCATGCTGGAGGCAATGCCGCAGTTCCATCCTGACAGCGTCCCAAGGGAAGGGAGACCACAGATGCCAGACTCCCTGAGGCACCCCTGTAACCCAGGGATGCAATTTCCCTAGCCCTAGACGACGGCAACCTCCTCCCCAGGGTGGGCACAGACAAGTGCGTCTACTTGCTCTGTTTGGCCCAAGCCCCAAGGACCAGACCACTCAGCAAGGCCCCATGAGCAGAGGGCTTCTCACCACGCCTAGCAACAGCCCACAGAAGACGACGTCACCCCTGAGGGTTATCCCGTGGTCTTTGCATGAAGGAATACCTGACGGGACCCCTCCCACACCTGGCTGACACCTGGGGGCCACCAGACTCCTGCAGCCTAGTCAGAGCCCTCCAGTTTGTCTAGTGTAACTGAGACTGACTAGTGTATGGTGTGATACTGGTGCTCATATTGTATACTGTGCCTAACTAGTGCCCTGCTGACTGAGTAGTATACTGTGTGTCTTTCATGTTCATATTGTGTACTGTTACCCAACTAGTGCCCTTACAACTGCACAGTATATTGTGTGATACCTGTATTCATGTTGTGTACTCGTGACTGAATGATATAATGTGTGAGACTTACAATCATCTTGTGTAAAGCGTCCGTCTAGTGTCCTTGTGACTGGATAGTATCCTGCATGATACTGATACTCCACAGTCCAGTCAGAGCCCTCTAGTCTGTCTAGCATATTTGAGACTGAATAGTGTACTGTGTGTTACTTATGTTCATATTGTATACTGTGAGTTGTAATTAAGATAATACACGTGTGAGGTTGTTGTCTAGATTTTTTGTGTCCTGCTCTTCTCATTGTGTGTTCTAGCTCCGGTCCTGAAAGAGAACCCCGGCTCAACACCTAGTGTTTCTAGGACGAGATGTCAGCCTAAAAACACCTAGCATAACACTGGTGGCCAGTGGTGGTTCTTGACCCAGGCAGAATACAGGGAGGAGCAAAACAGGGACATCAGCTAAAATGGCAACAAAATCTCATGTGCAATTACCTAAATTCGACTGAGAACAATATGACATACACACAAACCTATCCATGATGAAACCACTCCTAGATATGGGGTTCGAAGATGAGAGACAGAAAATAGCAGTCACTCTGGCTCTCCTGGGCAACCAGTAGCCAGTATCGCACCCAAGATCATCCAGGGGCTGACATGGGCAAATTTCACCCAAATAGTGATTCAAGTCATCATGCCATCATTGGGAAGAGTTACGGCACTGTCACAGCCCGACAGTCTAACCCACAATGGGAACCTAGATGACACACTCATCCAAGCCAGGCGAGTCATCACTGGCGCATACCCGGAGACCGATGTAGCAACCCGGGAACAACATACATTCAACACACTCTTAAGGGTCCTCTCCAGTGTTATTAAGGAACATTTCATAATACATGACCCAACGGGAGACCTGGATAAAGACGTCCAACTGACGAGATGCCTCCTACCTGCCCACTCCACCCCACAACACATCGATACAGTCAATAAATTCCCCACACAGAGGACGATGCCCCACACCCAGGCAAACCTTTCAGCAACACCTACCCCCAAGGAATTTACTAATATCATCTCCGTTAACCCATCGAAATTCTCTGCCAGCAGCCACAGGTGCCCTATCCACAACATCCGCTAGCAGCTAAAAGCTGCCCAATGCAGGACAACCACCCACAGGTGCCTACAAGTCTCCTCACCACACGACAAAGGCACCAAGGACAACGCCTCATACACTGATTACTCTGAGCCTGGAGGAAGCAGAGCTCGACAAAGAAGGTGCACAGGAGACAGAGCTTGATGGAAAAGACACCCCACACTGCCCCCGCACCTCCCCATATTGGCGGTGGCCACCTCACAAAAACATCATCCCCCAGTCTATAATGGGGTGAAGCTGAATGCCTCATCCCACTCTCCTCCTGCTATATTTTCTACCTTACCCTCCCCTATTCCTTACTGTCCCGCACCTCCACACACCACTTTCCCTGCTACCATCACCTCCTCCCGTCCTGTTCTCCCTCAGCACAAAGTCTGCCTCCACCTTAACAGGTCTACTGGAACCCAAACCTTACACTCTCCTAACCTACCTCCTCAAACCATCTCCTCCTGTCTACCATCTGCCACCTATTACCCCTCACCATCCACCTCACATGCCACCTCCTGGCCATGTCACACCCACTCTCCCACCCAGCACACTGCACCACCACTCACCTCCCTCGCCAACACGACTAACTCATATGCCTGCTATATCACACCCTCCTCCTCATCCACACCCACCTCCCTTTCCATGGTCACCTCCCCCACCCCACCCTCAATCCGCACCTCACCATCCCCACGGACCCCCAGTGCGTTCCCAACGACCTCACTTCACGTCTCACCTCCCACCACCTCATCACCACCGTAGGCCCAGCCACACAACCAAGAGATTCCCCACCCATCCATGGCCACCTAACCACGCCTCCAACGCAACACACCACCTGCCGCCATCCCTACATCACCACAGTCTTCTTCCCCACATTCCCTTCGCTCCATAACCACGACTGATGCCAAACCACGCACCCACTCCTCATCCCTCACAGCCATCGCCACAACCAAAACCAGATCTGGTCCCTCTCCTGCCCACCAGCCAGGTACGCAGCCACACCCTAGCCCACAATCCCAACATCACCCACACCACTAAAACCTCCCACCCTCACCCCCCCACACACTCAACACATCCCCCATAACACTGAGAATACATTGTATTCAACCACTCACTGCTCCAGACTCCCCGTCAGACTCATACACCCACCTCCTCCTTGCCAGCCTCCCCCACTCCCTCCTCTCCAATCAACTCCCCCGCCACACCCCACACCTCAGCTCCTGCCACCTCACCAACGCCGCAAATACAACCACCCTACCCAGGGGCCCCATATTCACCCCCGACCACTCCACCACGCTTCCAGCACTGCATACCACCCGCTGCCACCCCCACACCCGCACCATCCCTCCCACCCCTTACACATTGCTCCACACCCACTGCCCACCCCACACCACGAGTACAGCCCCCTACCACCACCCATGCCACCCCCTCACCAAACACCTGGACAACACCCCCAACCACAACATCACAAGGCCGCACTCCCCCCTCACCACCCACACCCACCCTCAAAACCACCACCACCCATTTCAGCTGTCTTCCACACCCACCAGCCAGCCAGATACTCCACCACACCATCACCCAGCCCCCAAACCTCTCCTACACCACCAGGACAAACCTACCCTACCTCACACACGCCTAACACAGCCCCCATAACACTAACACTACACCAGGCCCAGTGGAAACTTCCACCAGCCCCTATCCCCAGGGAAAAGAACCGCACCTGCCCTCGGTGGCCTCATAAAACCCCCACCACCTCACCGGTTGCCAGTACGCATCTAGGACACACTGGACACCAACCACCACCAGCCATGAAGGTACGGCGTGTCACCTGTGCCCCAACCTTTGGAAGAAAACAACGCGTATGTGGGACACGTGACCTCCTGTGACTCCTCCAGAAAACACATCAGGCCTCCACCCTATACATCACCTATGCCCATCACCGGGACCTGGACCTAGCCACTCAACACTGGACCACCACCCTCCACCACCTGACACCAACCTACAGCACCACCACCACAGAGATCTACTACCTCCAGCCACGGGGACGTAACTTTTCCCCCAAGACGGTGGTGAAATACCCGCCATAGCAGCAGAACACCGCCAAGACGTTGTGACCCCCAACCCAGGAGGACCACAGATGGGCTCTGAGGGTGAGCACACCACCCAGGCAGTATAGGCCTATGTCCCCTACTACCTTGCGCCCTTATTCCCCGCTACAGACCCAGCGGGAACTACTCAGTGCAAGGGCATTACCCTCCAGCCGGACCAGCCCTCACCAGGTTCAGGGTGGGGCTGAATACTCAGTCCCAAGCAGCATCCAAGTGATGGCCTTTAGCCACACAAACCAAGTGATGGCCTTTAGCCACACAAATACTGAGACAGCCTTAAGCCACTCAACTGCTGCAACCCCCCTCTCCCCTGCAGAAATTGGTGACAGCCTTCAGCCGCACTCGGGGAGAGACAGTAACCCCCCCCCTCTCCTTCTGCAGCTGCCTTTGGGAGTCGGACTCTGGTGATGGCCTCCAGTTGCACCCGCCGGCAGGTGATGGCCTTTAGCTGCACCTCGACTCCTAGCCACTCCCTGTGCAGGAAACTGGGGACGGCCTTCAGCTGCACCTTGCTCATGATCCTGCCTGGAAGTCGGGCCCCAGTGACGGCCTCCAGCCGCACTGACAGAAAAGGGACGGCGTTCAGCTGCCCTCCTCCTATTTCCAGCGGGACCTCAGCGACGGCCTTTAGCCGCGCCAGTGACATTCCAACAAAAGCCTCTCATCCCCTGAGACTTCCCCCGGGGATGACGACCCTTGCTTGGCTCACCCCTCCTGTAGTCGAGTGGGATGCTCCTCCATTTCTTCCCACAGAAGCAGCCCCCAGGAGGAGCTTTCCTGTCTGGAGGAGGTTTGGCGAGGCCATATGCTGTCCCCGGGAGTGTGTGCAGTGCAGTCGGTGCCTAGGGAAGACGACCAGCTGACGGACTCGCACCGGAGGCAACACTGCAGATCAACCATGACGGCGGCCCAACGGGAGGGAGACTGCAGATGCCGGACTCCCCAAGGCACCCCTGTAACCCACGGACGCAACCTCCCCAGTCCTAGAAGACGGTGACCTCCTCCTCAGGGTGGGTGCAGACAAGCGTGCCTACTCGCTCAATTTGGCCCGAGCCCCAAGGACAAGACAACTCACCAAGGCCCCATGAGTGGAGGGCCCCTCACTACGCCCAGCAGCAGCCCACAGAAGACGACGTCATGCCTGAGGGTTATCCCATGGCCTTTGCAAGAATGAATACCTGATGGGACCCCTCCCACACCTGGCTGACACCTTGGAGCCACCAGACTCCTGCAGCCCAGTCGGAGCCCTTCAGTCTGCCTAGTGTAACCGTGACTGACTAGTGTATGGTGTAATACTGGTGTTCATATTGTATACTGTGCCTAACTAGTGCCCTGGTGACTGAGTAATATACTGTGTGTCTTTCATGTTTATACTGTGTACTGTGCCCTTACGACTGCACAGTATATATTGTGTGATACCTGTATTCATATTGTGTACTCATGACTGAATAATATACTGTGTGAGACTTACATCCATCTTGTGTACAGTGTCCGTCTAGTGCCCTTACAACTGGATAGTATCCTGCATGATACTGATACACCATAGTCCAGTCAGACCCTTCTAGTCTGTCTAGCGTATTTGAGACTGAATAGTGTACTGTGTGTTACTTATGTTCATATTGTATACTGTGAGATGTAATAAGATAATTCACGTGTAAGGTTGTTTTCCAGAGTTTTTGTGTCCTGCACTTCTCATTGTGTGTTCTAGCTCCGGTCTCGAAAGAGAACCCCGGCTCGAAAGGGAACCCCGGCTCAACAGCTTGTGTTTCTAGGATGAGAAGTCAACCTAAAAACACCTATAGCATAACCGTACCTTCATCCCATATCCATGTATAAGGATCTTATAAAAACAGTTAAGACTCATACGATTAATGGCGAATCAGTACGAGTGAGAGGGCAATGTTTACTCTCGGCTAAGTTTGGAAATGAGCGGCCTGGCCCGACCAGACAGTCACAGCAAGCAGAAGCTAATGACTTTACCCGTATGTGTAAGAGTTGAAATTCTTTCTGCATGTGATACATTCCTTCAATAAATTTTGTTATCAACTAAAAACTCACCCATAAATGTGTAGGAACCTTTTGGAAACTCAAGTTTTCCAAGGGAGTGTTTGGCTTTATTCAGTGGACACCTCAGTTACTAAATCAAAATATAAAAAAAATTTCATTCGTAACACTGTGATTTATACATCAACTCTAGCAAGTAAACATCAGAGATTCTGCCTATAATTTACATTAACGTTTTGCTATGCTTTGATGGTGAAATCACCAAGGGAGAACATCTCATTTCTGGTTTTAATCATCTCATCGATAACCAAGTCTTTATCATTTCAGTTTCGTCCACACTGCAGGTTGGCAATGGTGATTGCAGAATTTAACATTGTGAATGTGATGAATTGCTTAACACCAGCACTCACATACCACTGGAACGTACGTTACTCAAAAAAACACTATGATATGTTAAGGACTTTGGTTTTCTTTGCTTCATAATATGTGCTCCACAGTACTCAATGTGCGAATCAAAATTTAATCAATAGCCGAAAATCATTCAGGGAGAAATCATCCAGAGACAAACGCTCTGTTCCTTACTTTCATTCTGTGAGTGATAGCTGATAATTTGCCGTAGTTCGTTGAAACTACTCATTGCTCGCTCGCTCGTCACGTGCTCACAAAACGCACTTTACTGGTGGTATGAGGAAAGTTATCAGGTTCAGGAATAGCGTCACTAAGCTGCCAGAGAGCAGCCCACAGTTTACAGAGAATAAATGCATTATAGGGTTCGCTTCCAACTGACTGAAAGAAAATGCCTAATCTCTCACAGGAACAAACCTAAAGGGATCTGTATGTGAGACATAAAAGTGCTCCACCAGGACAGAAGCTATTTCCAAGGTGTTGGATACAGATTATTCCTATGCATTCAATATTGGAGAGACTGCAACTTACCTGTTACTTTCCTTACCTTTATCAAAACCAATAGTAAAGGAATGGATGAAGTGGCAGTCGAGACATTGGTTTTCCTTGAGGTACAACATGAGATCTTCAGAACCCACTGATAGCAAGCAAGAAACTTCCTTTACTGAATTTTAAGAAATGTATGTCACTATTCTTCCAATATCTTTTACTAGCACCTTTGTAGATGCTCCCTGGGCAAGCGCACTCCTCAATCCACCAAGGCGCAGGTCTCCTGCAAAACTTTCCAGACATTCGACAAATAGAAGAAAGATCAATCTAACATATAGCTGATGTGAAATACTGTTCTGCAGCATCAATACTGAAAGTAATAAACACAATAGTCATGAACACTATAATGTTATGCAAACTCTGCCCAGTCTTACCCAAACACAAGAAAGGGACATACACTACTGTCATAGAGTTACAGGCTCTGACCATAATAGGGTAATGGCCATTGCCGCACAAGTCAGGCAATGTCTTGCACAGAAAGTCCAGCTAACAATCGGGAGAGAACAATGTTATATCAATAACACAAAGAGTACCAGTTTGCATATGAAAATGCTTCGGGTTGCCCATAATCAGAAGAACCAAGTCCAAATCCTCAACCAAAGGTGCCAGAAGATAACCACAGAAGTTGCAAATTGTATCACTCCAGAAAACTTGATGCCCATTTAGGTCACGAGGTACGATTGCAACAAAAATGTTTGTACTAATGACTGATAGATTTAGGATTCCGAGGGCTTGAAGGATGAGTGAATGGAAGCATGGCCCATTGGATTGGGCAAATATGGGCTACTCCTCACCCTGCCCTTGGGTGGGAAAGGAGGTCCGGATAATGAAGGTGATGATGATGACCTAGAAAGTTTACGAAAAAGGTAGTTAAGATCGGCAAACGAGAAAGGCATGTAGGGAGGTAGATAAAGATAACCAAATCTGTAATTCTGTAATACTTCTACATAGCCACTGCCCAAAGTGGGGACTGGACAGAAAAAGAACTGAATGGGATATCTGTACTGCACTGCATAGAACAGCTACTTTAAGAATTACAAGCCACTAGCGGCAGTGAGTGGAATACTGTAATTGTACATCCTCTTTGAACAGTGACAGGCCTGTCTCCAACCAGTCTCATGAAGGCAGACACAGACGGGGTGAAACTCAGACAGGAACAGTTGACGTTCCTCCCAGTTACCTCTGACTTCTCTACAGTTTCACTGCAGAGCAACATTTACTGGACATGGCTTAGCCGCTTCCGTTAATGCCTTTCTTGTAGGAATACTCGATCCACCTGGACTAGGAACCTTTGATGGAGGTCATACAAAATGCTTAATATTACGATTCTATTTATGGGTTGGCACTAGGAGCTGGGGAATGCAGCTGGATGCAACAACCCTTGTGCTAGTAATCTCCATCTCATCCATGGTAGAGGAACCCCCAGAAGCAGCAGTTTTAACCTGCCTTTGACTGGCTACCCTGGCAGAAAGTTTACTTGATGGGAGTGACTCTATGGACCCCCTGCCATGTTTTGGTGCAACAGAGGAACAAGTTCTAATAGGAGACTTAGGCTTGTTAGGTGGAGGAATTTTCGATCTGTGTGGCTGATTAGAGTTGGATACTGCTTCTGATGATATGTCATATCCTGGCGATGTTTGACGGACAGATATTGTCTCAGTCTCTAGGAAAGAGTTGGTGCTGGTTGATTGTGATGACTCGTGAGAATCACCGCCATCAGATCCAGCAACAACAGTGTCAGGCCAGGGCATAGTAGAAGCCTAACCAACAGCAGAAGATGAAACAGCAACACATTCAACAACCAAGAAAGTGGAAGCAACTTTGGACACTACCACTAGGGATGATTCTGATGCAGCAGGAACAATTGAAGGACGTGGTCCTGCCAAGAATGATGCATAAGTAACCCCCTGGCGTGGGGACATTAACTGAACTCTTGTCTTTGCCTCTGTAATGGAATCTTCTCCCAGGTACGAGGGGAGAAAACCTTTAACTCATATTTACATCACTCACAAACGTTTGAGGAAGCGGGATGGGACCCACCACAGTGATCACATGAAGGAGAGGAATGCCCGAGATCATCTTTGACACCCCTACATGTGACACAGACTTTTTTTTGCAGGTCAATAGAAAGGGGGATGCATGTGTGGCTGACGTGACCTCAGTGCTGGCAGTGGTTGCAAAATCCTAGTAGAGGTTCAGTTGCGGACATATCAAACAGAAACACCCCATCCACCAGCGAGGTGGTATACTGCTCTCTGCATCTGGTAACAATGATAGGTGTGGAACATCACCAGGCTTCATTCAGTCTCTAGGACGAACCGAACGCGGTGATCATTGCCGCTGTGTGCAGTTATTGGTGGTAATATAAGTAAGCAATATTTGCATGTCATCATTTTGATAATTTTTTAAAAAATGTCACACAATACACCCTCTACATAATGACAATTATTATGAATGACACGGATTTCATGAGTGCTTTAGTTTCGAGTCATGAACCATACAACAGTCAACAATTCATCATATAAGTCATAGTTATCAGCTTCCCCACAACTATCAATGAACATAAAATTATCGTGGAGCCCATCCTCCCCACTGTGAACCTGACATTGGTAGACCTCTGAAATAGAAGCAAATTCCTTACCTACAGGAGGTGGCGCCACAGGAGGCGGCAGGGTGGGGGTGCGGGACCTGGACACGTAAAGTGGAAGGTGGGCGAGGCAGCAGGCAATAGCTGTCGAGCTGGGGGCAAGATGATAGGGGTGATGGGGTAGGGGACGGAGGACTTTGGTTGACGACAGAAGCTACAATGGAAGAGGTAGATTACAAGATGACTGGACCAAACCATTCTCTCATGAAGAATATGAAATATTACAGTCAGACCATGAAACGTTATGTTGACGTTGCCACGTGTTGCAGTTGACCATCATGGTTTGTAACAATTCACGACACACTTTCCACTGGGCGGTTCAGTACCCTTGTATTATGAGTATGGTGACTATCTGTTAATGTGCAGATAATTATGACACGTTCCTACAGTTTGTCAGATGTTACAGCTGTTGTCATAATGGTTGCTAATTATGCTTGTAGCCTAACGTAGTATCATCATGGACGACTGATATTGCAGACGGATTAGGGATAGACCTATGTAGATTTTTCTTTTATCACCACTAAATATGAACAGTCTGACAGTAATGATGGTCCCTGTGGTTCTCATTACTAACTGTACAGCACCGATGTAAATTAAAGTGGATTTACTTAACCCAGGTGTATGTAATCTTTTTCTGTATGCCGTGTTAAGCTGTTGATTTTACACACTGCCTGTGGTTAGTAGTTATATTTAAGTTCATACTGAGCAACTGTCGTATGCCCCAAGCATTCCATCACAAATCCTCGAGCCAATAAAGGTGGAACAAAGTTGTAATGTCAGCAGTTACCCAGTCATAGCAAGTCATATCACGTCAAGTACCGGTATGCCATTAGTTACAGAAACCGCCTGTATTAAATGCAAACACACACTTTATCTACAGTGTGTTTTGTTATGCTAAACAACCGAGTAGCGTTCACAATGTATGAAACTGACAGGATAAAGATAAATACGAGGACCATTGCCCTATTCACGGAAAGCAACTACTGAGGCACCCATCTCAGCATAGTCTGAATATGGAGCTGTTGTCCTGGCTGAGTAACGATGTATATTGTAATCCATTAAAAAAGACAGGTGAATCACTGTCGGTGATGTATAAACATGTGATCCGCTGTTCATGGTGTGGCAGTCATTACGGCCATCTCTCATGTCTGAGTGGACGCAGTTGTCGGAAAGAGGGATGGGCGGACAGTCAAAAGGATACTGAGGTTGTGAACCAGATTGCTTACCAGTTACACATCCTTCATACCACGATTTACTCTATCAGTATAGAGTTAACAGAAATCCGACATAAACATGCCCCCCCCTCAAGTAAAATCACGTTTTCATTTACATCAGTCCCATACAGTTATTGACAAGAACCATCAGCACGAATCACTACTTTTAACTACTATTTATTATGGTAAGAGAAAATATCTCACCCCCCTCCTCTGCTTCCGATATCACAGTGTCGTCCATGATGTTACTATGTAAACGCAACAAGAATAGCTCCCAATCGCTACGACAACATGTGTGACATCAGACAAACATTGTAGGGACGTTTCATATATCACTATGTGGGGACATAGTCATCACCATACACTAATAATGTTGGGTTTGTGTAATGTGCCACCCCATGGGGAGTAGATCGCCCTATAGACGATATAACAAAACATTCTGGAAAACTGTGTAACGTGCCAAAGTCTGCATAACGTTTAACGGCCTGACTATCAATCTACATAATCAACGTTAAATTACAGTATAGCTGATTTGGCACCATGTCACCAGCGTATCATTTATTCATCCCATTCTAGCTTCCAGCCACAGTCCACTCTTCCCTGCCCTATCATTCGTATAGAGCCCCTCCCCTCCCACCAGCCAGACCACTATTGTCCCCTCCTCACCTACCTCCCTCCTCCTGTCTCCCAGGCGCCCCACCCTGCCTCCTCCTGTGGTGCCACCTCATATGAAATTGCATTTAGAGGACCAGCAGTTTCAGTTGCACGGTCTGGGAGGGGGAGGGGGTCACGACAATTTAGTGATTATTATGATAGTTGCTGGAATGCAGATAATTTTATAATGGTTTACATGCTGACCGTCGGGAAATGTTGCATGGTTCGTGGTGTTTGCCGAAAGTCACACCTTACGAAACCTGTGTGTTTCATGTGAATGAAATACGAATACGTATGAGTTGAAATTATTTTATTACCGTTTTCACGAAATGTTATTCTCAGTATATTGTCAGGCGGGACATTGTTTATATACCATCAATAACCGCACAGCGGCAATGAACACTGCGTTCGATTCGTCCTAGAGACCAAACGAAACCTGGTGAAGTTCCACACCTATCAGTGTTACCAGATGCGAAGAGCAGTACACCTCCTCACTGGTGGACGGGGTGTTTCTGTTTGATATGTCCGCAACTGTATATACTGCTTCACCTTGTACTGTTGCCATGCAGATGTAAAACATTAGGCTGATGGACCACACCAAGCATAAGAATAATGGTGGGCACTGCAGACAGGTTGCCATTTATTCTCTTATGGATACGGCCAATTTTCACCCCATCTTGATCAGCTAGTTCCTTCTGCAGGACTTCCACATTATAATCGAGAATCGCCCTAGCATAGATTATACGTCGAAAGTAATTCAAAGAAGCACTGAGGGTAGTGTGGGACAGGGTAGTTATCGACCTCGGAAATGGCCTGAAAACGTTCATTCTGGGTAGCATTATTAACCTCAATCAGCAAACTGCCAGCAACCTGAGGGACAACCTAAGGAGTAGCATGACATGTCCCAGCGTGCGCATGATGCACCTGAAATATATTCTGCTGATGTAGGTCCTGGCTGGCAGTACTACGGACAATAACAAACTTTGTAAAAGAGGTGGGCTCATCACCAGGCAGTATCTCATTAACACTTGCTGAGAGCTAAAAGGGCACTGGGCACACCAACGAGCAGCAACCGAGTAGTGATTTACAGGCATACATGGCTTTAACGTGGCCTTAGAAGGAGATCCTGGAAAAGTATTAACCGAGGACACACCAGAAGTCATCAACTGCGTCTTGTTATTGAGTGACCCAGGAAACGGGGATTCAGAAACAACTGCCATCAACAGCGCCACAGAAGGAGCAGCTGTGGGATTTGTCGACCAAAAAAAAAAAAAAAATTATGAACTATTCAGGAGTCAGTGCTCGTAACCACCAACACCATTGAAGATGACTCCCAGATGCCTACCTCCTACTCCTCTGTATCAAAATAATTACAGAAGTACAAGAATAAGTCAGTGCACATGTTGGGACAAGAGATTGTAAAAAATGTTATCATCCCCTCCGATCTGTAGTGACAAGCGTCTGGCCATATGCCAGGAGTCCTATCCCAGGAAACGCTCCCACCCCCCTCCCCTGGAACTGATGAGTCACTCCCTAGAGAGGGTTCTGCTATTGGGACTGCAGTACTGAACAATCTGTATATGGATGGGGTTATAAAAGAGATACAAGGTAGGGCAGTGGATGTTGGAGCAGCCCTAGTGAGAGAGGGTAATGTTTGTATACTCCCTGTACTGTTATTTGCAGATGATACTGTGTTGTTAAGTGAAGACGAAGGGGAGCTGCAAGGCTTGGTGGATGAGTTTGAGATAGTGTGTAAGAAACGGAATCTAAAGGTGAATGTAGGGAAGAGAAAGTTATGGTCTTTGAGAGAATTGAACGTACAGTGAGGTTGGATGAGGAGGAAATGGAAAATGTGAGTGCATTTAAGTACGTAGGTAATGTGATGAGTTAGGATGGAAGTTTAGAGGGTGAAGAGCTTGAAAGGGTACAACTAGGAAGAAAGATTGCTGGTTCCTTGAAAGAAAAGAAACAGGGAAGTGAGCATGGAAGTGAAAAAGTTACTACATGACAATATTGTGATACCAACTCTAACGTATGGAAGTGAAGCTTGGACCTTGTTGAAGGGACAGAAGTCAAGAGTGAGAGCAATAGAAGTGATTATTTCAGAGGATCATGTGGAGTCACGTGGAGACACAGACTAACAAATGAGGAAGTGAAGGAACGTTGTGGTGTGGATGTGGATGTGAAAGGAAGCATTAGGAGAAACACATTGAGGTGGTTTGGCCATGTGGAGAGGATGGTGAGTGAGAGACTGACGAGGAGGGTGTATGTGAGTGAGGTGGAGGGGGGGAGAGGGACGGGGGGGGCCAAGGATGAGATGAAGGGATGACGTGGAGAGGTATATAAGAGAGGGATGTGTGAGCCGGGAACAGGGCAACGAAATGGCAGGGGCAAGGCGACATGGAGGCGATTTGTTTGTGGCCGCCCCTTACAGGATTAAGGCGTTTGGCAATAGACAGATAGATAGACAGTACCGAACAACAACCCCATCCCAGCCATGACACGTTTTCTTTTTCGGCACTACAGGAAATCTCAGCAGGAGTTGAAATATCTATACGATTTACACCAAAGATATTACAGCAGAAAAGTAGGAAAAACAACTAGAAGAAGGGAACACATCCTGAGAAAATTAGTCAGGCCTATGGCAGGGACACAGAGCTAACCAGCCGCCACCTGAAGCTCCCCACTAAGGCAAAAGGTCAGGAATTGGGGTGTGGGGGTGGGTGAGTTAGACTCAGTGAGTGAGTGAGGGAGGGGGAAGGGAAGGAGTAACACAGTTAATGACAAACACTATATTTGGCCGCCCCTGTGGTGCTTGAAAAAGCTTCACGTTTACTATAACTTAAATCTTCTGTTTACTGGCAAATGTTAATTAAAATTAAAAGAAATGTACATGTCAAGCTTACAATTGGTTATCACCACCAACAGTAATTAAACCCTGTTACTCAGGTTAACATGTAATGGGTAAATCTAGAACAAGGCGCTTTGTTCTCTTGAAATATAACTCTCTCTCTCTCTCTCTCTCTCTCTCTGAACAAAGCAGCTATCTCTTTGTTTAGGCTCTCGCCGTCAGCCTTGGAAAACTTTTTAGTAAGAAGAGAAGGAAGTACAGTACCTGAAAACTTGATGAGCTGCCTTGCTTACATATTTAAGAGGTAGGTGGGCAGACCTTTTTAAATCTATTTAGGCCACTTAGCATCCTTTTCACCATTTTAAGGTAATTTGCCCTCCTTCTGGGGGTGTTTGGTACCGTACACCAATTTATACAAGAAAATTCTTCAATTTTTCTGACCATCCAAAGAGATAACTGTCTGGTTTCTTGTTGGTGAATAATATAACAAGTGAAATCCTCAAAACTTCTAGAATAATGTACATGGCGTGATAATTCAGTCTGAGTGGTATTGATGTTTGATTCGCGCAGATTAAATTGACGGAAGTTCTCGGGTACAAAAACGGCTGACATACTGATGACGTCACAACCAAAGCCGGACAACGACGGTCGTGAGTCTCTCACACAACACCTGGCCTACTATTGCTGGAGGAAGGTTGTAAATACGACACAATGGCTAGATATCTCTCAGGTTTTCCACTTGCTAGTTTCTGTAATACTGCTATTAGTTGTTAGAGATTCACATCTGTTTGGTTTGACTTCGTGAAACTCCTCGCTAAACTTGCATCTCTGAAGATACCTTTTACTTGATAAATGGGTTATGTTTAACACTATTTCACATTTTTATAATACTGCCAGTGGTAGTCAAAATGAGTCGTGAGTTCCATATAAACATGGTTTGTGAAATGCGTGCAAATTAGAGACCCGGTATACATACTGACATCTCAACTTGTGGTTTCTCTGGGGTACAAATGATGAACATCATAAGAATAAATAAACTGGCATTCATCTTAATTACTTGTATTTCACGAGCGTCCTTATTTTCTGAAATATATAGACTATATGATTTTTTGATATGGTCGGTCAAAATAGAATGAGTAATGACCATTATTCTTATTTTCATAATTTCGTGATTAGAAGAACGAAATCTCCATTACTTGTCCTCGATTGTTATATCCGTAATCACACCACGAAGCACAAATGTGCTGGCAACCTCTGGGTAGAGTAAAATTAAACAAGAAGTAATTCCATTCCACTGTGGTGGATGCTTATTTTCTAAAATTCCTCGCTTGACTTTGCTTGCTCCATTATAAAACATCATTTACAAATTTTCTAAATTTAGGATGATAATCCGTCGTAAATACTGTAGTTTTGTAGCAGATATATAGTAATTCAGCAGTGACAACATATTATGTAGAGGCACGTTCAAATTGAACAGCGGATGAGACATATCATGGCGTTCAGTTAACCAGCCAGTCAGAAACCGTCTATTACCCTCTAGAGGGACTTTAATTCAAATAGTTCGTAGCCTAAAATAATGCTTTCAGCAAGTTCTTTGGCAATTTTGCATTTCTTAAAATTCATAATTACAGTGTAAACCGATCATTTCAATGAAATCATGTGGATAGGTGTGCAGTGGGTCAAAGAAGTTTGATTAGATATTGAGCTGGGTCCGGATCCGGATGCAGGAATAAATAAATGTTTATTGCAATGGCTGAGGTGTGTACTCTCTGATATTCCGTAATAGATCAGTCTATGGCTGTGGAATGGAGTATGTAAGACCATGAAAGTATTCGTCTGGTAAGAAAGAGGAGTTTCACCAGTAAATTAAAATTTTTCTTTGTGATGTTGGAGGTAGACACTCTCTGTGTGCTTTCTGGCTGCGTTTGTGTTCCTTTTGAACTGTGAATACTACCAATTTCATAAGTTTTTTACGAAACCTTTGATACCTCAGGTTCTGTCACGTGCAGGTACTGCACTTTCCTGGAAACGATGGTAGTAATTATATCTATAAACAAATACGCATTATTATGATTTCTACTTCTTCAGCTTTACACTATCCAATTTTTCTATACATTTATATTAATGGTACTGTTTAATGTCCCAAATATCCCACATGTGACAAACGTCTCTCCGTTCCGCATAATGACATGCTGAAAATTTACTGCACTGGGCCTCTTGAAGGTATTTTTGCCTTCTGCACACAAGCACGTGAAGGTTAGTTTATTCTGACAAAAATATTAATAATTATCTCGCGTTATTCTGTAAAACTGCAACAGATTACGACCGTATGTTTAACCTCTTTCTTATTAAACGTCGGAAAATGTACGGGTATGCAAATAACCAGTAGCCTACTTAGGTTTGGAGATCTTAGTCATTAATGTAGTTCCTCCCGAAGTACGCAGGTACTAAAATGTTTTATTGAACTTTTACAATGTTTTGTAAGAAGTTTGCAAAATGAAGATAATGACAGTACCTGAATAAACTCTCACATGTTTGCAAACTTCTACTGTACAGCCTAGTGACAAGTACGGTAAAGAGACCGCATGTTTTGTTTCGGTTTTACCAACGGTTCAATTTGCTCTCTGATGTTAATCAACATTTCTGCAATATATAAAGTTAGTATTTGCTTCAGTAGGTATTGTTGTCAAAAGCGTACTTGCCTTTAAACATCCTCTTGCACCAGATCAACTACAGTATATTCGATCAAGATTGTGACATCACAAACAATGCGTTCACCTGTCACAGCACATTTTGGCTACTTTAACATCTATCTATCTATATACCTAGGCTGCTTCCCGCAAGGAAAGAGAGGTAGCCGAGACAGGACGACACACTCCCCATTTACTCATCCATTCAAACACATTCATTCGCATCTTAGCCCCAGAGGGGAGACCGGACAGATCCTCACCGCATCACACCGCACAAGGGTCAACTGCGCAATGCAATCAGTGACATCCACAGCAGGGCCCGACAGCAGAGCTGGTTTACCCCTGCCACATCATAACAGACCCATCCCCTTACCTGCACCTGACCTGACTAGCTGATCAGACCAAATGCGGGAGAATATCCCCTCAGGGCTGCATCACCATTTATTCACTCACAATTTCTTTCCATTTATTTCTGTCACGCACAGCCACTCTTCCTTGCTCAACAGACATCCCTCTTGTATCCAGTGCTCTCCTCACACTGTCCATCGATCCTATTCGTGGTCTTCCTTTCAGCCTTACACCTCTCACATCAGATCTAGTTATCTTTTTCACCAATCGCTCATTATCCATTCTCTTCATATGCCCAAACTATCACAACACCCTCTGCTAAACTCTACCAGCCATCTCCCGAACAACTCCAGTTCTCCTTTGCACTTCATCATTTCGCACTCGATCCATACGCGTCACTCCACACATACTCCTCAGACACCTCATCTCCATTACATTCAAACTTTTCCTCTCTGCTACACCCATATTCCATGTTTCAGCCCCATATAACGCAGTCGGTACCACAACACCCTCATACAGCCTTCTCTTTACATCCATTCTAAGCGAACGACATCTAAACACTTTTTCATTCCTCCCAGCACCTTTCCTACCTCATTTATTCTAAACATCACTTCTGCATCTATTCTTCCATCCACAGCAACATGTGACCCTAGATATTTAAAACACTCTACCTCCTCAAGCAACTCGCCATTCAAAACTATATTCATCCCCCTAACATCTACCAACCTCGTACACTTCATCACTTTACTCTTATTCTCATTTACTTTCAATTTCATCCTTTCACACACCCTTTCAAACTCCTCTACCAACTGTCTCAATCTCTCCTCTGAATCAGCCACCAGTGCAGTATCATCTGCAAGCAGCAGCTGCTTCAGATTCCACTCTCCACCATCAACATTCACCAGACTCAGACCTCCACCTAAAACTCTTGCATTCACCTCCCTTACAACACCATCCATGTAAATATTAAACAACCAAGGTGACATCACACATCCCTGTCGCAGCCCCACTCTCACGGGAAACCAATCACTCACAGCATTTCCCACTCTTACACACGCTCTACTGTTTACATAAAAACTTTTCACCCCTTTTAGTAACCTACCATCAAGTCCATACAATCTTAAAACAGTCCACAAAGCCTCCCTATCAATTCTATCATACACTTTCTCTAAATCCATAAATGCCTTAAACACATCCTTGCCTTTCGCTAAATACTTTTCGCATACTTGTCTCACAGCAAACACCTGATCCACGCATCCCCTCCCTCTCCTAAAGCCACACTGCTCATCACCAATCACTCCCTCTGTACCTTCTCTAACTCTCATAATTAACACTACCATACACTTTACCTACAACACTCAACAGACTTATACCCCTAAAGCTAGTACATTCATGCTTATCACCCTGGCCTTTATACAACGGGACCACACAAGCACTGCCCAGTCAATTGGCACCATACCTTTCACAAAGCACAGATTCAACAGTCTTACCAACCAGTCAACAATAGTCCATCCACCACCCTTCATGCATTCCACAGCACACCCACATGTCTATCTATAGACACTTTAACATGTCTATATATAATTATACATCAATAATTATTCTTAATATTAGCAATAGACTAGTAGAACAATGATATGTAGTATATTTTTAAACTATTATGCGAAGGATGACCGGAGACTACAGCAGGCTACCGTGATCCAGTTCTTGAACCAGTGGAGACTACTCGGGTTCTGAAACTTTAGGCCTCCTCCTAAATTCAAGCCTTGATGGGTAGCACACGCTCCCCTGCGACCCAGTACCACTAAAACCTTGCCTCTGAGACAGAGGCAAAATTGAAAACAATTGAATATTTGAGTACACCAGAACACTTTTTGGATTTCCTGGGTTCATGGAACGCTCCTACTAGGAACACTGAAACTTCCTCTAATTCATCCATATTTTTTTTTTTTTGGAAAAAGCAAAAAAGCAATCTAGAGTGGTTTCCAGATTTTTTTTGGGGGGGAGGGGGAGGAAGTTTAAGTACACCCTAAAGTAGCGGTTCTTAACCCTTTTTGGGTTGCGTCCTCATACTAGGTTAGCACACATCACCCCTCCCCTCCCATTTTTCCCCGTCTTATGACCCTCATATATTCCTCCTAAATTAAACTGGAAAATTAGCAATCATGTGTTCATACTATTCATATTATAAGTGACACATGATCACACTCTTTTCGTTAGTTCTCTGCTGCTAATCATGCATGCAAGGTTGTATGCACTGTTCTCTTCACCATTTAATATGTTCTTTTGTTTGATATTGACGGCCACCAAGGAAGAAAAACCTACCCAAGACAAATTATAAAAACCACATGATTATAAATACTACTACATGAAAGATTTTGAACTCAATTACATAGCCATAATCCAAACCACCACCACTTGGTCATTCTTCGAAATAACAGTTCTTAGATTTTGTATCTTTCTCTCCAGTTTGCCAGACCAAACAGATGGGAACCAGGGAGACAGCCAGGCGACGAAGATGGAAAGCCTTCAACTCATTACAGTAGCACGAAAGAAAATGTCATTCCAAGGTTGGGACAGATAGAACACAAAGAGTAATTAGTTATAGTAAGATCACCATAAAACACACACACACACACACACACACACACATACATACTAATTCAGACCAATCTCTATTTTTCTTCTTGGTCTTCCCTGGCTTCTCGCCTCCACCGCAACTTATTCACGTCCTCCTAGGAAGGCGCGCCCCTCAAGTTGAGAACCACTGCTCTATAGGGTTTTTAATAATTTGCTTTTAAGTCTGCTGATATCTCTTACCGTTATGAGCGATGATTCACATGAAGTTCATATAACAGACAGATGCAAATTTTGGATTACTAATCATAGATTACTGGAGAGGGAGGCCTTGATGAAGTAACACCGTTATAACTGAGCAGTTCTGCTGCCTAGTTATACAAACTCCCCTCAGCTCTATCCCTGTCCGCCGAGGGGGTGATGTCTGACTGTCGGAGAAGAGCAAATTCAGCCTCCAGTTAACTGGATTCAGGTTTCAGATGTACCTGGGGATGGGCCTACAAATACTACATCTATGATATGTAGAGAGAAGTGTATGTCAGCTTGTTTGTTCTGAGTGTCCTCCAGGATTTCTCTTCCCTAGGAAACGATTTGCACGGATGTAGACCTCTCTGCTCCTATTAAGTTTTAGGCAGGATGAAGCCTAGCTATCTATATACACCAGGAACAAGTGGGCATCCACCCCCATATTCTAAGCTTCCTATAAACATGATAGTTGTTACTGGAATTGGGTGATGTCAATTATCCTTTAATACCTGGGAAAACAGTATTATGCACAGAAGTAAACCTCTACTCCCGGCCAGGTTTTAGGTAAGATGGGAGCCCTGGGGAGCCAACCCAGTAGGCATTTCGGCGGCTGCCCCTCTCTTTTGCTCAGAGGTAGATTTCTACCATTAGGAGGATTAAGCAGCATGGAAATTGATTCCTATTTACATCCACACCATGAGGGAAAGAGGCTGTGCTCCCTATCTCTCGTATTCTAAGCTTACTTTTAACATGAGAAGGGCTGCTGGAGTCAAAGGCTTTTTATCTTATTAACTCTCCTCCTCTGACCATGTTGATGGCGCACGTAAGAAAACATGTGCTCCATGACTGTTGGTCGGTCGATGAACTTGTGGGCACACCTGTCTTCGGTAATGGTGAGTATGTGGCCTTTGACAGGTACCTGGCAAACTTGCGGTTCCTTCATTCAACAGCAATTATGGGCCTGCACCAAATGACAGGTTATGGAAAATTAGACCCATCCTGACCATGCCTGAGAGATCATTATCCAGGGTTTTCCATCAGTTTCAGAAAGTGCTTATTGACGAGTCACTGGTGTTATTCCGGGGCAGGTTGGCATTTATGGAGTTTGTGCCATCCAAGCATCACAGCTTTGAACTAAAATCTTTGTCCTTTGTGACTGCAAAACTGGATATGTGCTTGATGTGACAGTTTACTTGGCTACGGATGTTGACATGCCTACTGACGATGCTCACGGTTTCTCGGCATCAGTTGTGAAAGTGCTGATGGAAAGGTACTTCAGCAAGCATCACATTCTGTAAACTGATAACTATTGCACAGCCCTGGCATTGACCAACTATTTGCATGAACATGGTACTGGGACCTGTGGAACTGTCTGGCAAACAGAAACAATTTTCCTGAATTTCCATCAAATACTGAGAAAGGTGCCATCCTTACCAAGAAATGTGACAACATGTTAGCCCTTCTCTGGCATAACAGGAGATGAGTTAACATGTTGTCAACAGTACATAAGGGTGTGTTTGAGGAAACAGGAAAGACACACTACAGGACTGGGGAATCTGTGTTCAAGCCCTATGCTATCAACGACTATATCAACATGAGGCTTGTTGATAAGTCGAACATGCAGATTGGTGAGGTTGATTGCCCTCGTAAGGCTTGCCAGTGGTACAAGAAGGCGTTTTTACACCTTCTTGATACCGTCATCCCGAACAGTTTCATACTGCTCAAGGAGGCCGTCAAGAAACCTCTCTCAACGAGAGTTTGAGAGACAGCTTGCACACGAACTCCTTGAAGAGTATTCAACTGCACAGGTGCCAAGTATGAGGCGGGACATGCAGACAACACCTGCAGCTGACAGGCTAAGCTGTGCCGAATATTTCCGGTGGCACAAGCTGGTAGAGATGGCCGTACCACTGCAGGTCATTAGGCGTCAGGCGTACAGGCAACACCACCAAACGCCGTCCTCCAGCACAAAACGAGACAGCCTGCCACTGTGTGGAGTGCAAGGTCCCTGTATGTCCTAAATGTTTTAGTGAGCACCACTCCAAGTATGAGTACTAAGCAAGTGTGTAAGAAATTGTAAATAGTAAACAAGTATGCACGTGTTATTTTTTTTTTTATACAGAAGTGAAATGTAAGATATGAGTTATATCTAGTAAGTGTTATAAGTGTTTTATAATAAGATTTCAAACACAATGCAATAAGTGTTACTGTTTATGGTTATTGGTGAAACAATTAGTGGAAATACCTTGAGTAACCCTACCTGCTACATGAAAGAAAACCATGAGTGAGTGGTCGAGAAAGAGAATGACCTGGTTGGCTATAACAAATTTTATCCCCTTGTTACTCAGAAAATAATGGTGAGAAAATAATGGTGAATATGTGTGAATAAGAGTAGTTTTAATGTGAAGTACAAAAAATGTAAGTTGTGTATAACATTAGTAATAATTTCATGATGGCCCTGATTAGTATAAATTAGTCACAATTTTAGTACAAATAATTACCTCATACTCAACCCTACTGCGAGAAACAGCCACAGTATTTCCTTCTCAAAGTGCAATTACCCATAATCGTGATGTGAAGTGCAAGTATAAGTGCCGTAATTGAAGGAAATTATTATATTTGATGCAAGAAGTGAGAACAGAAAATCAAAGAGCTATTCTTTTCCCACATACCTACAGGGCATTGTGGCAATATGAAACGGGCAGAAATCCTATGGGGAGCCACATGAACAGGGTGATGACTCATCCTTAAGATGGTGAGCAAGGAAAAGCCGAAGATTGAGTGGAAAATTCCAGTTTCCCTCGAAGGAAGCCTCGGCAGTGTTACTATCACCACTTCGGTCAGTGCTGCGGAGGCTACCCAGCAAGCCCAAGGTCACTGCCAGTGCCACACGCTTGGAAACAGCCCGCCAAAACACAGACCCAGTCATCTTCAACTTATCCTTACTCATCGACGGGACCTTCTGGAGAACTGGGGACATTTTCATTTGAAAGAGGAAGAATTGTTGAGTCTTATGCATCTTAAATTTTTTCTCTAGCTTTTACAGTTTGGCAGATATTAGGGTTTGAAGTAAGGGTATTTTTTCCAAAATCATGGAAATCCCCCATAGGGAGGAATGGACGACGTCGGAAAACCCTCAGTGTGTAAGGTATATATATATATATATATATATATATATATATATATATCAACAGGGGTACCCAGCATCGCCGGGCCAGAAAAGTGAACACTCTAATCGTGTTTGTTCTACTTCAATCTTTCTTTCTACTCAAGAAAGACCATGTACAATCTAGGACTAAAGTCCTCGGACTTAGGAAATTTATCAGTAAAGAGATGGCGCCAAAATCTTTGCTTAGAAAGAGGTGGAGTTAGCGAGTGGCAGGAACGTGACTGGTGGGACAAAGATGAGGGGGAGTCAGTGAGTGGAGAGCCTGGGCTCGTGTTCGTTGGTTCAAACTTGTGTGTCAACCAAGCGGTGAAGCTGAATATTACTGAGGCGAGTTTTTGTGCGCAGAATAATAATCATTTAGAACTCGCAGTTGAATAATGCAAAAAATAATTACTTAAAAACAAGTGATGTCCTGGAAAACGGTACTGAAGTTAAACTTCATGTGGTAGGAGCTTTCCCATGATGAGGGAAAGTCGTGCGACGGAAGTCAGGATAAGTTTTTTTTTTTTTTCTTTATCTCAGTGCTGTAAAGGTTATTTTTAGCTATAGATTTCTGTACTAACGTTTCATTGTATATACACCTCTAATAATGTTTCCTTTCATCCATTTAATCAAAAGTGCTGTTCAACAGTACTGTTATATATATATATATATATATATATATATATATATATATATATACACTCGTATATCTATCTATATATCTATCTATATCTATCTATATATATATATATATCTATATATATATATATATATATATATATATATATATATATATATATATAGATAACAACACAGAGGAAGTAAAAACAAATGAATATAGAGAATAATCCATACACCAGATTACTAGCGCCCATCATAAAATATCTGTAACAGTTGGACTTGAACAGCTGTAGGTTGAAGTCTGGGGGGAAACAACTCCGGGAAAACGAGTTCTAGAGAGATGCAGTTCGGAGAATAAAAGAATTCTGATAGGAGTTCTGCAATATGGCTGTGTGACATTCCAGTCGTGTGCGCTACCAGATGCACGTGTAGCACGAGGGAAGACATGGAGAGGTGGCACAATGGACGCACTTTCATCTGCGAATTTGCCATTAAAATAACTGTAAAATAATGCAAGAGAGGCAACATTCCTTCTTGCTTGTAGGGGGGGGGGTACTTTATTCATAATAGCAGGGTTAATAATAATTCCAACAGCTTTGTTCTGAATTTTATCTAGTTCTTTTAGTGCAACCTCACCACATCCATTCCACAAGGGAGAGCAATAAATGTTCAAGCTGAGAGCGCACATGACTCTTATAAATTACAGCTAACTGCTCGTCAGTGAAGAAGTTACAGACTCTGAACAATAATCCAAGTTTCTTTGAGTCAGTTTTAGCAAGTGATCTGACATGAGAGGTCCAGCTGAGGGCATTGTTAAGTGAGACACCGAGAATTTCAGTATTTTTGGAGATGGGATTATTAGTAGCATTGAAAGTAATATACGAATCTGGCAATATCTGACTATTAGTACACTATATACATTTGGTTTTACTGGCATTAAATAAGAAAAGGTTGTTTTGTCCCCATTAATTGATCGTTGATAAGTCTTGATTTATGGAGAAGGCTGTACAGAGTTTAGAGTTGGAAATATTAGACTTTGTTAATGGGTGTTTGAGTGTGAATGAACTGTGAAGTGTTGACTCACCTGCATATGAATGGACGGAGTTGTTGGTGACAGATAAGAAATTAATATGAACCAGGAACAGGGTTGGCACCAGAACTGATCCCTGTGGCACGCCGACGGTAATTGAGTGGGAATAGGAATATACATCATCTACTTTTACTCTTTTTTTTCTGTCACTGAGATATAAGGAAAGCTGAGCAAACAAAAGACTTTAGTCCTTAGCAAGGGAGTTTGGACAGCAGGGAACGGTGCCACACTCTGCCGAAAGCATTAGAAATATCAAGGGCTACTGCATGAGTTTCTCCATGTTGGTCAATTGACTGATGGATGGTATGAGTCAGGAGATTATGTCAATGATGGATCTTTCGTGACGAAAACCATATTGTCTATCATTTATAAGTTCTTGGATTCAAGATGTTTAACTATGTGCTTATTAATTAAAATTTCAATTACTTTACCAAGAGATGTGACAGCTATTGGTCTGTAATCAGAGGGGTCAGAGGAACTTCCTTTCTTTGGAATTGGGTGGATATTGGCTTCTTTCCAAGAGTTAGGGAATGAAGAAGTACGTATGCATAGTCTGAATAATTTACCTAGAATATAGGCAAGTTCTGGGGAACACTTTTTAAAAACAACTGGAGGAATTCCATCTGGGCCTGGAGCTTTGTTGGTTGGTAAATTGTCTAGGATGGATTTTACATATCTTGTCTGTAGTTTAAGTGGAACAATTTCAGGAGAGTCAAGTTCTAGTACTGGGACGTTCTGGCTGACGTCCTCTATGGTAGAATTTCTGGCAAATGTACTGGCAAAGATTTTCCATTTCTCATGCTGGTCATTTGTAATATATATATATATATATATATATATTGTTACGGAACAGAGAAAGATAATGTACACTTTAAGTGAGAATACTAAAAATCACTACTGTCCCGTAACGTTCCAGGTTCAAAACAAAAGAGTTAGGTAAAATTACAAGCTAAAGTTTAATGCACAAACTAACAACGAAACATTCAGGACTCATAAGGATAATGTAATGGCAAAAAACAGGTTAAATATATGGTTAACTGCAATAGCCTCTATTAACACGAAATTAGCAAGAGTAATTTTATCTAAGTCAGCCCTGATAAAATAACAATACATTGGATAATGCTCAGTTAATGCAAGATAAATTATTACAGATACAAACTATTGTTAATAATTGGCTGACATGAAACTTTACATTAATCACAAAAATCTTGCTAGGCTTAAGAATTAACACCTCATGCTACACAGCACAAGAAAAAATGCAATAACACTTATACTCAAATTACACAGCAGCCACATGGTTGGAGACTTCCTGAGCACTCACAAAAATAATAACAACTGTACAGGGGAGGACAGACATGTGAACAAAATGAGGAGTAGATCTAAGTGTCAATAATGCAGAGACTGAGCTCATTATATAGGGGCCGGCAGAGCTTGATACAACTTGTAAGAAGGACGCGCAAATGAAGCCATGGGGACAAAGAGTTGACAATCCTGCTCTGAACAACAGAAAGAACGACTTACTCTACTATAAGGGAGGACGGGGGGAGTGAGGTAGAACACGCTCGTGATCAAACATGCAGCATACTGTACGTTAGAATTACACAAAGGATGATGAAATCATAGGCTATGTAACACCTCCCCACAAAGAAAAAGAAATTTACAAAGGAAAATTCTTATTACTCTAAAACAATCTGTCTAAAGTCTAGATAAGCAATCTGCAATAACATTTTCTTTCCCCTTGACATGTTGTATGTCTAATGAATACTCCTGAAGAAGTAGACTCCATCTGGTCAATCTCTGATTTTTATCTTTAAACTTACTAAGGAATTTCAGTGGGTTATGATCGGTATAAATGACTATGGGGTCAAAACCAGAACACAAATAAAATGAAAAATGCTGTAAACCCAAAATCAAAGCCAAAACCTCTTTCTCAATAGTTGAGCAGTTCTTTTGAGGTGGAGTGAACTTCTTACTGTAATAAGATACAGGGTGTTCAATACCCTGATCATCCTCTTGCAGCAAAACAGCCCCAGCTCCTGTATCACTTGCGTCAACAGCCATCTTAAAAGGATTAGCAAAATTTGGAGTAGCGAGCACTGGCTGACTTAATAGGATAGCTTTAAGTTTGTTGAAAGAATTCACAGTTATCGGTCCAGACAAATTTAACTCCCTTTTTCAGTAGGTCTGTATGCGGTGATACAAGAATTGAAAAGTTAAGAACAAATCACCGGTAATAACCTACCATTCCCAAAAACCTTTGTAGCTCTTTCCTACTTTTAGGTCTGGGAAGATCACTTATAACCTGAACCTTAGCTCCTGGTTGTGCAACATGTCCATCACCAATTACGTACCCAAGGTACTGAACTTTAGCTTGACCAAACTCACACTTTGATAAATTAGCTACAAGATTAGCCTGAACCAAACGCTCAAGAAATTTACTGACATGGCATAGGTGATCTTTCCAGTTGTCACTGAAGATTAATACATCATCAATATAAATAACACACCCTGCCAAACCCTCTGTTACAACATTCATGAGCTTCTGAAATGTGGCTGGTGCATTCTTCATACCATATGCCATTACAGAACATGCAAAAGTCTTTCCTAGTGTTACAAAACATGAGATTTCCCTAGCACGTTCAGTCATAGGTACTTGCCAGTATCCCTTTAACAAATCAAACTTACTTAAGTACCTAGCCTTTCCGATCTTGTCTATGCAATCTTCCACACGAGGGAGAGGGTAAGTGTTTGTTTTGGTTATCTGATTAACACGTCTGTAGTCGATGCAAAGCCGCTGTGACCCACCTGGCTTAGGGACTAGAGTGACAGGAGAACTCCACTCGCTCTGACAGGGCTCAATCATCTTGTGGTTCAACAGGTAGCCAAGCTCCTTCTGGATGAGAGGAACTTTCACTGGGTTCACACGGTAAGGAGGCAGTTTAATTGGCTTTGCGTCTCCAACATCGACATCATGCATCAACACAGTGGTTCTTCCTGGAGTGGCAAGGAACACTTGCGGGTACGCCTGTAGTAATGCCGAAAACTCCTGCCTTTCCTCGGGAGATAGATGAGAAAGCTTAGTCTGGAGATCATTCATGATATCAGGATTCTTCCCCAAACTATTACTCAGGCTCATGCTGCATGGGAGAACTTCACTTGCAGACTCGGGTGGAACAGCTACAGTGCAGACTGGATTATTTTCGTCCCGCCTGTGATATAACTTTAGCATGTTGATGTGACAAAGTTGCTTGTTCTTTCTACAATCTGGTGTGGCGATGACATAGTTGACATCAGTGAGTTTCTTTTCCACGAAATAAGGACCACTAAACTTGGCTTGAAGAGGTTGCCCATGAACCGGTAGCAGAATCAAAACCTGATCTCCTGGCTGAAAGTGGCGTAACCTGGACTTCTTATCATACCAAGTCTTCATCTTCTCCTGAGCAGCTCCTAAATTCTCTCTCGCCAGCTGTAAAGCAGTGGACAGCCGTTCTTTGAACTTCATCACATACTCCAGCAGGTTGACGTCATCTTCCTCCGACAGCCAGCATTCCATGAGTAGCTTAAGGGGTCCTCTTACTTCATGGCCAAACAGTAATTCAAAGGGTGAGAAGCCCAGTGATTCATTTGGAGATTCTCTTGTGGCAAATACGACGAATGGAAGACCTTTATCCCAGTCTTTCTGATGTTCCAAACAGTATTTCTTGAGCATCGATTTGAGTGTTTGATGATATCTCTCCAACGCTCCTTGGGTCTGGGGATGGTAAGCTGAAGACGTGATCTAGGTGATGCCCAACTCTTTCAGAGACTGCTTGAAAACATTTGACATAAAATTACTTCCCCGGTCTGACTGTATCTCCTTGGGCAGACCAAACTTTGTGAAGAACCCTAGCATTTCCTTAACCACGTTCTTTGCTGAGATATTTCTAAGTGGAATGGCTTCAGGATAACGAGTAGCCATATCAATCAGGATCAACACATAAGAAAATCCTGAAGAAGTCTTAGGAAGAGGGCCCACAATATCCACCAACACACGGGTGAATGGCGCCTCAAAAGGAGGAATGGGAACTAGAGGTGCAACCTTTTCGGTCTGATTACACTTCCCCACAACTTGACAGGTGTGATAAGACTTACAATACCAGGAAACATCCCTGAAGATACCTGGCCAGTAGAAGTGTTTCAAAATGCGTGCCACAGTCTTCCTCACTCCAAGGTGTCCTGCCAAACTGGAATCATGAGCCACTCTAATGATATCCTGCCTACAAACACGAGGGATGACAACTTGATGTACAACCTCCCACTCACAGTCGGCTGATGCTGTTGGGGGTCTCCACTTCCTCATAAATACTCCTGACTTTATATAATAACAAGTAGAAGCACCAGCTGACTCTTCCTCACTGCAAGCAGAGTTAGCTAGACCTTTCAACTCAGGGTCAGCAACCTGCAACTCAACCAACTCTTGACGAGACAAATTATCAACACTACGGGGTACTGCCTCATCTGGTGAGTGGTCCAAATTAGCAAGAAAAGTGTCAACATCATCATCATCATTATCCTCTATGTCACCAGTAACTTTAGACTTAGCCCTAGTGACAGCACATGCAGGGAACACATCAGGGACATCACAATCCTGGGCCGCAGCCACTGGCTCACTAGACAACTGAGGAGCTGGACACACTTGACTTCCACCAATATCATTTCCAAGTAAGAAAGTTACACCTGACATTGGGAGTGTCTCAACCAACTCAACCATAACGGAACCATTAACAAAACCAGACTCTAAATTCACTCTGCACAGAGGGACTGAGAAGTTATTATTCCCTACGCCTTGTAAGATTACAGTTTCATCAGAGGAATTAACATTAGAGCCTAGAACACTGGTCAGCATAAGGGATTGGCAAGCACCTGTACCACGATATATTTTAACTGATTTCCTGTCATTACTGTCCAGAGGACTGACAAAACCATCAGACAGGAAATTAGCACATGAACTCTTGAGAGTGTCACCCATGTTACTGCTCAAAAGAGGAGCTCCATCATGACAATTTAAGTTACCCCTCAAAGCAGGTTCAGTTAACTCAGTTAAACAATTCTGGGTACTCTCAAGGGTGGACACTAGACCAATTGACTGAATATTTAAAGACTCCTTTTCGTTCACATCACGCTGTCTCCTGAAACATTTCTCCGTAGTATGACCAAGCTTACTACAATAAGTACACTTACTTTTCTGAAATGTAGAGGTGAAGCTGGTATTTACTTCCTTAGAAACATCATCTTTATTCTCTTTCCTGTTACCTGTACTCTGAGTACAGGCAACGTACTTACTTTCAGCTTTTCTTTTTACTCTAGAATATCTCTTGTGAGTGAGAATATATTCATCAGCTAAAACTGGAGCATCAGACAAATTATCTATTCTTTTCTCATCAAGATATAGGTTTACATCTTTATTAATACACCTCTTAAAGTCCTCCAGCAAACTCATCTGCTTAAATTTGTCAAAATCAGAATCCACATTCTTAGAATTTGACCACTGCTCTAACAGATCTTCTTTGATTTTTGGATACTCAACATGGGATTGCTTATCTTGTTTATAAGTTGTCCTAAATTTTACTCTATACGCTTCAGGAACAAGCTCATAGGCCTTAAGAATCAAGCTCTTAACTACATCATAATTATCAGATTGATCCTGAGGCAAAGATGCATAAGTTACTTGAGATTTACCGGTGAGAACAGTTTGAAGGAGTACTGGCCAATACTTTTGGGGCCAATTAAAACCTGTAGCTACCCTCTCAAACAACTGAAAATACTTTGTTAAATCAGATTCATTAAAAGGAGGGACAAGTTTAACATTTTTAGCCACATCAAAATCATCAGAGCTAGATGATCCAGTTCCACCTTGTTTCATGCGATACTCATGGTCTGCCTGAATCCTAGCAATTTCAATTTGTGCCTCCTGAATACGAGCCTGAGACTCAGCCTCCTTAGCACGTGCCTGAAACTCAGCCTCCTTAGCATTTGCCTGAAATTCAGCCTCCTTAACACGAGCCTCCTGCAGGGCTAGCTGTAACTTAGCTAATTCAATCTGCGTTTGCTCATTTGGAGGAGTTACATTAAACAAGCTTTCATTAATCATGTCAACAATTTGATCTTTAGAATGATGAGAGTGAACAGCAATTCACAATTGTTGAGCAACAAGCTTAAGTTCATTCTTTGTTCTGTTTTCTACATCACACACTGTTTGCACATTTGACAAAAAATCTTTGGCTTCATCAAGCGTAGTAATAGTAGACATCATGAATAAATCACAGTCACAAAATATCAAGCAATATCCTTATGATAATATCCTGAATATCCTGATAAGAGGTCGCCAAATTTATGTAACGGAATAGAGAAAGATAATGTACACTTTAAGTGAGAATTCTAAAAATCACTACTGTCCCGTAACGTTCCAGGTTCAAAACAAAAGGGTTAGGTAAAATTACAAGTTAAAGTTTAATGCAGAAACTAACAACGAAACATTCAGGACTCATAAGGATAATGTAATGGCAAAAAACAGGTTAAATATATGGTTAACTCCAATAGCGTCTATTAACACGAAATTAGCAAGAGTAAATTTATCTAAGTCAGCCCTGATAAAATGACAATACACTGGATAATGCTCAGTTAAAGCAAGATAAATTATTAGAGATACAAACTATTATTAACAATTGGCTGACATGAAACTTTACATTAATCACAAAAATCTTGCTAGGCTTAAGAATTAACACCTCATGCTACACAGCACAAGAAAAAATGCAATAACACTTATACTCAAATTACACAGCAGCCACATGGTTGGAGACTTCCTGAGCACTCACAAAAATAATAACAACTGTACAGGGGAGGACAGAGATGTGAACAAAATGAGGAGTAGATTTAAGTGTCAATAATGCAGAGACTGAGCTCATTATATAGGGGCCGGCAGAGCTTGATACAACTTGTAAGAAGGACGCGCAAATGAAGCCATGGGGACAAAGAGTTGACAATCCTGCTCTGAACAACAGAAAGAACGACTTACTCTACTATAAGGGAGGACGGGGGGAGTGAGGTAGAACACGCTCGTGATCAAACATGCAGCATACTGTACGTTAGAATTACACAAAGGATGATGAAATCATAGGCTATGTAACAATATATATATATATATATATATATATATATATATATATATATATATACAATATATATATATATATATATATATATATATATATATACAATATATATATATATATATATATATATATATATATATATATATATATATATATATATATATATATATATATATATATGTATATATATATATATATACAATATATGTATATATATATATATATATATATATATATATATATATATATATATATATATATATATATATATAGTATAATATACATATATATATATATATATATATATATATATATATATATATATATAAACAATGGATATATATTTATACTATATATATATATATATATATATATATATATATATATATACAATATATATATATTTATACTATATATATATATATATATATATATATATATATTTATACTATATATATATATATATATATATATATATATATATATATATATAAATAAACAGGGTGTAATGCGACGTATGACAAAAACTTACACCAATGATCTATCACGTAATTTTGAGTATATTTTGTTCTATAAACATGTGCTCTCTGCGACCCCAGTTCAGAACCCAGCATTTGGCTGTTTAAGTGTAAAAGCTTCGTGGCTTGCATGTGCCATTGGGTGAGAGCTTCGCAGGGAGACGAGTATCATTAGCTTATACTGTACTGTACATGAAAATCCCATATCCTATCAGCATACGCGAATTTTAAGAAGAAACTTTACATATTCAATTGATACTTTAACATCAAGTCATGCATTCATGCAATTCTTTTGCACAAATTGACTGTAATTAACCTGCCGACTCCCATTGACGTATGTATACGTCCACATGTTTTGTCACTGTGAGTCCCGTTGGCGTATATAAATGCGCAGAAATTACAAGGTCCCTAATTTGCACAATTTCCATATTTTGCTTGTGATTTTTGGAATGTATACAAGGGACACCTTCCTCTACAAGTTGCCAGGCAGTGTCAATGCCTTACCCCACATGACCTCCCACCCCAGCACGCCATTTTCTTGGCAATTCACCTGTTACCAGTGACCTGGCCAGTAAAGATATGTTGTGCCATGGTACAAAATTCAAGGCCAGAGAGATTCCCCAATCGATGACAATGTGAAAGACAAAGTGTACATAGCATTAGAGGAAGAAACAGTCAGAAATGATGATCAGGTAATGTCGCCAAAAAAGGACAGGTATGTTGATGTGTTTGATGAGTGAAACAATGCTTATATTGCCTAGATTACTGTGTGAAAACCAATATACGCTCGTACTACATATATATTCGTACCAAATAAATAAATAAATACCGTTTATGAGTGGTGTAGAATAGTTACCCTCCCACAGAACTCGTTTTCTTTGGAGTCAGCCTGATAGAAAACACAGTAAGGTAAGGGGTACTGCTACCTGTATTCAGTATTTTAAACCTCAATTGAGCTATTTCTCTATGAATTTTCGATGTTTCTCACCAAAAGCAGAGGTTTGAGCAAAAACAAATTTTTTTCCAAAATTGGTCGGGATTGGGGGAGGTCAGTGGTGGAAAATCGGTCGGGACGAGGCAGGTTAAGGATTAAATTCAAATTTTATGGCTTGCAAGGGAGAATGGAGGGAGGGAGGAGAGGCTGGTGGGTTGTTGCCAGTTATGTAATGTTTGGTTTGTAGGATATTGCTACCATTATTATCATAACACCCACAGCTCATTCAGTGAAAAACAGTACTGTACTGAGTGACTAGCAACACTTTAATTCAGGAGTAATATTATTATTCATTACAATTTTTCTGCTACAAGTAAACGTGGGACCATTTTTTTCATATGATGTTGACGTGAGAACAGTGACACAGGATTGCCAGTGTAACAACTATACAGCTAGACCTATTTTTTGCTTGTACCTAGCGGCACTATTTAACATCTGGTAACATGATATCTAGCTACATTCTGGATATTTCTGCCATTTTTAGGCGATATTCTAGAGCTTTTATCTTATTTTCTAATGATATTTTGCAGTGTTTACTACCTAGCAACATTCTAGCAAGTTTTCAGGACTAAATTAGCGAGATTGATGATATGGACTTGGCAAATGGCAACCCTGCATCCACTGTCATTTGAACAGGAACATTTGCAGGGGAGGCACACACTTCAAATGATGTTTTCTGCATTCAGCTGTTCACTTGGTTCAGCTTCACTTGTTCTTGAAACAGCATGCCACGTGCATACAGCAGTGAAGAATATGCAGATATCATCTATTTTTTTACAGACTCTGCAATGGTAATGCCAGTGCTGCTGAGAGGAATACAGGTGGATATACCCAATGGCGCCACGTTTACTTGCAGCAGGAAAATTGTAATAAATAATATTCTTCCTGACTTAAAGTGAGGCTAATCTCCCTTTACAAAAACGTTTTATCACTGAATGAGCTGTGGGTGTTATGATAATACTGGTAGTAATAGGCTACAAACCAAACATTACATAACTGGCAACAACACACCAGCTTCTCCTCCCTCCCTCCATACCCCCTTGCAAGCCATAAAATTTTAATTCAGCCCTTAATTACAGTCGATTTGTGCAAAAGAATTGCATGAATGCATTACTTGATGATAAAGAATCAAAAGACTATGTAAAACTTCTTCTTAAAACTCGCGTGTACTGAAAGGATATGGGATTTTCATGTACAGAGCAATATAAGCTAATAATACTCGTCTCCCGTCTTCCTGCGAAGCTCTCGCCCAATGGCACATGCAAGCCACGAAGATTTTAAACTTAAACAGCCGAATGCTGGCTACTGAACTTGGGTCGCAGAGAGCATATGTTTATAGAACAAAATATACTCAAAATTACGTGATAGATCATTGGTGTAAGTTTTTGTCATACTTCACGTTACACCCTGTATATATATATATATATATATATATATTAGAGTGGATCGAATTCCTATAAACTTAGACTGTTGCAAATTTGTTCAACGTAGAAATAATGCTCCATCACGGTCACTATGCCACTGCACAAACGGTTTTTTCTATTATGTATGCTCAGTCCAGCAAGTTTCACTTCAAATTCGAGGAAATGATGACCAAAATGAAGAATTTGAATGATACGTGTTAAAGTACATCTCGCATGATTTAGCTTTAAACGAACCATAAAATCATCTGCTTGCTTATATTCAATATATACAAACAGTATTCTGCCAATAAAAACATAAAACTACATAGCACAGATGTATTTGAAACACCAAACTGTGACAAACAACATAACGCATTTCCGATCTATTTCATTAGGAATCGTAATTACGAACCGGACACGTATGTTCCGGTCAGAAGTATTTTTTACTCTCACATTTCGGGAAATCTCTGCCAAAACGCTTACATTGCAGAAGCATGCTATGTCGCTCCAAGTGCCTGCGAACTTTTTGTATGGTTGAAGTTACATCTTTGATGCAAGGCTCCACATCTTTAAATTGACAAGGGTAGCGTTGGTCCAAGATTATGGGTTGGCTGTCGTCCATTGCGACGTTCTTCAAAAGTGGAGGGATTGTGACAGACGATTTGTCAAGCTGCGCCAGTTCAGTGTCGTTTTTGGCCTCGAAATCTATCTTCAAAGCAGACTTGTCAAACACCCTGACATAATCGCTGTCGTTCTCCTGCACTCACTGAATAAGTGCAACACCCATGCAACGTAGGTGTGGAACTTCATCAGCAACGGGCGACAGTGGGATATATACAGGGTGACAGAAGTAACTGTTATTGCTGAGTATTGGGCAAAGATGTCCTGATCTTCTGGTAGCAATTCTCGCAAATAGTTCCACCATACAGAAGAAACTCTTGGCGCCTTCCTGACACTAACTGTTCGCTCTCACTTTGAAACAACCTGGCACGTAAAGTTAAGAATGAATGAAACAAGTCGTTTCAATACTGGAGGTGGCTCTTCTAACGGTATGTAAAGCCACTGTGTACGGTTGTCTTTAGTCAGTCATCTGTCATGATTCAGTGGACCTGGCTGTGCCGATGGTTTCAGAACTATTCTTTCGCCTTCTCTGACTTGCAGTGTCAGACATGGGCGATGCAAGTATCGCTGATCTTTGCTGAGATCCTTCTCAGCTTCATCTGTAGAGTGCAAGTTTTTCCACACACCCGTTCATAGTCTACAACCGTCAGAGCCTTTGTATCAAACTCAAGGGATCTACCCACTTCCCTTCTGGAGGCAGTTGGGCCCGTCGTCGCACCGTCAATGGCTTCAAAATACTGTTTGAAAACTACTTCAATGAGATGTAACAAACAGACATGCCATTGTAATGGTCTCTCCTGCTGGGTTTCCAGCACACAAATCACTCCATTTTTCTTGCCAGTGTTTACGTTCGTCCCATCACAAACAATAGCTTGCAGTGATTCTGCTGAGTCGGTCTCATGAACAACCGACATGATCTCCTTGGCAATATCCACTGCTGTATATATATATATTGACAGCATTACATGTGGCTTTATTGGCTTGACCTTGTTCCGATGGCACTGGTGCATTGCCAACTCTATATCTCCATACATTTTAACTTTTTACACCTCTTTTTTCTCAAGTTTTTACAGCCTCTATACAAGAGAGTTCGAAGTTACCCAACTTTGGGAATCACAGTAATGAAGGGATTAGTGAAGGCTCTAACTAACCCACTTCCTTTCGAAAAGTCTCTTGAGATAAAAATTTGCTGGAGAAAATAACGAGGAGCACTGAGAGAGCGCAAGGTCCGCTACTTGCGATCGACATGGAACCAAGCTTTTGACCTAACTCTATGATCTTGAAATGTGACCGATGCCCTCAAACTTGATATATTTGATTTTTGAACGAGCATGAACCCCTCCACTGAGTTTGGTTCAAAACAGATAAAAAATCCTTAAGTTGACCTCGTACTGTGATCTAGTAGTTTGTCCCATTGTTATTAAACTGAACAATTGAATATACGTTTGATTTTAAATCCTTGCATCAAATTTAGTACAAACCTAATTAATCCGACTTAAAAGGCTGAAAGTTTGACAGCGTTGTGAGACCTTGAAACACTTCACCCTTTTCTCATCCTTTCCCTCTCCGGCATGATTTGTCTAAATCAGATTAGAACTGTAAACGTTGGTTTAATCCCGACCTATTACCATTGACCTTTTCTGGACAATATTTACCGTGCTTCTGACCCAGAAGAGAAGAAACTCCTGTGAAAAAAAAAAAAAAGTGATTGGTTTTGCCATTTTAGAACTATAGGGGTCAAAAAAAGAGGAAAAATATGGAGAAATCGAGATTTATGTTGATTGTTAACCTGTCAACTTTATAATTATTTTAGTTGCTTTTGGCGATGTTCTTGGTATGAAACACATGGAAATTAAGACTACTGTAGATTCATAAAAACAATTTAATGCTTACATGTAAAAGTTAAGAAGAATTATATATATTTTAAGACCTGGGCGCGTTGGAGCCAAGCTTTGACAGTCGACCAACACTTCGATTCGTATTCTGCTGTTGAGTTGCCTGATAACGGATTCCGAAGTACGAAACGCCACGACATTTCATGGTGAACGAACTTTAAGTAGAATGGGTTTACAGAGAAATAACATACCGTAATATTTCCCACTAGGACTGTATATGTAACCTAATACAGTTCTTTATTAACACAGTTCGTGATTTTTTGAACTGTCATTAGAATAGTAGTAGAAGTGGCCGGCTCGCTGCGATCGCATTTAATAAGAAGCTACAAATAATTTTTGTTTCCGTCTTAAGAATAGGCCACAATATTAATTTAAGACTCGAATGAACCATAGCCACTGTCAAAGATTTTTAAAAATAGCTGAACACTATTATATTTTCCTCCAAGTAAGGGTAGTTGAGTAAGGTACACAGGTCCTTGGACCTGATTCATTACATCTAATGTGGATTTTAAATTACTCATACAATGGTGGAAATTCTTAGTTACAGCAGGTTTGAAATAGCTGATTAAATGTCTGCACGGCAAATGAGTTATACTGTATGTGAGGAAGATGTGACGTTACGTGGAGAGACAGACAATGAGAAAAATGAGGAAGTGAAGGAGAGTTGTGCTGGCGAAGTGGATATCACTGAAAGTGGTAAGATAAACACTTTGAGGTGGGGTGGTCCTGAAGAGAGGATGGTGAATGAAAAACTATCTAGAAGAGTATACAATATGTCGCTGACGGGGAGTGGGGGGTGGGGGAGACTAAGGATGAGATGGAGGGACTGAGAGGAAGGTATGAGTTGGAGGGAGGGCTGTCAAATGGCTGAAGAATAACGACAAGGAGGAGATTTGTTTGTGGCGAACATTTACGGGATTGAGGGTTCTGGTTACAGATAGATGGGCAGGTATAGAGACAGATAGACGACAGGTGATTGCTGACTTCGCCTCACACGGTAAAAGGCAGGGACGTGGTGTGTGTGTGTGTGTGTGTGTGTGTGTGTGTGAGAGAGAGAGAGAGAGAGAGAGAGAGAGAGAGTAGGCAGGATTCGGATCGAGCCTTTGATCTCATCTAAGATTCATAGACAAGCAGCGCTAAACGGAAGTGATGAAATTCCCTTTTAAGCAGAATATTAGATACACAGGAATGGTGACATCAGATCTAAATAAAACTCACCAAATATTGTTATATTACACTATCCCAATTTGTTTTTGTTTTTTCAACATGTCTTCGTGTAATTCATTGAGTTGCAGTCCACACACACACACACACACACACATTCCCGAAGCAATGAATCTGAGCGCCAGGGCTCCACCCACTAACCCCCCCTCACATTCTCGCGTCTCCCACGTCATGACTCCGCCCCTCTCTCCCCCCCCGAAAAAAAAAAAAAATAAATAAAGCTCCATCTATGACTGAAAATCGTACTGAAGTTGAGTCTAAGAACTTAAGTCCTTGGCTGTACCTTTTATGCTTTTGAAGAGGGATTATAAGAGGTCCAGGAACTTTCTATTTCAGCTTTCACGGACTAACGCGCAGTATTTGTGCACATTTGTTTACTGTTATTGATTACCATAAATGACCTCCGACCGCTGACCTCAAATGACCTCGGTTACCCTCACATAGCCTATATCCGAACTGGAGATCATGTGACTCTCCATGCAAAAAATTGGGCTACTGGGTCCAGTCGTTCGAGCATGTATTACCAGTGACCTCAAATGACCTCAGAGATCAACATCGCATAGCCTATGTACGAACTGGAGGTTATGTACAGTAAGTCTCCATGCCAAAAATTGAGTTGCTGGGTCTAGTCGTTCGAGTGTGAAATACCGATGACCTCAAATGAAATCCGACCAGTGACCTCAAATGACCTTGCAGGTGAACCTCAAACAGTCTGTATCCGAACTGGAGGTCAAGTGAGTCTCCACGTCAAAAATTGGACTGCAAGGATACACGGCATTCTCCGGGCCAAACACGGCGAACACCCCTACTGGTGACCTCAAATGACCCAGATTTGAATTTTTACCTCCTTAAAATCATTCTTGGGCCGCCCTGATTCAGAATATATATGGGTCTAGGGGTCTCTAGTTCTTGGTTTGGGCGTGATTTAAAGACAAACAAACAATGTGGCTCATTTATGTATAGATAACTATAATTATATATATATATATATATATATATATATTTTGCCAGACGCCATAATCCCTTACGGGGTGGCCATTTGACTCAATTATTTATTTTACCGGGAGGGGCACTATCACTCCACCAACTCACTTGACACATAGGGAGAACGTATGGTTTGGTTATATGGTT
>NC_137053.1:36963401-37113401 GCF_032717465.1 Coenobita brevimanus | reverse complement strand
TATACATATATATATATATATATATATATATATATATATATATATATATATATCCCACTGGAGCCCAGTGTCCGGAGTATTGGACAGAACTGGGAATTTTCAAGTCTTTATACAGTAGAGGACCCCAAGGTAGGGACCTATGAGCTTGGCGACTACGAGCTGATAGGCGGCGGGCGGTACGCTTAGTACCCTCCCAGTGCCATGCCTCGCCCTTCATCCTTGGGATCCAATGAGTTAGATTTATATATATATATATATATATATATATATATATATATATATGTGTGTGTGTGTGTGTGTGTGTGTGTGTGTGTGTGTGTGTTATATGTAGAAAGAAAGAGAGAGGTGAAAAGATTAGTAAGAGAAAGTAAGAAGAGTGCGGATGAGAAATTTGGAAGGAACTTGAGTGTAAAGTGGAGAGACTGTAAGAAAATGTTCTGGAAAGAGGTGAAAAGAGTAAGACAGGGTGGAACTGAAGTTAGCAGGGAACTGAAAGATAAAAATGGTAGATTACTAGTGGAGAAGGGAGAAAGAGTGAGCAGATGGAGAGAACACTTCAAGAAATTGTTGAACATAGAGTGTTGAAGTAATGCGAGTATAAGTGGCTGGGGAATTGCTGGGAGGAGGAGGGAGGTGAGAAAACAGGAAGAAATCAGTAGGATAGAAGTTGTGGAAGCAATGAAGAAAGTTAAATTGGGGATAGCCCCAGGAATTGATGGAGTGTGTGGTGAAATGCTGAAGTATGGGGAAGAGACAGTAGTAGAATGGATGTGGAAAATGTGCAGATTGGCCAGGGAGGAAGGTAGAGTCCCGGAGGATTGGAAGTCAGGTGTAATTATTCCCTTGTTCAAAGGAAAAGGGGAAAAAGAAGTGTGTGGTAATCATAGGGGCATCTGTCTTCTTAGTATAATAAGAAAAGTGTATGGTAGGATACTTATTGACAGTGTTAGAGAAAGAACAGAGGAATTTGTTGGAGAAGAACAGGGAGGCTTTATGAAGGGAAGAGGTTGTGTAGATCAGATATTCATTCTTAGATCTTTAGTGGAAAAGTTTCTAGAGAAGGGGAAGAAGTTGTATGTGGGTTTCATGGATTTGGAGAAAGCATATGACAAGGTGGATAGACACGGATTATGGAAAGTATTAAGAATATATGGAGTAGATGGGAAGTTGCTGAATGCTGTGAAGAGTATGTATGATGGTGCTAAGGCTGCAGTGCATGTGGATGGTGAACTGAGTGAATTTTTCTCGTTGAAGGTTGGGTTTTGAAACAGGGATGTGTCATGTCTCCATGATTGTTCAATCTGTATATAGATGGGGTAATAAAAGAGGTACAAGGTAGGATGGTGGATATTGGAGTGGCCCTGGTGAGAGAGGGTAGTGTTTGGAAACTCCCTGTACTGTTGTTTGCAGATGATACTGTGTTGTTGAGTGAAGACGAAGGAGAGCTGCAAGGCTTGGTGGATGAGTTTGGGAGAGTGTGTAAGAAACGGAACCTAAAGGTGACTGTAGGGAAGAGTAAAGTGATGGTCTTTGAGAGAGGTGAAGTCAGTGAATGTACAGCGAGGTTGGATGGTGAGGAATTGAAAAATGTGAGTACGTTTAAGTACTTGGGTAGTGTGATGAGTAAGGATGAAGGTTTGGAGGGTGAAGTGCTTGAAAGGGTACAGCAGGGAAGAAAGGTTGCTGGTTCCTTGAAAGCAGTGATAAGAAGCAGGGAAGTGAGCATGGAAGTGAAAAAGTTACTACATGACAATATTGTGATATCAACTCTAACGTATGGAAGTGAAGCTTGGACGTTGCTGGAAGGACACAAGTCAAGAGTGAGAGCAGTGGAAATGAGTTATTTAAGAGGAGTCTGTGGAGTCAAATGGAGAGACAGGCTGACAAATGAGAATATAAAGAAGCGTTTTGGTGTGGATGTGGATGTGATTGGAAACGTTAGGAGGAATACACTGAGGTGGTTTGGCCACGTGGAGAGGATGGAAGGTTAAAGACTGACGAGGAGAGTGTATGTGAGTGAGGTAGAGGGGGGAAGAGGGAGGGGGAGGCCGAGGATGAGATGGAGGGATGTGGTGGAGTTGAGAGAGGGGGGTGTGAGTTGGGAGTGGGGCAGTGAAATGGCAGTGGACAGGGCGACGTGGAGGCGATTTGTTTGTGGCCACCCCGAACGGGATTGAGGCGTCTGGCAATAGATATATATATATGTATACATGTATACATATATATATATATATATATATATATATATATATATATATGTAGCAGCCGTGGCTCAGTGGATTAGAGCGCTCCGCTCTGACCGAAGGGTCGGAGGATCGAATCCACCCATGGGTCATTGGTAGACATCAGGAAGGGCATCCGATCATAAAATGCTACACGCTCCAGTCCAAAATCCTTTACCCAGGGGCAACGCCTTAGCCCTTCGGGGAGACCAGGCGTAAAACCAAATTATATATATATATATATATATATATATATATATATATATATATACTCTCTCTCTCTCTCTTTCTCTCTATATTTATGTATACATATATATATATATATATATATATATATATATATATATATACAGAGAGAGAGAGAGAGAGAGATCATGGGTCCAGGGCGAGATAGGGCTCGGGCCTGTGCTAGAGGGTACAGGGCATTGCAGTTCCCAGGCTGCCGCTTCCGCCCAATAGAGAGGGGCCCGAACCTGGGAGTAGCACCCCAGAAGGCTGCCCTATCAGTGGGTGTATAATGGCGGGATAGTTGCAGTGCCAAGGCACGCTTGGAGGGTGTCCCTGCAGCTGTCCTGGCAGGGTGCCCCGAGGCCACTACCACAGCCACTGGTAAGCTGGTGGTCTAGGGGTCCCAGATCCATTGCCTGGACCTGGGACTGTGCAGTTAGTGGGGCCTGTGTTATGTCTATCCTCCTTTATTAATACTGAAGATGACAAAACAAAATAAGTTTCAAAGCAAGCCTGAGGACAGTAAATCACCCAAGGGGATGAGGGTGGGTTCATGGATTGTGGGAAGTTTGAGGGGAAGAGCTGGGGAAGTCGTTGAGGCATTCAGTAGGAGGTGGGTGGATGTAACATGTTTGCAGGAAGTCCGGTACAGGGGTGGATCAGCCAGAAAGATTGTTGGGAAGGACTGTTGCTATAAGTTGTTTTGGCAGGCAGGGACAGACGGATATGGAGGTGTTGGTGTGATGGTTGCAGAGAAATGGGTGGAATATGTTATAAATGTTTTGAGAGTAAGCGATAGGATATTGGTAGTGAAAATTCTGTTGGGTAGAAAGATAGCTGCAATTATATCGGCATATGCTCCACAGGCAGGATTGGATGAAGCAGAGAAAGATAGATTTTGGGATGATTTAATACGTGTAGTGGGTGGTATCCGGGATGATGAGATAGTGATTTTGGGAGGGAACGTAAATGGTCATGTAGGTGAAGCAGCACGAGGTTATGAGGGAGTGCATGGGGGATGTGCGTATGGTATAAGGAATGCAGAAGGGGAAAGGATACTCGAGTTTGGGGAGGCAACGGACATGATTGTGTGCAACACATATTTTAGGAAAAGAGACAATAGGTTAATTACGTATGAATCTAGGGGAAATAGCAGTCAGATAGATTATTTTCTGGTTAGGAGGGCCGATAGGAGGTTAGTGAGGGATGTTAAAGTTATAGGAAGTGAGGAGTGTGTGCAGCAGCACAAACTATTGATCTGTGATATGGTGCTTAAGAACAAGTGATGAAAAAGAGGACTTATGTACCTAGGAGGAGAATATGGAAGCTAAAAAACCAAGTAGTAAGGGATGCCTTCTATAGCGAGTTGAGGAGAGTGGTGGCTGAACAGGGAGCTGTAGATATAAGCGTTACTGAACAGTACAGAGCCCTCAAGAACAATTTCTTGAGAGTTACTGATGTAACATGCGGTTGGACAAGAGGACCACCATGACATAAAGTAACTTGATGGTGGGATGAGAGTGTAGAAGCTGCAGTTAAGGAGAAAAGAAGGCTTTTCCGGGAATGGAAGAAGGGTGGTAGCAAAGAGGAATATTTGGCTGCCAAGCGGAGGGCTAGAACAGAGGTATATAGAGCAAAGTCTGAGTCACAGAGACTTTTACTTGATAACCTAAATCATGGGGAAAGGAAAAATATGATATTTAGGGTGGCAGGTCAAGTGAAGAGGGATAATTGGGATATTATAGGTGAGCAGTGTGTGAAGAATGATGAAGAAAGGGTAGTGGTGAACAGTAAGGATATTAACGATGCATGTAGACAGCATTATAACCGGTTGTTGAATGAGGAGTTTCATTGAGACAGGGAAGGTTTGGAGCCAGCAGATCCAGTGTCTGGCCCTTGGCCTTTGATTGATGCTGCTACTGTGAGTGAGGCAACAGGCAGGATGAAGGTGGGGAAGGCAGCAGGTGTGTCTGGGTTGACTGCTGAAATGTTGAAGACCTAAGGCGATATAGGGGTGAGGTTAGTCACTGACCTGAAAAATAGGATTATTTATGAGTGTATTGTCCCAGATGATTGGCTGAAGAGTAATTGTAAATGTGTAAAAAGGGAAGGGTGATGCCCTGGAAAGAGGAAATTATAGAGGTATAAAGCTTTTAGATCAGATAATGAAGGTAATGGAGAGAGTTTTAGAAGGTAAGATTAGAGAAAGAGTGAATATTGATGAGATGCAGTTTGGGTTTATGCCAGGTAGGGGGACCACTGATGCTATAGTCATTGTTCGACAGCTTCAGGAAAAATATATTGGTAGGAGAAGGGATCTTTATTTTGTTTTTGTTGATTTGGAAAAGGCCTTTGACAGAGTCTCTAGAAAGGTGGTGAAGTGGGCAATGAGAAAGCTTGGCTTGGAGGAGTGGCTGGTTAGGGTGGTTATGGCTATGTATGTGGGTGCTCACATCCAGGTAAGAGTGATTGGAGATTTGATTGATGAGTTTTCCGTGAATGTTGGTGTGCATCAGGGGTCAGTCTTCCGTCCCATGTTGTTTATCATGGTACTTGAACCCCTTTCACGTGACTTTAGAAATGGACTCCCGTGGGAGTTGTTGTATGCTGATGATTTGGTGTTGATTGCAGAGAACGAAAAGGAGGCGGAGGAAAGGTTTAGGAAGTGGAGAGATGGTATGGGGGACAAGGGCTTAAGGGTAAATGCAGATAAAACAAAAGTGATGATATCTAGGGTTGGTGGCAGTACTCTCAAAGACGAGGGAGGGTGGCCATGTGCAGTTTGCCACAAGGGCGTGGGAAGTAATTCCATCTTGTGCAGTGTTTGTGTCATAAAAAGATTTTGTAGTTACTTGTAGAGAAGTTATATATATATTAGACTTGTGGACGAGCGGTTGTTATACTTGAGTAGCTTTGTAAGTAGATAATCTTCTTTCCCATTTGTCATTCAATGACAAGGAGAGGTAAAGAATAGTATGGGACTATTTTTATTTGTCTTGGAAATATTAACAAGTCTCTCACACAGAGCGAAGTACAGAGTCCCACTAGCTATCACCCTATCTCTCTCTCTCTCTCTCTCTCTCTCTCTCTCTCTCTCTCTTCCAAGTTGCTAAGCCTTCCTCCCTACACCCTGCCGCTTCTATGGCCTCTCTCCTTCTGAGCTCTCTTTCCTAAATTCTGGTGAAACAGGAGTCGTATCACGTGTGTTCCCTGTGGTTGGAAAGTTCTAGAAGCCTCTGTGTGAGTATGTGTGTTCACCTGGTGTATCGCTGACAAACTAACTGCATCATCTCCTGACTCCTACTTCCTAGTCTGTCGTCAGCTTTTCCTCAGTGTAACTTGCAAGATCATTTCCCATTCCCAGGCTCGCATAGAGCTGTCTATCTGTCTATTTATCTATCTATCTATTATGATTTGTAATTATAATATGGAGTCCTAACATATGCTCGGTACGCGCCACTGGAGGTCCTCCGACAGCAATTATCATTGACATATGCTAATCTATTAGTACATAATATTGATTATAATATTGTATACATATAATATTCATAGTAAATTGCAATGATCAAGATATTACATTTTAAACAAGTTGTATACATAATTGAACAAATGCAATGGTTGTTGTATGACACTTTGTAAGACGTGCATGTACAACAGACGTACGCATATAATTGTGCAATGGCAACACTGCTAGGTTACACATTACATATTGAGTTATCCCTTTAGTAATGTCTAATATTTCACCTAACTTGTAAGATGATTCTGGTAATACAGAATTGTGGTATAATGGTATGACTTTACATAATATTGTAGTAGCATTGTTGTAATACATAATTGTAACATTTTATGAATTGTTACAAAATATTGTGGTAATGCATAATTGTGTTGGCCTTATAATTGTAGTTACATTTTGTTAATGCAACTGTTACATAAGTGTCTTGGCCTTATAATTGTAGTTAAAGTTACATAAAAGTTACATCTTGTTAATGCAACTGTTACATAATTGGCAAAGTGTAACATAATGCAATCGTTTGTCGTTACATAATTGTTACATATCGTTTGTAGTTACATAATTGTAGCAAATGTAACATAATGCAATCGTTTGTCGTTACATAATTGTTACATATCGTTTGTAGTTACATAATTGTAGCAATTGTAACAATGCAATCGTTTGTCGTTACATAATTGTAAAAACTGCAGTCCTGACATATGAATCCGGTCATGCTGCGGTCGATGATAGTGATGATGTGCCATGCCACTTGCTTGTGGAGACAACAATTTGCTTTTTTGTTTGTAGTTTATGTGGTATTTTGGCATATGTAGTAACACTTACAATTATTTTCATTTGTTTGTTATGTGATCTTACTCTATTTCTCTCTTTTTTCTTTCTTACTTTTTTTTTTTTTTTGTATATATTGATTTTCTATAGTTTGTTTTTCTTCGCTTGTGTACGCTTTTTCTATGTTGTTCATGGTTGCATAATTACTGGCTAATTTCCTTGGGATACTTTTTAAAAGTTTAGTTTATATTGCACAGATATTACTGAAAATGATATTATATAGTCCCATATTTTATTTTATATAAAAAAAATATATATACACTATATACAGTATTACCTATATACACTGACTTGTTGTTCACTTGTACCTATCGTGGGTAATATGTGTGTCAGCACTGTGTGGAAATCATTGTCTTCACGATTGTGTTGAAGATGTTCACTCTTGCTAACGTCATTTGTGTTGGCCATTTTTTTTTCTCTAGGTTACCTTGTAACTTAATTTATATGTTTCCACTAGGTAGCTTTAATTAATAAATGTTTAATACAGTTCTTTTAATAGCTCACTGAGTAACTGTGATGGTATATTTTCTTTATCACTTTGTAGATATAATAATGTATAGCTGTATGTATGAAACACGTATTTTATGTAGGTATAAATGGTAACACTCGTTGGTAGTAAATAAATGTTATAATAAATGAATGAATATATACAGTGTAGAATATTTATTGCTGGTGATTATTTAGTGTTTGACTTATGCAGATAACTGAAGTAAGTATGTGTATTTAAGCTGTAACTATACAGCACGTTTTATATGTTTGTGCAGAAGCTTATTGTCTATCACTGTGTATTGTATAAATGAAGTAACTATGTAACTCACTAATTTTTACCATGGTGGGAATGGTGTTAGTGATGGTGCAGGTGGTGAGTTGACTGACCCGGCGTCTTTTCAGCAAGCACGCATGATGACGTCGACTTCCCACACTGGTAGCAGTGGTGAATAAATGAGTAGCGATGAGTAACTTGAGTGAAGATGAGTGAGTAGGATAAGTTGTGAATATGGACTTGGTATTTGCTTCGTCGTCTTGACCTCTTCACTCCTGCGTCAGTGGTGGAGGTTGGGTGGATGTAGCAGAGAGAGGAGGGTGAGGTCTGGTAGTTGTGAGTTATGAGTCGTGTCTCATTCTTCGTTTGTTTGTTTTGTTTTTCTTTGTCGATGTTTTCTCGGTCCTTTTCTATTGTGATTTACTCGTTGTAGGATGAAGACTGCCGCTACTTGTAGGTGCGTGTAAAAGATTATACAGACGACTCGTAGAGTTGTTACTTGTAGTTGATTGTAGATGGTTGTAGTTCGTTCACTGTAGAACTGAAGTTAATCTTGTAGAGTGTCGCCTGCTTTTGTAGAAATTCACTGTTGATTCGAAGACGAGCTGTGTTCTTTTTGCTGCCACCAAATGTCATAAAAAAACTTTGTAGTTACTTATAGAGAAGTTATATATATTAGACTTGTGGACGAGCGGTTGTTATACTAGAGTAGCTTTGTAAGTAGATAATCTTCTTTCCCATTTGTCATTCAATGACAAGGGGAGGTAAAGAATAGTATGGGACTATTTTTATTTGTCTTGGAAATATTAACAAGTCTCTCACACAGAGCGAAGTATAGAGTCCCGCTAGCTATCTCCCTATCTCTCTCTCTCTCTCTCTCTCTCTTCCAAGTTGCTAAGCCTTCCTCCCTACACCCTGCCGCTTCTATGGCCTCTCTCCTTCTGAGCTCTCTTTCCTAAATTCTGGTGAAACAGGAGTCGTATCACGTGTGTTCCCTGTGGTTGGAAAGTTCTAGAAGCCTGTGTGTGAGTATGTGTGTTCACCTGGTGTATCGCTGACAAACTAACTGCATCATCTCCTGACTCCTACTTCCTAGTCTGTCGTCAGCTTTTCCTCAGTGTAACTTGCAAGATCATTTCCCATTCCCAGGCTCGCATAGAGCTGTCTATCTGTCTATTTATCTATCTATTATGATTTGTAATTATAATGTGGAGTCCTAACATTTGTAATAAATGGATGCATAAGAGATGTAGTGGAATCAGAGGTAGACTTCGAAATAATGCTAATTTTATGTGTGCGGCATGTCGGGGTGAGCAGGTGGAGATTGTCAGATGTAAAAGGATTGAACTTGCTGGTGAATCTCTTGAGTGTGTGGAAGAGCTTTGTTACTTGGGAGACATGTTGTGTGCTGGAGGTGGGGCTGGAGCTAGCACTGTGGCTAGGGGTCTTTGTATGCAGCATGTGTTAGGAATGTAATGCTGTATGGTAGTGAGACCTGGGCAGTGAAGGAGGAAGATATTCGCCGGCTCAGACATACAGAAATGACAATGATTAGGTGGATGTGCAGTGCGTCTCCCTGCGTTCAAGGCCTGGGGGGGCTGGGTTTACGATGGAAGAGTTGAGAGGTAGGATGGGACTGGAGTGTATCGGTATTGTGATGAGGAGAGGTAGATTGAGATGGTTTGGACATGTGGAGAAGATGGGAGATGATAATTGGGTGTGGATGGTGAGAAGTGTTAATATTGGGGGTGGGGTTATGAGGGGTAGACCGAGCAAGACATGGGACGAGGTCATTAAGTGTGACCTCAGGGTTAAGGGACTGAACAGGGAGGCTGCAATGGATCGTGCAGCGTGCAGAGCCGCCATTAGGTGACCAAGGCCGACACATACAAGCATGTTGGAGCTTTTAAAAACGAAAACGATATATATATATATATATATATACATATATATATATATATATATATACATATATATATATATATACACGAATGTATATATATATATATATATATATATATATATATATATATATGAGGAGCATTGTTTGTTTGATTGTTTGTCCTTCAATCTCACCTACCCTGCTGAGGGGGGTCACTGACGTGTTGGCAGGGCTTGAAGCGTGGCTGGCAGTGCCACCTTCTCGGGAGGCATGCCTACCTCTGTAGGGTTTGGTATTTGTTAGGCTCGTGGACCAAACACCCCCCACATCACTGGTGGAGGAGGCTTGCTGGTGATGTTAGTCCCTGCCCATTTGCCATCTAGTGTGGGACCTTTTCCTCCCTTCGTGTTTGCTGTGCATGGTGTCCCAAACTGCTGGGAGACAGGAGTCCTGGAAGTTGACCGATGCTGCACGATGTGCCCTGCACTTAGCAATACACCTCTTTGGTCCCTTATTCTGGCTAGACAGGTGGCCTGGTTGGGCCCGACCAGGTTTGGTTGGTCATGCGTTGGCTAGGGTCAAGTGGGCACTGAGAGGCCTGGTGGCTGTTATTGTCCAGGAGTCACCCTTGTCCAGGTCCCCCATTGGTTATCTGTGTATTCTCTCCCACTACCTCTGGCGTTGCCAGTGATGTTATCCCTGGCATATGACCTCCCCTTGTAGGGCTCCTTGGTGGATGAAGGTGTGGGGGAATGAAGGCTTTCTTGTTCTATATGGAAGAAATTAACAACGAATTGGCCGGTGTCCAAATGCCACGACCCTCTGGCAGGTCTCAGGATAATTCTGTGAACTCTGTCTCTTATGGTGACCTTGGAGCCTTATGAGGCGGCCAGTGGACGTCGATCTCCATCTAAGGGGTCCTGTCCTTGTCCCACGGGAATTGTTCGGTCTCTGACCCAAGTGCACAAAAAGAATCCTTTGTGAAGTTTTTGGTTGTGCGCTCCAAGGAAGGGGTGGATTTGAGGAAGTATGATGTGTTTGATATGCATAAAGCATTGGTAAGAGTTTAAGTCCCCTAAGGTAGTTCCTCAGGCTGATGGTAGCTGGCTGGTTGAAGTGCCTGATGCAGATATGAGTGCACATATGTTGACCCTGACCTGTTTGGGGGATCAGCCTGTATCCTGTTCTCATGCTTCATTAATTTCTCTAGAGATGTCGTTTATTCCAGAGATCTGATTATGTATGATGAGGCATGATTAACAAGAGAGCTTCCTGATCAACATGTTGTAAAAGTGGAGAGAATTAAGAATATGGGTGCTGACCTAGTTCCGATGCCGATGCTGATCATTACATTTGACGTTCTCCCTGTTCCTGAGATTCTGACTGCTGGTTGGCATCGTTTTCTAGTTAAAGAGTATGTTCCTATGCCAAGTAGATGTTTTCACTGCCAACGTTATGGTCACATTAGTCAGTCCTGCCGGTGTCTAGCCCTTGGCCTGTCTCTAGTGTATGTTTCATGTCAGATGGACATTTGTGAAGGAAAGGATTGCTTTGGTCCTGAGTCTTGTGTTAACTATGGTGGTAGCCATGCAGCATCATCCAAGGCATGTGATCAGTACAGATTTGAGGAGGAAGTTTTGTCCCTATGTGCCAAGGAGAGGCTGAGTTTTCCTGAGGCTAAGGATCATGTACGATCTATGTTTGTTTGTCAAGGTGTTACATTTGCTGCTGCACTCTCCAGATAGAGTCAGGCGTCTCCTCTAGGGATACGACTTCCAAGTCACATTCAACAGCACGTGCTTCTGTGTCTGACAATAGTTCTGTCCTTGAGCCATCCTCTTCAGTCTTAGTTCTGGTTCGACCTGCTTGTGGTGAATCTCAGGAATCTTCTCAACCCTCAAATGTAGTGTCTTCTCCAGTCTCTGCTTCTGGTGCATCTCACGAGTCTTGCTATTCCTCAAATGCAGAGTCTTCTCTAGTCCTTGTTTGTGATGACTCTCGAGAGTCTTATCAACCCTCAATTCCAGAGTCTTCTCCAGTCCCTGCTTCCATTTCTGCTCATCATACAAAGCTGCAACCTGCAGGTGCTACGTCCAGCCATCTACGCAGATCGCGTATTCCTCTGGCTTCCAAGCCTACACCTGCTACCCAGTATGGTTCTTCTGGTGCATCAGAACGTAGTAGGGGGTCATCAGAGTCGGTTTTGGTGGAGGATCCTCCAAGCAAACTCTCTGCCAAGGACGCCAGTAAGAGGCAGCCTGACACAGCTACTTCCAGGGCTTCTTCTCCTATGGATGTGCTTGTAGTGGCTGGTGTGAGGGTTGGTGCATCCTCTGCCACTATGTCAGACAATGCCACAGAGCCAAATCTTGTTTCTCCGGCTCCTACAGCCAACCCAGTAACAGATGATAAACAACTCTGTCTTTCTAAACACCCTGTATGTCCTCCATCATCCGTTCCTCATCTGGGTAGATCCAGTGTTTCTCTTCCTTAAGTTTCCCAGTAACCAACCATGCCTGGCCCGATAAATGTTGCTTTACAGTGGAACTGTCGTGGTGTTAGACCTAACTGGGAGGAACTTCAGTTGTTTCTGAGTTTCACCCTTTCTGGGCCTTCCTTCAAGAGACTATGGTTGGAGATAGGCCTCTTTCTGTTCCAAGAGGCTATACAATTTTCCACTTCCCTCCTTTAATGGGCTGTACTAATCGAGGTGGTTGTGCTGTTCTGTGCCACACAGATGTTCCATTCATTTCCTTTTCTGTTAGATCCCCTCTTCAGGTTGTGGCTGTTCAGTTACACTTGGAGAGAAGATATACATTTTGTTGCATTTTTCTATCTCCATCTGTGCCTGTCTCACATGCCGACCTTGACTGCCTTATCAATCAGCTACCTCGACCACTTGTTTTTCTCGGTGACCTTAATGGGCATCATGTTTTGTGGGGCAATACAATTCCTTTCCCCCGAGATGATCTTCTGGCATCTTTGCTTGAGGATTTGGATTTGGTTCTTCTGACTACAGGTGACTCTACGCATTTTCATGTACAAGTTGGTTCTCATTCAGTTATTGATTTTATGTTGGCCTCTCCAGATAGCTGGTTGGATTTTTCATGTGACTCTTCATGACTTGTGTGGTAGTGATCATTACTCTGTTGTGGTCAAAACGTGCAGTTCATTGCCTGTGGAATGCATTCCTCGATGGTGTTTAGAAAAGGCTGACTGGGCAGAGTTTGAGGAACACTGTAGGCTTGAATTCGGTGTTTGTGAGTTTGAGAATGTGCATGCTGCAGAACAGTACTTCAAATCTACTGTTTTTCAGGCTGAGATTTCTTGTCCCGTGAATGTCTGGCAGGTGCTGCAGGAGACCTGTGCCCTGGTGGAGTGAGGAGTGTGCCCTGGCTTGAAATGTCTGTAAAGCAGCTGGCAGAAGATATACAAAGAAAATTAATATTACTTCTCTTAAAACTGAGTACAAGAAAGCTTGAGCTCGCTATCAGTGGGTTCTGAAAAAACTCCCGCTGCAACTCTTGAAGGTCGTATGTTTCAGCTGTTTCCTCATCTACTCCTTTACCATTGGTATGGAAGGTGAGGGAAATAATGGGTAAGCATTCGCCTTCTTCCCCGGTGCTGACTGTTAGCGGTGCTTGTTTGTCAAACAGTTTGGATGTGGCATCTGCTCTGGCAGAACACTTTTACAATGTCACACCCATAAGGATCTTTATCAGACGTTCAGTTGTTACTGGCAGCAACAGGGGAGGCTCAGTCTTTCCCATCATTCTAACGGTGAAGAAACCTATAACACATGCTTTACTCTCCGTGAATTACAAGCTGATCTCCGACAGTGTCGTGATTCTGATCCTGGTCCAGATGACATACCTTATGCCAAGCTTAGCCACTTACCAGATGAATCTCTCCTGCTTTTAGTAGACCTTTACAGTAGGATTTGGGATGAAGGTATTTTGCCCACTACTTGGAAACTGGGTACAGTCCTCCCATTTCCTAAGCCTGGTAAGGACCATTCTCATGTTTCTAATTACCATCCTATTTGTTTGACATCTTCTGTGTGTAAACTGTTTAAGAAGATGATTAGTGCGAGGCTGGCTTGGTTTTTAGAGAAGAATGGGTTCTTCTCTCCTTCACAGACTGGGTTTTGCAAGATGAGGTGTACATCTGACAACCTCCTCAGACTTGAATCAGTGATCTGCGAGGCTTTTGCCACAAAGCAACACCTTGTTGCTGTCTTCTTTGACTTAGAGAAAGTGTATAATACTACGTGGTGGCATGGCATCATGAGTACGCTTCACAGCTCTGGGTTTTGTGGCCGTCTGCCTGTGTTGCTTCAGGACTTCTTGTCGAACCGCAAATTTCAGTTCCAAGTGGGTTCCTCACTCTCTGCCCCTCGGGTCCAGGAGGAGGATGTTCCACAAGGTAGTGTATTAAGCGTCCTTTTATTTGTGCTTGCCATTATTGGATAAACAGACTCATTCCTGAGGGGGTATCATCCTTCCTTTATGTGAGTGACTTGGCAATCTGGTTTGCTAGATCCCACATGTCGGTGATTGAGAGGCATATGCAGATGGCATTGGACAGGGTTGCCAACTGGGCAGACTGAAGAGGTTTTCGTTTTTCTTTGAGTAATTGTGGCTATGCACCTTTGTAGGATTAGGGGAGTTCACTCAGACCCTGATTTCTTTCTCAGTGGGCGCCGGCTCCAGTGTGAGGAGGAAACCAAGTTTCTTGGTCTAAAGTTTGACTGCCGGCTGACTTGGGCTCCATACTCGCAACATCTGAAGGTGTCTTGTATGCGGGCTATGAATTTGTTAAAGGTTTTGTCCTATACCTAGTGGGGTGCTGATCATAAGACTCTCCTACATCTGTATCAGGCATTAGTGGGATCTAAACTTGCTTAGGTTGTTAGCTTTACTCTTTTGCTATTGTGCCTTGACTTAAGGTTCTTGATCCTGTACATCATGCTGGTTTGTGACTAGCTACAGGGGCTTTTAGGTCCTCCCCAATCCTTAGTTTGTTGGTGGAGGCTGGAGTGACTCCCCCACATTTGCAACGCAATTCCTTTCGTCATTCGTTGCTGCAACCGCTTGAGACGCATGCCAGACTTACAACAGTTTGTGTATCTAAGCAGTCATTCTTTAAGTATTATGATGCGCATCCTAGGGCTCCATGCCCTTTTGGGCACAGGATTCGGAAGATTATGGAGGTTTTAGTCTTTCTATGTGGCCTGTCTGCCCTGTCTGGATTCCGAGGATTGCTTCATGCTTGCTCCCAGAAGTGCGTTTCTGCAGGGTTTTTATGGGCACCAAGTCCTCTGTCCCTTCTCAAGCCCTTCGTCAGTTGTTTTTGGAACGTTTGTCTCTCCACAGTGACACTGTTCCTGTTTATGTGGATGGTTTGAAGTCAGATGCCAGTGTTGGGTTTGAAGTGGTATTTCCAAGTTTTGTACAAGGTGGGAGTCTTTTTGTCAATGCATCTGTTTTTACTGCAGAATTGTTTGCTATCATTTTAGCTCTAAAACTGATATTGATATATCAAGACATCTTTTTACAATTTTAAATGCCCTTATGGCCCTTGAGGGTTTTAACCCTACTCAGTCATTAGTCCTTGCCATCCTCGAGTGGCTTTATCTGATTGAGGGGCAGGGTAAACTCATTGGGTTTGGTTGGGTCTCTGCTTATGCTAATGTAACTGGTAACGAGAGGTCCGATGCCCTGGCCAAAGCTTAGCTTCTCGTCAACCCCCTGCTACCTACCCACTTCCTGCCCCAGATTTGACTCATTCTGTCAAGTTTGCAGTTCAGGCTTGTTGACAGGCAAGGTGGGATGCTGTTCGTGACAAGAAAGTAAGGTACATTGCCGAAAGGGTGGTTATCAATAGGGTGCTCCCCTCCATGCCTAGACAATTAGAAACTGCTGTGACCAGACTGCGCATTGGGCACTCCCGGTTAACTCATGGGTTCCTGATGTGTAGGGGGAACCAGCCATATTGTGATGACTGCCTGGTCCCCCTTACTACCCAGCACTTGCTGGTCGAGTGTCTGAGTCTGGGGGACATGCTCGAACAACTGAACCCAGCAGCCCAATTTTTGGCATGGAGACTCACTTGACCTCCAGTTAGGACGTAAGCTATGCGAGGTTGGCCTCCGAGGTAAATGAGGTCACTAGTGAGAGGTCATTTGAGGTCAGGGGTAATGGTAAACAAGTTCGCACAAACACTGTTCATTAGACTGAGAAAGGTCAAAAAGAAAGTTCCTGCACCTCTTATAATCTGTCTTCAAAAGCACAAAGGGTACATGGTTTTTCTGCAGTAGAAAGAAAAACTGAATTAAAACAAAGAGGATTAGCGTGTTCGCCTTTTTGGCTCAATAAAGCTGGGTATCCCTGCTAGTATATATACCGGTATATATATATATATATATATATATATATATATATATATATAAAATACATATATATATATATGGAGCCTCTGTGGTACAGTGGTAAATTGTGCGTTTTCGTACATTGAAGAACGAGGGTTAGCACCCCGCTAGGGTAATAAACATTTGGAGCGTTCTTCTGGCCATGTACTGCTTTGACGGACATAAGGGATGCTGTGGTTGAACCACTGTCACATACTATAAACTATAAGGTATGCTTGCACCCATTTGGCTTGCGCAGGCCAATTATGCTTGGTTCACAGACCACACACACATTCAAAGCCACTCCAATGCTACCATCACATTTACAAGGACTTCTCACCCTACATAGAATGTCTACCAGACAGCCTAAGCCACTTGGTAGAGATACATAGGCTGTATCTTCCCCACTTCGGTCAGGATAGGCCAATCCTTCAGTGGACACTCAAACGGCTGCTGCTGCTGATGATGTGACATTTTGGAGCCGCGGACTGGGAGGCCCTCAGGCAGTACTTCTTTGATTTTCCCTCGAATGATTATTGCTTCCATGGCCGGGAGCCATCTGAGTGTGCCTTGCGCATTACGGAGGTTATTCTCTCGGGCATGGAAGCATACATTCCTTTCTCATATCCTTTGACTAACGCAAGAAAGCCTTGGTTTAATCACGCTTGTTCTAATGCTGTCCGCAACAAGGAGAGGGCCTACAAAAGGTACCGGAGCCAACCCATCCCTGAATCACATCATCTTTACGTTTCTGCCCAGAATCGTGCTAAGCCTGTTCTTTGCTCTACTAAAAATAATTTCGTCCATACCTAATGCTCTCAACTCTCCAACTCGAATTCTTCCCGCTCCTTCTGGCACCTTGCCAAAAATCTTTCTAACAACTTTACCTCACCATCCTTCCCTCCTCTTTTCTACTCTGATGGTTCTGTAGCTATTTCTTCTACTGATAAAGCAGCCATGTGGAGAGGATGGAGGGTGAAAGACTGACGAAGAGTGTATGTGAGTGAGGTGAAGGGGGGAAGAGGGAGGGGGAGGCCGAGGATGAGATGGAGGGATGGGGTGGAGAGGTATATGAGAGAGGGGGGTGTGAGTTGGGAGCAGGGCAGTGAAATGGCGAGGGATAGGGCGACTTGGAGGCGATTTGTTTGTGGCCACCCCAAACGGGATTGAGGCGTCCATATCCCCTTTGGCCCTTTTCCTCACAGAACCACAAATCTCACCCTCTACCGATATATCTCCATTTTGTTTTCCCGGTTACCTTCTCCTTACAAACTTTCGAAACAAGGGCGGCACCTGTTGTTATATCAAATCCCAATATGCAGTTGATACTATTTTAAACTTCACTTCATCCAGTTTTGATTACTCATTATATAAATTAAATTGCCAAAACATTACCAAATATATCTGTGTAGTTTATTGTTCCCCCAATGCTTCTTCGGAACCCAGTGTATTTGATTCCATATCCACTCAGTTGAGTAACCTTGACCTTGCCCTTGGCAATGAAATTACCATTTTGGATGATTTTAACGTGCACAATGTTGAGTGGTTATTGCATTCTGCCCAGACTGACGACGCTGGTCTAGAATGCGAGCTGTTTGCGGAATCGTTTAATCTCACCCAGTTGGTAAAGCAACCAACCAGAATACCTGATAATCCTGACCATAATGCCCATCTCTTGGATTTATTCTTGACAAATAATCCAGATCAATACAGGATAGAGGTACTGTCACCACTTGGATCCTCTGACCACAATCTCATCAAAGCCTCATTAGTTAACCCTCCTACACCTCCCCATTCCGAACCTGTCAGGGTGACCCGATGGCACTTTGACAGGGCAGACTGGGATGGATTTAGAAATTATCTTGCTGATGTTCCATGGCAGTCTTTCTTCTCTAGTGATCCCAATTCTACCCAGTCCCACATTTGCGACTTGATACTAGCTGGTATGGATTTATTCATACCAAGTCAACAATTCACTAAAAGATCAAACTCTCCAAAATGGTTTGATGGCAATTGTGCCAGAGCAACAGCCCAAAAGTCATTAGCATATAATTCTTACTTAAAATCAAAAACATCTGAATCACTCTCCCAATTTAAAATTGCTAGAAATCATGCAAAAGCTGTATTAAATCTATCTAAATCAAACTTTCTTCAAAAGTAAGCATCAAAACTACTTAACAACCCTAATGACAATAGAATATTCTGGTCAACTCTTAATTCTTTTAATAATAAATTTAACAAGTCATCTTCCATTCCCCCACTAAAATCTTCAGATGGCAATATTACAAATGACCCACGTGGGAAAGCAGATATCTTTGCTAGTACCTTTGCAAGAAACTCTACCATAGATGATACCAGCCAGAATGTCTCAGTGCTGGAACTTGATTCTCCCGAAACTGCCCCACTTAAAATACAGACAAGATTCGTAAAATCCATCCTAGACAATTTACCTACCAACAAAGCTCCAGGCCCAGATGGAATTCCGCCAATTGTTTTGAAAAAGTGTTCCCCTAAACTTGCCTCTGTCCTAGCCAAATTATTCAGACTATGCATACGTACTTCTTTATTCCCAAATTCATGGAAAGAAGCCAATATCCACCCAGTTCCGAAGAAAGGAAGTTCGTCTGACCCCTCCAATTACAGACCAATAGCTGTCACATCTTCTCTTGGTAAGGTATTTGAAACTTTAATTAATAAGCATATTGTTAAACATCTTGAATCCAACAAACTAATTAATGATAGACAATACGGTTTTCGCCACGAAAGATCCACCATTGACATACTCAACCTCTTAACTCATACCATCCATCAATCAATTGATCTTTTTGGAGAAACTCATGCAGTAGCTCTCGATATCTCTAAAGCTTTCGACAGAGTATGGCACCGTTCCCTGCTGTCCAAACTCCCTTGCTATGGACTAACGTCTTTTGTTCCTTTGATTTCTTCTTATCTTAGTGACAGGAAAATAAGAGTAAAAGTAGATGATGTATATTCGAATTTCCACTCAATTACCGCCGGCGTGCCGCAGGGATCAGTTCTGGCGCCAATCCTATTTCTGGTTCATATTAATGACCTCTTATCTGTCACTCACAGTCCCGTTCACTCATATGCAGATGACTCAACATTACATAGTTCATTCACACTCAGACATCCATTTACAAAGTCTAATATCTCTGCCTCTCAACTCAGTACAGCCATCTCCATAAATCAAGATCTAGCTACAATCAGTGAATGGGGACAAAACAACCTTGTCTCTTTTAATGCTAGTAAAACTAAATATATACAGTTTACTAATAGACAGATATTGCCAGATTCGTACATTACCTTCGGTGCTACTAATATTCCCATCTCCAAAAGTATTGAAATTCTTGGTGTCTCACTTAACAGTGCCCTCAGCTGGACCTCTCATGTCAGATCACTTGCTAAAACCGCCTCAAAGAAACTTGGATTATTGTACAGAGTCCGTAACTTCTTCACCGATGAGCAGTTAGCTATAATTTATAAGAGTCATATGCGCTCTCAGCTTGAATATTGCTCACCCTTGTGGAATGGTTGTGGAGAGGTTGCATTAAGACAACTAGACAAAATTCAGAATAAAGCTGTTAGAATCATTAACAACCCTGCCATTACATATAAACTACCTCCCCTGCAAGAAGGAATGTTGCCTCCCTTGCATTATTTTACAGATATTTTTTTGGCAAATGCTCAGACGAAGTTGCGTCCATGGTGCCACCTCTCCATGCCTTCCCTCGTGCTACACGGGCATCTGGTAGCGCTCATGACTGGAATGTCACTCAACCATATTGCAGAACTTCTGCCAATCAGAATTCTTTCATTCTCCGAACTGCATCTCTCTGGAACTCGCTTCCCCAGAGTTGTTTTCCTCCAAATTTCAACCCACAACTATTCAAATCTGTTACAGATATTTTATGAATAGAGGACACCAGTAATCTGGTGTATGGATTATTTTTTTTTCCCCATTTGTTTTTCCTTCCTCCGTTCTGTTATTTAAAAAAAAAAAAAAATAGATAGATAGATAAAGCAGATCTCTTTGCACAGACTTTCTCCTCCAATTCCACCTTAGACGATTCCGGAGCTGTTTCTCCATCACTTCCCCCCTCTGACTTCTTCATGGCTGACATTAAAATTTCTTCAATTGATGTATTTTCTGCCATCACTGGCCTCAGTACTAACAAGGCATATGGGCCTGATGGGGTCCCTCCTGTTGTTTTCAAGAACTGTGCTTGTGTGCTTACACCCTGCCTAGGCAAACTCTTTCGCCTTTGTTTGTCAACTTGTACCTTTCCTTCTTGCTGGAAGTTTGCTCTCATTCAGCCAGTCCCAAAGAAGGGTGACCACTCCCAACCCTCCAACTATCGTCCAATTGCTTTAACGTCCTGTATTTCAAAAGTTTTCGAGTCAATTCTCAATAGAAAATTTTTTTTAAGGCATCTTTCCTATCACAACCTTTTTTCCGATCGTCAGTACGGGTTCCGTCAGGGACGCTCCACTGGCGATCTTCTCACCTACCTTTCAGACTCCTGGTCATCCTCCTTTCGGGACTTTGGCGAAAGCTTTGCCATTGCACTTGACATCTCAAAGGCTTTCGATCGAGTCTGGCATAAATCTTTAATTTCCAAACTGCCCTCCAACGGTTTTTATCCTTCTATCTGTGCCTTCATCACTAGCTTCCTTTCTGGTCGTTCTATAGCCGCTGTTGTAGACGGCCATCGTTCTTCTCCGAGATCTATCAACAGTGGTGTTCCTCAGGGCTCTGTCCTATCACCAGCTCTCTTCCTTTTATTCATCAATGATCTTCTAAGCTGTACATCTAACCCTATCCACTCATACGCTGATGACTCCACCCTTCACCTTTCCATTCGGTTCCCGCAACGCCCATCTCAACAGTTACTTCAACAAACAAGAGACGAGGCTATGGCACACCTAATGTCTGACTTGGCTCGTATCTCTGACTGGGGTAAAAATAATATGGTTGTTTTTAATGCATCTAAGACTCAGTTCTTACACCTATCAACCCGACAAAATCTTCCACAGGTATACCCACTAATGTTTAATAATATTCAGCTTAATCCTGCATCATCCTTGAACATGCTTGGGGTTTCATTTACTCGGGACTTACCTTGGAAAGATCATATTACATCTCTTGTAAAATCTGCTTCCAAGAGATTGGGTGTGCTAAGCCGACTCCGTTCTTTTTTTACCCCTGCACAGTTGTTGACTCTATACAGGGGTTTTATCCGCCCCTATGTGGAGTACAACTCTCATGTGTGGGGAGGCTCCCCACATACAGCTCTTCTCAATAGGGTGGAGTCAAAGGCTTTTCGTCTCATTAACTCTCCTCCTCTTACTGACTCCCTTCAACCTCTGTCTCTTCGCCGCACTGTTGCATCTTTATCTCTTTTCTATCGCTACTTTAATGGTCACTGCTCCTCTGAACTGTCTGCTTGCATTCCTCCAGCTCTACGACGGGCGCGTAGCACTCGTCTGGCAGCAAACTCTCATCCTTTTTCTGTCCAACTCTCTAATGCAAGAGTTAACCGTTACTCCCAGTCTTTCATTTATCCAACATGTCAACTCTGGAACTATCTCCCTCTGTCTGTATTTCCAGCTGCCTATGATCTCCAGTCTTTCAAACGCAGTGTGTCCAGGCATCTCAAAATGATCGGATCTTGAATTTGGCTCTCTATTGTATTTTGTTTTTCTCTTGGAGGAAACTGTTACTGCGGGCTCATGGTCTTTGGTTCCTTCTCCCTCGCATAACAGGAAAGCGGCTAATATCTATCTATTGCCAGACGCCGTAATCCCATATGGGGTGGCCACAAACAAATCGCCTCCACGTCTCCCTGTCCCCCGCCATTTCACTGCCCTGCTCCCAGCTCAAACCTCCTCCTCTCATATACCTCCCCACTCCATCCCATCATCTCATCCTTGGCCTCCCCCTCCCTCTCTCCCCCTCCACCTCACTCATATACACTCTTCTTGTCAGTCTCTCACTCTCCACCCTCTCCACATGGCCAAACCACCTCAGTGTGTTTCTCCTAACGCCTCCCATCACATCCAGATCCACACCACAACTCTCCGTCACATCCTCATTTGTCAGTCTTTCTCTCCATGTGACTCCACATGCTCCTCTCAAATAACTCATTTCCACTGCTGTCACTCTTGACTTGTGTCCCTCTAACAACGTAAGCTTCACTTCCATACGTTAGAGTTGGTATCACAATACTGTCATGTAGTAACTTTTTCACATGCAAGCCCACATCCCTGTTTCTTACCATTGCTTTCAAGGAACCAGCAACCTTTCTTCCTTGTTGTACCCTTTCAAGCACTTCACCCTCTAAACTTCCATCCTTACTCATCACACTACCCAAGTACTTAAGCGCACTCACATTTTCCATTTCCTCCTCATCCAGCCTCACTGTACATTCACTGACTTCACGTCTCTTGAAGACCACAACTTTACTCTTCCCTACATTCACCTTTAGATTCTATTTCTTACACACCCTCCCAAACTCATCCACCAAGCCTTGCAGCTCCACTTCGTCCTCACTCAACAACACAGTATCATCTGCAAACAACAGTACAGGGAGTTTATAAACACTGCCCTCCGTCATTACAGCCACTCCAACATCCACTACCCTACCTTGTATCTCTTTTATAACCGCATCCATGTACAGATTGAACAACCATGGAGACATGACACATCCCTGTTTCAACCCAACCTTCAAACAGAAACATTCACTCAGTTCACTATCCACACGTACTGCAGCCTTAGCACCCTCATACATACTCTTCACAGCATTCAACAACTTCCCATCTACTCCATATATTCTTAATACTTTCCACAATCCTTGTCTATCCACCTTGTCATATGCTTTCTCCAAAACCATGAAGGCCACATACAACTTCTTTCCCTTCACTAGAAACTTTTCTACTAAAGATCTAAGAATGAATATCTGATCTACACGACCTCTTCCCTTTCTAAATCCTCCCTGTTCTTCTCCAACTAATTCCTCTGTTATTTCCCTAACTCTGTCAATAAGTATCCTACCATATACTTTTCCTATTACACTTAGAAGACAAATGCCCCTATGATCACCACACACTTCTTTTTCCCCCTTTTCCTTTGTACAGGGGAACAATGATACCTGACTTCCAATCCTCTGGGACTCTACCTTCCTACCAGGCCAATATGCACATCTTCCACATCCATTCTGTTACTATCTTTCCCCCGTGCTTCAGCTTTTCACCACACACTCCATCAATTCCTGGGGCTTTCCCCATTTTGACTTTCTTTACTGCTTCCGCAACGTCCATCCTACTGATTTGTTCCTGTCTTCTCACTTCCCTGTTTCTCCCAGGCATTCCCCAGCTACTTATACGCGCATTACTTTCATTCTCTATGTTCAACAATTTCTTAAAGTCTTATCTCCATCTGCTCACTTTTTCTTCCTTCTCCACTAGCAATCTCCCATTTTTAAATTTCACTCCCCGACTGACTTCATTGTCACCCTGTCTAACTCTCTTTACCTCTTTTCCGAACAGTTTCTTACAGTCCTTCCACTTTACACTCGAATTCCTTACAAAATCCTCATCCACTCTCTTCTTACTCTCTCTTACCTCTCTCTCTTACCAATCTTTTCACCTCTCTTTTGCTTTCTACATATAACTCTCTCTTCCGTCTGTCAACTTCTTCCACACTCCTATTTCTCATCCATTCATTATATGCTCTCGTCTTTTCTGCCACAACCTGTCTCACCTCTTCATTCCACCATGCTGTTCCTTGCACCCCTTTTTGCCTTCCCTTCACCCCACACACTACCTCACATGCTGCACGCATTTCTTCTGTGAATATTTTGCACACACCTTCCATGTCCCCCACCTGCTCCAATCCATATTTACCCAATCGTTCCTCCACTTCTCTCTAATATTCTGCCTTTTTCTCATCTTCTTGTAGTCTTTCCACTCTCCTTGCATTTACTCCTTCCTCCCGTCTTTCCCTTCTTCTATTTCTCCATTTTACTTGGACCTTGATTCTGACCACCACCAAGTGGTGGTCAGAAAGTCCACTCCCCCAACCTCTACATGCTCTTGCATCCATTACTCACCTTCGTATCCTTTCATCCACACGCACATAATCAATCATTGCCTTCCTTTCATTTAGTTCACCACCCACCCTTCTCATCACTTGTCGTGTATACCTGTGGATCATTTTGTGCCTGAAGAGGGTATTGGCAGTCACCAACTACTTCCTGGCACAAATGTCCACTAGAGCACTGCCATTCTCCTCTGTCTCAGCAGGCACACCCCACTCACCAACTACTCCATCCTTCACATTCCCTACTTTACCATTATCACCAATCAAAAGCACTCTCATTCTTTTCAAACTTTTCCATGTACACTTCCACATTTGTCCAGAACTCTTCTCTCACTCTGCTTGCACGATCTTGTGTTACCATTCATATCACCAATCAAAAGCACTCTCATTCTTTTCAAACTTTTCCATGCACACTTCCACATTTGTCCAGAACTCTTCTCTCACTCTGCTTGCACGATCTTGTGTTGGCACATACACGCACACAATTGCCCACATTTGCAGTCCAACTTTCAATCTTACCCACACAATCCTTGAGCCAACTGATCCATACTCTTTTATATTCTCCTTCCATTTATTACTCACGACAATACACAGTCCTTCGTTTGCCCTCTCATTCTCACCTACTCCCGCACATATACCCCATCCATACTCCCATTCTCTCACATTGTCACCTTGTCATTTAGTTTCAGTTAATCCATATACATCCACTTTTGCATCCTCAAGCACCTGGAAAATCTCTCTTTCACTTCATCATTTGCACCTCTTACATTCCACGTCGTCATCCTTATTATGTCCTTTGTTCGGTCCATAGTCGTTATCTTTTGGTCAGTCTTTGTCCGACGCTTCTTGTTAGTATTTTTCATTAGCTTGCAAAAACAAGACGAGATTTAAGATACAGGGAAGGTATAAATACCTGTACCTTATTATTCTTCATTTCTTCGAAAACGGACACAGTGCCAGAAGAGGATACGAAAGGTACAGTATATCTTTGAACATAATAGGTGCTGTACTTTTCATTCATACCAGATTTAAAGACAGGAAACTAGAGAATGAAAACACAGTTAAGTTTTCCATATACAACATATCTCACCATGCAGAAAAACAAGATGAAGAAGAGAGGGCGATGGAAATAGAAAGGAGAAGCGAGTTCTCATGTTGCAAAAACGCAAACACAACGACTGCATGATTTTTTTTATTCTGTCTATCTTCTGGATTCAAGTGCGGGACCTTGACTGAAAGAAAACGAGTCCTCCCGCTGGTATGACATCGTGAATTCCAGTTTAGGGCAGGCTGTTGTGGTCACGCTTCAGAGTCACGATCAATGGGTCAAAACTGCTGAAGTAAGTTTATGGCTGAACACATGAAGAGGCTATTGTGGGTGACAAATGGGGTTAAGAGGTTTCTGAGATCAAAGTGAATATTGGTGTTCAGTGGTACTGCAGTTGGCTGATAATAAAATGGGTGCTAAATGTTTGCACCCCCTCGGTCTTACCGATATAGCCTGAAACATACAAGCATAATCATTAGATCATTTTGGATATCATTTGGATATCTCACTGCTGGCACCATTTCTCTTCTCTCTTTTCTTCCCCATCATGAAGAGTTAATTCTATCTCTCTCCCTCTGAGTAATGCAGTAAACCTCATGTGGACTGTTACAATAATTCTTGTTAAGGATTGCGATTACAGTTCAGAGCCAAGGTCAAGAGGCCAAAAGGGACGCTGTTAAAATAATGGTTGGACACTTTATGGGACCTGTGATTAAAATTATGATTAAGAGATTTTGTGGTTAAGGTCGGCAGTCACAGTCTGAAAGCCAAATGATAAATTATTGTGAAGAGGAATCAGTTGCATCTAACACTTCCATTACGGTAAGTTTTTTCTTTTTCTTTTTACCAGCCGCGATATCGAATCTAGTATTGTTTCAGTTTGTCTGTATGTCTGTTAGCAAGATAACTTCGCAACCGCTCAAGATATCATTACAGAATTTTACAGGTGTGTAGCAGGGGGGAAAATCAATCACGAGTTCAAAAATGGTGAAAGCAGGTCAAGGTCTGTGTGTCTGTTATCACCATAACTTCACAACCGCTCAAGATATCATCACAGAATTTTACAGGTGTGTAGTAGGGATGAAAATCTCCTACGAATTAAAGATTCGTAAAAGTAGGTCAAGGTCAGTGTCATACTCCGAGCCTCGCTTGATGTGTATCGGCTCGCTGCTTGTGTGATTCCCCCCTTGGAGAGGCCTCTAGTTTTCATTCTGTTACTGTCAAACGATTTCATGCAGCTCAGAAATGTTTTGAACTGGAAGCGTTGGATGTAGCGCTTTATTAACCCATCTCGACAATGATCTCCCTCATAATCCAAATGATGGTGTCTGATGGTAGCAAAAGCAAAATATAACTGAGACAGTACTTATAAGCAGATGCCTGACATTTTCCAAAATTTGCTTCTTTTATGCAAATACAGTAAACACATTAGACTGTATTTGTGACTCATATAAGAGATCAAAGAACAAGCAATCCAGGGCACGTTCGAATCAAACTTGATCCACACAATAACTGCCTTGGAAGCCAAAGAGAACATGTGCCTTCATTTGGATGGTTGCTTTGATGATTGGTGGTTCTGTGCTCTTCTGCTGGTTGTTACTCGTCCGTCGTTTTACTCTCGACCTTCTAAAATAATCTTAAATGTCTTAAGCAAAAATCTGACAAACGTGTCTAGAGACACCAAGCCACGGTGTGTACAGTACATGCAAAGAAATTCTCAGGACAATCGAACCAAAAATAAAGGCATGAGATAGTTATAATGAGCGCTGATATGATGAATGAGAACACCAACAGTTATTTTGTGAAATATTTTCTTTCGGGAAATGTAAAAGCACGTCCTCGGATTACAAGTTAATTTTACGTTATGATTACTCCCCATGAAAGTAGTGGCCGACTCCAGAACTGACATGAGCAGGCAGCACTATTATACACGTTCAGGCCGTGCTTTACAGGTTGTTGTTGTTGATCGTTTGCCTGGCTAAGCAGATCCATCAACCGCAGGGACGCAACCGCCCCTGCAGGGCCGTTCCGTGTGAATTGATATTCCACAATGAGGAGCCGGGAAAAGTGTGCAGGTTACGTTTCTGGATGGACACCGCCTTTGCCTTTCTCCACGCAGTTAACAGGGGCACCGTTGTAGGCTCCGCATAATACCATTATTTGGTTACATGGTTTCCGTCTTGCTCTGTAAATGATTTCTTGGGTTACAGGAATCCATTAGGATTGACACAGAGTAGAGCCATTTGAAGTGGAAAGAAGAGTAATAAGAAGCGATAGGAAGGAAATGTTGAAGTAAGAAAAGAGGATAGCAGACACAAATAAAATCTTCAAGGTGAAGGAAGAACTAGAAAGTACTACATGAGGTGAGTGGATGATGGTCGCCACCACCTCCTTCACAGGTTTTGAAAGGCAACTGATCCGTAGGGACGGGAAACACCATCCATTACTGAAGAAGCGACCTTCCCTCATCCACTGCTTCACGCACGAATATGTGTCGGGTGAGAAGTGCATAAAGAAATCTGTGTTGCTTGATCTGCTGTGTTCGTGAGTGAAAACTTGTTCATAAAATAGAGAGGGCCTTAACAAGTGCGTACATGTGCAAACACATGTATTGGCATAGTACTACGTTACTGATTCGATCGCTGGATGTTCTACGTAACAGTGCAAATTGTTCTTGCTGCTGTGAGCAAAGCCTCATCTGGAGGTGTACCCGTTGGCCGACGTTATCTCCCGCAGCTCACCATTGTCCTTATGTGGGATAACTAGGATATTATGAGTGTTTGTATACCTGGGTAGTACCGCTTCCTGGCCATATTAGTGCCACCGCTTAATGTCGTCCTCCTTCAGCACCACAGTGTAGGGTTGTTACGAGAAGGGGTTACTATGACCAAGAGTTGCTGCTATGGTTGAGTGTCAAGGTCAGAGGGTTAAAGGGAATTAAATAATGTTAAACTAGACTGAAGAAAAAACTATGGTTAAATAGTTGTTTTGGCAGAGGGATATGGTTAAGTGGGTGTTATGGTTAATAGCGGTAGTCACGGTCAGAGAATTAAATCTTACAAAATTAAGGTGCAACTTGAATCCTGTTAAGTCAAAGAGCAATCGTGATGAATATCATGTTGAAGTTCAGATTAAGTCACAGTAGGTCACAGTCAAGAATGAAAGGTAATTAAGGATCTGTTATGGTTACGAGGTGCGATCATGAAACTTCACTGGTTAAGAACTGCGATCAAAATTGATTTATTGGTATGGGTTATTGTCATGTGCTGGCTCCGATCATTAACTGTCAGAGACAAATTTGGTTTGTAGTTACAATCGTTTATGGTGCAGAGTTATGATTAAGAACTACCTATGGCTGGCAGGTGTGGTTTAAGAGTTGGTTATAGCAAAGAGTTGTAGTTGAGGGTCAGCAAATAGGTATGGTTTGTAACTGGGGTCAAGTGTCACAGTTATGAGTCAGATGTGGGTTAAGAGTGCATCATGGCCAAAAGATAGCGTCTGATCAAGGAATAACGGTCAGTCTTTTATCCAGAAATAACGGTGTCTTTTTTTTTTTTTTTTTTTTTTTTCCAAGAGAGTCCACAGTTACCGTTAAGGAGTTGACAAAGTAACAGTCATGAATTATAGTTAAATTCTGTGACGGTCTAAGGGTAATTAGATCAAAGAGGGAGCCTACCTTGGGGCCTTTTACAACATAACGGTCATGAGTCAGCAACCGAAGTTTAGGACTGTTTCACTGTTTACACAATGGCCTCAGTCCTTACTTCCGAACGACCAAGCGTGCTAACCCAAACCTTGTCTGGATCTAATGCTTATATTATCCTCTCTCATTCCGAGAGTCGAGACACAGGACTTCATTAGTCATTCTTAACTTGCATAAAAAATGTGTACAGTTTTTCCATATAACTTGCTTGGAATTGGCTGTAACAAATTGGTAATGAAATATTTGTCAAAATTCCGCACAGGCAGACAGGGCAGCACTTGGGATAGTGACTGAGTAGGGGTGGCCCAACCAATTACCCGAGCACCGCTGGCCATACCAACCACCACACTCCTTCCAGGTCACACATTTTCATGTCGTTTTTTTCCCCCCTTCCCTTCCACTTTACTATCGCAGGAATGTTTGGCCTTCCTTTCTTTACTGTTCACTGCATCTTACGATTAAACTGTTCATTCTCTTCCCCTTTCGCCTAAACACAAGCAATAATTTTTTAATAATTTCAGCTATGGAAAGTTGAATGGTAAACTTTTAAAATAAAAAGAAAGAAAAACGATCCCATCTACATCCCTTTAGTGAGTCGTATATGAAAAAAGTAGTCAGGTAACTCCTTTCACAAACACTTTTTTTAACGCCACTGAAAAAAGCGACCCTTTCCTTTCACTACAACTGAGGCAAAAAAAAAAAAGAAATAGTTGTACCATACACGTTTCATGTTGATATTTGCGGGACGACGAAGTTCTCACGTATTTTTAAAGGATCTAACATGACTGGCCTACACAGAACATCTTTAGCAAAACTTAGCACTGTTCTACATTGGGCGCATGATGTTACTGATATTCTTATTCAAACAGCTTCGAATGTTACTGTCAGCAAGGTCATGATTTTATGTAAGAGGCAACAGCAGAGGTTAGTGAAGCAGGAAGAAGTGGCAGCGAGGAACAGGAAGAGAGGAACAGGAAGAGAGGGAACATTGAATATATATATATATATATATATATATATATATATATATATGTGTGTGTGTGTGTGTGTGTGTGTGTGTGTGTGTGTGTGTGTATCATCATCATCATCATCATCATCATCTGGACCTCCTTTCCCACCCAAGTGCAGGGTTGGGGGTAGCAATGTCCAGACAGCAAAAACTTGCCCAATCCAATAGGCCACGATTCCATTCACTCATCATTCAAGCCCCGGGAATCCTGGCTCTACTGTATATGCCAGAAACATTCACCACATTCTGCAGCTTCACACAAACGTATCCAATTGAGTCAATCCGGACGCTGCCATGCTGACAAGGGGTGCCAAAATCCCTGACCATGCACTTCTCCTCACAACATTCATCCAGTCACCTCGATCTCTTGTCAGTTCCCTAGCCTCACCGACTTCCAAAACTCTCTTCCCCAAACACTCATCCACCATATCTCTCCACCTTCTCCTTGGCCTACCTCGCCTCGTCCCTCCTTCAAATTCGCTCAGGTATATTTTTTTCACCACTCTATTGTTATCCATTCTTTCCACATGACCATACCATCTCAGGACACTCTCTTCGATTTTGGTGTCCACCGATTTCCTCACTCCACACCTTTCACGAATCACATTATTTCGTATCCTATCCACCCTCTGTACTCCACATACATTCCTCAGCAGTCCCATCTCCACTGCTCTTACTCTTGACTTTTCATTATCATGCCACACCATAGTCTCACACCGATATGTTAACGATGGCACTAACGCTCCCTCATGTAAGCCTCGTGCAGCTGCAACACTCAAGCCTCTGTTTCTTATCAAGTCCTTCATTGCACCAGCTACTTTTCTTCCTTGTGTCACTCTACTTTCAACTTCTTTTGCACATTTTCTTCTCTCTTCTATCACTGTACCCACAAGTATTTGAACTCTCTCACCAATTCCAGTCTCTCTCCATTCACTGTGACATCATACTGGAAGCCACCTTCTCTCTCAATAACCATCACTCTACTCATCTCTACGTTTACTCTCAAGGCACGACGCTCACAGACATCAGCAAAACTCTGCACTAGCCCACCAAGTTCTTGTCCGTTACTTGCAAGCAGTACTGCATTATCAGCATACAACAAATTTGAGATATTCCATCTATCACCATTCATTACCAAAGCCATCCCTCTCTCCATTACTCGTGTTTTTACTTCTCTCATCACCCCAACGATATATATATTGAACAACCATGGGGACATCACACAACCTTGTCGCACGCCCACACCAATCATGAACCATTCACTTAGATGCCCATTACCCCTTATACATGCTTCGCTACCATCATAAAAACTCTTGACAGCACATAGCAGCTTACCATCTACACCAAACATGCGCAAAACTTTCCACAATCCCTCTCTGTCTACTTTATTGTATGTTTTTTTCAGATCCATGAATGCCATAAACACCTTATGGTCCTTCTCACAAGCCTTCTCTGCTATATGTCTCACTGTACATACTTGATCCACACATCCTCTGCCACTCCCAAAGCCAACATGTTCGTCACTCACTAGGCCTTCCGATACCTTTCTTACTTTCTCTATAATAATTCTTCCATATACCTTCCCTACCACACTCAATAAACTTATGCCACAATAATTCTCGCACTCACTTCACTCACCTTTATTTTTGTACAGGGGTACAATCACTGCCTTTTTCCATTCTGCAGGCAGAGTTTCACTCATCCATGCCTTCTTACATATCTCCAACAAGCAGTTCATTCCACTCTTTCCACTACACTTAAGCATCTCTGCATACACCTCATCAACCCCAGCTGCCTTCCCATTTTTCACCCGCTTCACAGCACTCTTCACCTGTGCGAGTGTCACGTCTCCTGGCACTGCATTCCTTCTCTGCACCCCTCCCCCCAAACCAACCATGTTTACAGTGGCTCTGCTCTCTGTATTCCCATTCATCAGGCTTTCAAAGTATTCTTTCCATCTGATCCTTACTTCATCTCCATGGGTTAGTAACACACCACCTGCATCCTTCACACCATCACATTTCTTTCCACTTTCACTTCTACAGTACATTTCTGCACCTCTTTCCAGAATAAATTCCTATTTCAGAGTAGTTTGCATTGAATTTTCTTCCCAGATCATCATTTACCTCCTTTTTCCTCTTCACTAGTCTCTTTACATGCTTCTTGCTCTCAATGTATTCAGTTCTTATTTCAACTGAACCCCTATCCTATAACCACTTTAGCCATTTCTTCCTCTTTTCTTCCATCGCTCTCTTAACCTCCTCATCCCACCATGCCGTACCCCTCTTTTTTGTTGATACTCTTGCCACACCACACACCACTTTAGCATTCCTAACTAAGCAATCCCTATATGCATTCCACAGGCTGTCCAGTTCCAATTAATTCCAGTTCACTGATTCTAACTCGTCCTCTACTTTTGTCCTGTAATCATCTGCCATTTCTTTGATCCTCAGCTTCTCAACTTTCAGTCTTTCTCCCTGATTGCTCCTCTCTCTCTTGATCCACCTCATTCCTCTCAGCTTGATCTTGCATAGCACAATCATATGATCTGACAGACCTCCACATCGTCCTCTCACAGCCCTTGTATGAGCAACCATTCCCATCACCGACCTCTCTACGAGCACGTAATCAATCAGGCTACTTTCAACACAATCCCCATTTCCTTTTTACCATGTGTATTTCTGTGCATCTTTGTGTTTGAAATACGAATTCCAAATGCACAATCTCCTCTCCTGACACATATCCTTTAGTCGATTCCCATTATCATTTTCTCCTGGTACTCCATAACAACCCATTATGTCATCCTCAGGACCAGTGCCTACTCTTCCGTTCATATCCACATCGTCCTCTCACAGCCCTTGTATGAGCAACCTGGTACTCCTGGGCATTTCTCCCACTACTTCACCCAGCTCATCCCAAAACCTGTCTTTCTCTCATTCCTGTCCTCACACGGTGCATACGCTACAATCACTGCCGCTTTCACCTTCTCAAACTTGAACTTGACATACGAGTACATACACTTCGAGCTGACACATTTGTAGTCTGTCATTCCACTCTGCCACACCTCATTCATCAACAAAGCAACTCCTTCCTTACATCTTCCTCTCCCATTCATTCCCGATCTTACACATTTCACACCCTCCCACTCCTCCACTTCGCACCCTTTCATCTTCGTTTCACACAATGCCATCACAGCATATCTCGCACTCTTGAACACATTCACCACTTCCTCCCTCTTGCTCTCTTCATTCACACCTCTCACATCCATATGGCCACGCGAGTCTGCCCATTTGGCTGGGGCCTTGGGCAGGTATTGGGCCCTCCGAGGCTCTCTGAAACGACTGCCATGATTAAGTGATTTTGGATAGGGGAAGCTGGGGGACATTTAACTGTGCCAGAAACCCCGGTTATATGGTTACCACCCAGCGTAGTAAATGGTTTCCTGGGTACAGCAAACCATTTGGCTTGTCACTCAGTGTTGAGCTCATATGGCATCATTCTACATTGAGTGAGTGGATGATGGGCGCCCCCACCTATCATGCATATATATATATATATATATATATATATATATATATATATATATATATATATATATATATATATTGTGTGTGTGTGTGTGTGTGTGTGTGTGTGTGTGTGTGTGTGTAAGTAGGACACTAAGAAGGCAAAAAGATGGGAGATATATAAAGGAAGGAATAGAAGGAAAGCGATATAACAGAGGAGTAAGCATAAAGGAAAGAATAGAAGGAAAGCAATATAACAGAGAAGGAGAAAGCATGCACTTGAAAGCAGAGCGGGAAAAAAATAAGAAACTTATGCCGTGAGCCAAAGAAGGTAAAAAATATAAAAGAAAAAGAGGGAGGAGCTAAATGAAAAAGCTTGGCATTATGAACAGGAATGGAAGTTACAAAAGTCTGCGGTAGTAAAATATCACGATTGATTAGGGTCATTCACCTGTACAGCCAGTTATCTGTAACGAACTGTAGGAGTCTTCGCATTCCTCTGTCCCGTTATCCACCAATCTTGCATAACCTAAGTAGCTATGCTCCCTCCGTCCTCCCACAAAACACACACACACACACACACACACATTTAGCCACTCCCTTTTAGACGCCACTCCCTCTCTGACACAAAGCTCGAAAAGCGTACCCTGTAGCCCGTGGGAGTCAAACTAATTTCTTTCTCACGAGCGAGAGTATAAAACAACTTTTTCTCGGGGTCATTTGCCCGACGAACATGTCTGGTGAGAAGGATCCAGACCGGTAGATTAAAAAGAAAACCAGAAATCTAGGGTTAAAAAAATGTGAACTTCAGGCGAGTATGATTAACTGACAGATAATTTCGAGAACATAGACAAACTTCAAAGTAAGGTTACATGGAGTAGGTTCAGGTGTGACATGTTATCCTAGAAACTAGTTACATTAACTCAGCTCAGGTAACCAGAATAGAAAACTAAACCTATTCCTTAACACTATCATCGCCATCAGCAGACTTAAATATTGTCATTTTGTGGAAAACACACCAAACCAGTTACCGGCGGCCATCCCCACATCACGAGGTACAAAAACTCCAGGATGTAATACCGGTAAGTTTCTTACAAGCGTTTCCTTATCTTTGTGTTGCTGGCCTACCTTACTGGAATCGCTAAGTTGTGAGATCAACTGAAAATGCATTCTGCGAGTATTAATACATCTCTTGCTTTTGCACCTCCCTGCTTCTATGAGTATTTCTGGATCCTAATCTCTACTTTGATGATGATATGATGATGATAATGGTGATAATGACGATGATGAATTTTTCTTGCATATGTTCCCACGCTCCCTACTTAGGTTACTTTTCTAAACAAATCATCGGCAAGGCAAGTTGGTAATTCACGTTTGCAATTTTCTCTTCCTTTTACTGTTGATCATCGGCTACCCACCTTATTCATTAATGAGAATAGAATGACCCTGATATTGAGGCAATGTTATTAAATGATAATCAGACATTCTTCTGTGCACTTTTTCTCTGTCAGTTCTCACGCACATTACCTTTACAAATCATGTAGATATTGTGGAGATATAAATTGTATACATAGGATAGTATACAAAACGATTTTGAAGGAAAAGCTCGGCGAAGGCACCTAACCTATCACAGTCTGTTTTATAAGTTCTTACCTACTTCATTTTCATATTTTTACACACCAACCTATAATTTTCTAAAAAAGAATGATGCCTTCTATTCCTCGTTAACTATTAGCTTTAAAATTTTCTTGCATACTCATTTCTAAGTTCACTGTAATCTCATCTATCCATATTATAATGATCCTATTTCTGTATGTTTGTTTGTTACCGTCACACGGCAAAAAGCGGCGCATGTAGTGCAATTTTTGTTAGCGCCAGGTACCGTTAAAATGCTCTAACTTGAAGAATAATACGATTTCCAGTCCAATCGGGCCACCGATTCCCGAGTTATTACTCATTTCTGACTGAAGATAGGAGGTGACATGACTTCGAGCGGAGGCCAGCAAAGACGGCCTTTACGCGAGTTCTCATATTTATCAGAAATTTATGAATCAGGACCTTTTAGTGTTGTTTTAGTGGAGAGATACTACTGGGTAACTTTTACCACTGGTCCCAGGTTTCACCACATCCCGTTGTTTTGGTACTTGGTCGCATCACCCCAGAGTCTTTCATAAGGTATACAAAATCATCTGGTGATGAAGAGATAAAATATAAAAGATGTCATCGTCCTTTAGGAGAGGTTATTGGAAATGATTTTGAACTCCTTCACTGCAGTACAAGCAAAAATAAAATTGTCGGATTGTAGTATAATGAAAAGAAAAAAATAACCCTCGTTCTGAGGGGAGGTGTATTAACGCGTTAGCGCCAGCTCACGAAGAAACCTTTCAGTTTTAATTTCTTTTTTTTCCGTCAAAGAAAGCAAGAGTGGAGTGAATATGGAAGAAACAAAAACTAACCTAAAAGTCATAAAAAAAAGCAGCGGTCAGTGGCGGCCGTATAAGTGGCGGTGAAGTAACGTGGCCACCCTCTCACCACCGCCGCCATAACCATCACTTTCTTCACTATCATTTCAGTTTTGTCCACAACCATTTCCTTTATCACAGTAACAACCGCCACTTTCACCATCACCGTAATAGCTAAAATTATACTCACTTCTGCCAACATCACCAGTACGACCACCGCCATTATCTTCAACGCCACCACCACCACAGCCACAACCATCAGCACCACCACAGCCACAACCATCACCGCCACCACAGCCACCATCACCACAGCCACCACCACCAACTGCCACAACCATCACCACCACCACCACTACCACAGCCATAACCACCACCACCACCACCACCGCAGACACAACCATCACCACCACCACCACCACCACAGCCATAACCACCACCACCACAGACACAACCATCACCACCACCATCATTATCTCCATCGACGCCGCCGCCACCACTACCACCATCACAGTCACAACCACACCACCACAAGCACCATTATCTCCATCGCCGCCTCCACCACCACAGCCGCCACCACCACTGCCACAGCCACAGTCTCAGCCATCACCACCGCGGTTATTTTCATCGCCATCACTACAAACATCACAACCACCAACACTACTATCACCATCCTACTCTTCATCACCATCATCTCCGTCACCCTCAGCAAAGCCATCAAAACCACCACCATCACTCCAACCATCACCGCTATTCATCAGTATCGCTTTCAACGACCACACGCACCACCACAACTCCAAACACAATTTCCTTCATCAGCATAGTCACTACCACTTTTTTTTTTTCACAACCATAACCACATTATCGTCACTACCACCATCATTATCTTCATCATCACAACTACCATCAGATGCATTACATTCATCATCATTAACACAACAATCACCATCACTGTGCTCACAACACCCTCCATTAGCATCATATTCATCTCGAGTTCGGGACTATTCGGCCATGGGCCTTGTATTCGGCCGTGATCCTGTTAGGCCGATCGTAACCTAACACAAATTAATTTCTATCATCCTAACCTAACCTATCTTATGGTAACCTAACCAAACTTGCATCCCGGTCGTTTCGACCTCTTGCCAGTTTAGGCCGTTACGGTCTAACCAGTTTACGGCCGAAACGACCAGGATGTTTCTTCTCCGCCATTACGCCTCGTTAATTACTGTATCCTTCCATCTGGAGCTTCACCATCATATTCCTCGCCATCAGCACTACCACGATATCACTTTTTACAACCATTATCATAGTTATTATTAAAATTTATACCGTGACACAGTACAACCACCACTATCATCTTCATCAAGTTTATAATCCAGTATTGTGATCCCTACCCTGACGTATGGAAGCGAGGCGTGGACCTTGCAAGAGGGGAACAAGTCAAGAGTGAGAGCAGTGGAAATGAGTTACTTGAGAGGAGCATGTGGAGTGACGTGGAGGGACAGGTTGACGAATGAAGAAGTGAAGGAACGTTGTGGGGTAGATGTGGATGTGGTTGAAAAGATTAGGAGAAATACACTGAGGTGGTTTGGACATGTGGAGAGAATGGAGAATGGAAGACTGACTAAGAGGGTGTATGTAGGTGAGGTGGAGGGAGGGAGAGGGAGGGGTAGACCGAGGATGAGGTGGAGGGATGGAGTTGAGAGGTATATGAGGGAGGGGGGGGTGAGCTGGGGGAAGGGTAGTCAAATGGTGGGTGAAAGAGTGACTTGGAGGCGTTTTGTCTGCGGCCACCCTTTGCGGGATTAGGGCGTCGGGCTATAGATAGATAGATAGATAGACCACCACCAACACTGCTATCACCTTAAACACTTGTAAATCTCGGACGTCACCCACACCCACACCTCCATCACCACCCTCCTTTACCACATGCATTATCATGCCTACCGTCACCACTACCACGACCATCACACCTACACCTCCAATACCATTACCTTCACCAACTTACCAACACCACCACTACCATCGTCAGCACACCTTCAACACCATCACCATCACTACCATGACTGTCACACCAACACCACCACTGCCGCCATCATCGTCACTCCCTCAGCACTGCTACCATCACCATCACACCAACGCCACTACCAGCACAATCACACCACCACCAGCACCGTTACCATGACCATCCCACCAACACCAGCACCACTAACATCACATCACTCCTTCAACACCACTACCATCATCGCACCAACACCACCACTATCACCATCACTCCTTCAGCACCACTACCGTTACCAACACACCAGTATCACCAAACTCATCACCATCACACCAACACCATTCCTGCCACCACCATAACACCTCCAACACCATCACCACCACTGCTATAACCATCACACCTCCGGCATCATCATTCTTACTACAGTTCCGGCACATGAGTCTGAAAGTTTCATTATCGTGTCCTGGCAACCTACCGGTCAACACTGCGTTCTGTTTTGTGCATAATATGACACCCATAGGAAACATTTGTCATTATTACTTGAATGGCCATGTATGCAGGCAGTAATGAAGAATACCATCAATTACAGTCGATTTTGAGTTTCAGAAAGTAAATGCTGTTGCTGACAGCTGTTTTGTTAATTTTTAAGGTTGCTGATTATCATTTATAAAGGGTTCGAACACTGCCCTCCGCGGACCAAATTAGTGCTCCTAGCTGATCCACTAAATGTTATTTACAGTACAAAATATCTAAGTCGTATTCTGACATATCATAATACATAGGTTGCCTTGTACCCTTATTTCCTTGATTATTATCTGCAAAATATGTGACATTGCAATATTGTTGGTTATTGCTGGGTGAGCAACTCTCGTAACTGTAATCGAATCGTTTCCAAAAATGTTGGATTATAGGGTAGCAAGAGGAAAGAATTTTCAAGTTCGTCTTGCCGTGGATGGCAGGAGAAAGATAAAGATGAATATGGGATTTGATTGCAGTTTTATTCTCAAAAGGGTGCTATCTTGATAAAAGCAGTGGTGCGGGCAGTTTATGCTGGCTAACGCAATGCTCTGTACTCCTGCCTTTTCCACGGTGCCTCTTCTCTCTCCTCTCGCGTCCCAACCCCTTTTGGCTAGTTTCTCCAGTTTCCCCCATTTATGACTGGTTTGGTCATGTGTGTGGGCACGTGTATAAGTCTTGTGATTTCCATCAGGTGTTTGGTGTCTGTCCATGACATTCACGTTATGCTGTGTGCGACAATCCTAGCTAGAATTTCCACTGCTGTTTCCTCCAGCTCTCTCGAATTTAGGCACGACTTTTCTCAAAGCTATGTATTACATTTTAACAGCATGTTAATGTCTCTAACTGTTATGTTGTATTTTATATTTTAGTGCCTCTTCACTCTCTCTCTCTCTCTCTCTCTCTCTCTCTCTCTCTCTCTCTCTCTCTCTCTCCGAAGTGTTAGAGTGACATTTTAGTTAAAAATAGTTGTCTGCTGCAGTATTTGTTCTCTGAAACTTAAAACCGAGTGAATTAATCATATTCTTCATTACTGCTTACATATTTGGCCATTCAAGTAATACTGACAACTGTTTCTCATGCTATCATACACAAATCGGACGCACTTTTGACCGGTAGGTTGCCAGGGCACGATAATGAAACCTTCAGACTCGTGCGCTGCAACTATACCATTCAGTGTTGCCAACAGAAGGGTAATTACTCTATACGAAGGGCAGTTCAGCCTCATTTCCTGGTCTGTAGGGCAGTAGAATAATTTTATAAAATCTGAGCAAAACGTAGGGTAATTACGAATTTTTGGTATGAGTGATATATATTTAGCTGCAAAAGATAAATGATATACGGAAACGGAATATGCTCAAGAAAGGTACTCATTTTAAAAATTGTATGTTGCCCTCTAGAGTCTATTATGTCAAAAGAAGAACTGCTTCAATGATAAGTGAGTCACCTATCATTTTAGAAAATGCTGTTCTTGAAACAAAGTCTAGCATGATAGCAAGAGAAGAAGATTTCAGAAATAAGACAAAGCTTAACACTAAAATTTACATTATATATCTACAGTATGTATGCATTCAAAAATTTAAAAAAATAATAGAATCATTTGTAAATTAAGATTGGGTGGCTCCACTATTTCTGTTTTGGGCTCCATAAAGGATATAAAATTACTTCCGATAAAACTCTAAGAATGCTTATCTCTTTTTCAAATGAAGCTTGATATTGATTTAGAGAGACTCAGTATCTACATTATAGATTCAAAATATTATTGTTGCAGGTAGAAATTATAATCTACGATTTTATTCAAATTACCCCTAGGGGAAGGGGGAGTTTTCAAGAATACTCCCCCAGTATCCCTGCTTGTCGTAAAAGGTGACTAAAAGGATTGGCGGAGGGTTAGTGCCCCTCCCCGGAAAACAACTAACTAAAAAGACAAACAATAAGCCTCGGACATGGACTGTCCAAAAGACGACGACCAAGGACCGGACAAAGGACATGGTAATCGGAACGTGGAATGTAAGGGGAGCGAATGATGAGGTGAAAGAGAGAGAGCTTGTCCAGGTGCTTAAGAGTGCGAAAGTATGCAGAATAACTGAAACGAAATGGAGAGGTGAAAGTGTGAGAGAAAGAGAGTATGGATGGGGTATATGTGCAGGAGTAGGTGAGAATGAGAGGGCAAAAGGAGGAGTATGTATAGTTGTGAGTAAAAGATGGAAAAAGAGCATAAGAGAGTATGGATCAGTTGGGTCAAGGATTGTGTGGGTAAGATTGAAAGTTGGAATACAAATGTGGGCGATTGTGTGTGTGTGTGTGTGTGTGTGTGTATGCGCCAACGCAAGATCGTGCAAGCAGAGTGAGAGAAGAGTTCTGGACAAATGTGGAAGTGTGCATGGAAAATTTTGGAAGGAATGAGAGAGTGTTTTTAATCGGTGATATGAATGGTAAAGTAGGGAATGTGAAGGTGGATGGCATAGTTGGTGAGTGGGGTGTGCCTGCTGAGTTAGATGAGAATGGCAGTGCCTTAGTGGACATTTGTGCTGGGAGGGGGTTGGTGATAGCCAATACCCTCTTCAGGCACAAAATGATCCACTGATATACATGGCGAGTGATGAGAAGGGTGGGTGGTGAACTGAATGAAAGGAAGACAATGATTGATTATGTGTGTGTGGATGAAAGGATGCAAAAATGTGTAATGGATGCAAGAGCTTATAGAGGTTCGGGAAGTGGACTTTCTGACCACTACTTGGTGGTGGCCAGAATCAAGGTCCAATTAGGATGGAGAAATAGAAGAAGGGAAGGACGGGAAGAAGGAGTATTTCTAAGGAGAGTGGAAAGGTTACAAGAGGATGAGAAAAAGGCAGAGTATATGAGAGATAAGAGAGAAGTGGAGGAACGATTGGGCAAATATGAATTGGAGCAGATGGGGGACGTGGAAGGTGTGTGCAGGATATTTACAGAAGAAATATGTGCAGCATGTGATGTGGTGTGTGAGATGAAGAGAAGATGGAGGGGTGTGCAAGGAACAGCGTGGTGGAATGAAGAGGTGAGACAGGCTGTGGCACAAAAGAAGAAAGCATACAATGAATGGATGAGAAATAGGGGCGTGGAAGAAGTTGAGAGGCGGAAGAGAGTTATATGAAGAAAGAGAGAAGTGAAAAGATTAGTAAGAGAAAGAAGAAAGCGGATGAGGAATTTGGAAGGAACTTGAGCGTAAAGTGGAGGGACTGTAAGAAAATGTTCTGGAAAGAGGTGAAAAGAGTAAGACAGGGTGGAAGTGAAGTTAGCAGGGGAGTGAATGATAAAAATGGTAGATTACTAGTGGAGAAGGGAGAAAAAGTGAGCAGATGGAGAGAACACTTTAAGGAATTGTTGAACATAGAGGATAGAAGTAATGCTAGTATAAGTAGCTTGGGAATGGCTAGGAGAATAGGGAGGTGAGAAGACAGGAAGAAATCAGTAGGACAGAAGTTGTGGAAGCAATGAAGAAAGTTAAATTGGGGAAAGCCCCAGGAATTAACGGAGTGTGTGGTGAAATGCTGAAATATGGGGGAGAGATAGTAATAAAATGGATGTGGAAAATGTGCAGATTGGCCTGGGAGGAAGGTAGAGTCCCGGAGGATTGGAAGTCAGGTATAATTATTCCCTTGTACAAAGGAAAAGGGGAAAAAGAAGTGTGTGGTAATCATGGGGGCATCTGTCTTCTTAGTATAATAGGAAAAGTGTATGGTAGGATACTTACTGACAGAGATAAAGAACAGAGGAATTAGTGGGAGTAGAACTGGGAGGCTTTAGGAAGGGAAGAGGCAGTGTAGATCAGATATTCATTCTTAGATCTTTAGTGGAAAGTTTCTAGAGAAGGGAAAGAAGTTGTATGTGGCTTTCATGGATTTGGAGAAAGCATATGACAGGGTGGATAGACAAGGATTGTGGAAAGTATTAAGAATATATAGAGTCGATGGGAAGTTGTTGAATGCTGTTAAGAGTATGTATGATGGTGCTAAGGCTGCAGTGCATGTGGATGGTGAACTGGGTGAATTTTTCTCTTTGAAGGTTGGATTGAAACAGGGATGTGTCATGTCTCCATGGTTGTTCAATCTGTACATGGATGGAGTAATAAAAGAGGTACAAGGTAGGGTAGTGGATGTTGGAGTGGCCCTGGTGAGAGAGGGTAGTGTTTGGAAACTCCCTGTACTGTTGTTTGCAGATGATACTGTGTTGTTGAATGAAGACGAAGGAGAGCTGCAATGCTAGGTGGATGAGTTTGGGAGAGTGTGTAAGAAACGGAATCTAAAGGAGAATGTAGGGAAGAGTAAATTGATGGTCTTTGAGAGAAGTGAAGTCAGTGAATGTACAGCGAGGTTGGATGGTGAGGAATTGGAAAATGTGAGTACGTTTAAGTACTTGGGTAGTGTGATGAGTAAGGATGGAGGTTTGGAGGGTGAAGTGCTTGAAAGGGTACAGCAGGGAAGAAAGGTTGCTGGTTCCTTGAAAGCAGTGATAAGAAGCAGGGAAGTGAGCATGGAAGTGAAAAAGTTACTACATGACAGTATTGTGAAACCAACTCTAACGTACCATACGAGAAGCTTCTCATAACAGCGAAGACCAGGAAACTACAACAATAATTTCTACAAGATTGCCTCCAGGAACAAGTCATCCCTAGATCCCTACGACCAGCACTGTTCCGTCAAGCAGACTCTCCATTCCCCGATTCTGCCAAGTACATAATAAAGGACAGTATCCAACAGGCAAAGAGGGACATCGATAACCTATACTACCGTCTCCGCCAAAAACTACGGATCCTACAGAATCAACTGCTACATGACCTCCTTGAGGTTCTTCGAGAAACAGCCGACAATAAGTGTCTAAAAGAAAAGCATCGTGAACAGTTAAATCTAAGTAGAAAACTTTCGAAGTTGTGTGAGAATAGTGTTTGCAGCCAATGCAGTATCCCAAATGCAGTACTAAATTTATCATCTTATGTGCTCACAAAAGTTGAAGAACAAGTTCTCAGTCTCGGATTATCTTTTGCACTAAAACCAAATAATAATGTTGCACTGGATTTCGTTGCCTCCACAATTAATAATCGAGAGAATTTTCCATGTCTAGGAGGAATGATAATGAGTGGGTTAGTGAAACATTTTAATTCTCTTGATTCCATTCCTAGAAGATTTCGTGCTGCTCTCACCAAATTACGAAAAATGAAGACATTTTCATAACTAAATCGGACAAAAGTAACACAGTGGTTATTCTTGACAAAACTGAATATGAAAATAAAATGAACCATCTTTTGAGTGATACCACAACATACGAAAAATTACGGTCCTCCCCTCTGAAGAGACTTGCATCAGCATTTAACAAGAAAGTGAAAGAAGTGTTGAAAAATGTGCCTAATGTAGATATCAATAAGTTCATTCAGATCAACCCTAAATTACCATATATATACGGATTACCAAAGACCCATAAAGCTAATATTCCACTGCGTCCCATAATTTCACAGTGTGGGTGTTTTACGTATAAGTTATCTCAGTTTCTTGCCAATAAATTAGCCCCTGTAGTAGGTACAGTATCCCCAGCACACGTAAAGAACTCTTCGGATTTTATAGAGAAAATTAAATCACTTGACTTTTTCCCCGGTAAAATGGTTAGCTTCGATGTTGATTCATTGTTTACCAAAGTTCCCATTAATGATGTTTTGGAATTTCTAGCTAACAAATTGCCAGAATGTGATATTGACTTAGGTATGCCAGCTGACAGTTTCATAGAATTTGTAAAATTATGTGTGACTTCGAATGCTTTTTCATTTAACAACAACTTCTACATGCAACGTTTTGGTATGGGTATGGGTTCTCCATTGTCACCCATTTTAAGCAATTTATATATGGAGTATTATGAAACGGAACTACTGCCACGAATTTCTCCCCCTCATCTCATTTGGTTTCGTTATGTTGATGACATTTTCATTTTGGCCTTCAGCACTTGATAATTTTGACGAGTTTTTCACACACCTAAATAATCTTGCTCCCTCAATTAAATTTAAAGTTGAGTGTGAGAACGGGGGTGTTCTTCCCTTTCTTGATGTGCTGGTGATGAAGCAAAATCATTCACTTAGCTTTAAGGTGTATAGGAAACCAACCAGTTGTAACTTGTTCATTCATTATTTTTCGTATCATCATTCTGCCACAAAATTGTCTGTTATCTCATCAATGTTCCTTAGAGCCCTTAGAATATGCAGTCCAGAACATATACAAGAAGAAAACAATCTCATTTGGGAAATCTTCCAAAACTTAAGGTATCCCAAATGGTTCATTAAACAAGCATACCTCCGCGCTAGGCGATCTTACTACGTACCTAAAGAACCCACCACAGAAAAGAAACGTTTCCTCACTTTGCCTTATGTTGCAGACTTGAATATGTTAAAGTTAATAGGTTACAGTAGTGAGGTAAATATAGCATTTAGGTATACCTCCACCATCAGAGCAATGTTAGTAAAGAACAAATGTACAACATATTCAGAAGCAGGCATATATAAAATTCCTTGCAAAGATTGTGAACTAGTTTACATAGGAGAAACAGGTCGTAGTTTGGAAACACGGATTAAGGAACACAAGTATGCCATAAGAACATGTAATTTAAATAATGCAATATTTAACCATGTTTGTGAAGCCAACCACAGAATTGACTGGCAAGGTAGCCATCTATTGTATAGAAGTCATGACTTTCGGAAACGAAAGATTATTGAAGCCATGTGTATCCAGAAATACGAGAATTTCAACCTTAGTGAAGGTATGTACAAGCTAGATCCAATAATGAGGTCCCTAGTGGAAATGTCCCTTCCTGCTAAGACACAGGTAGGGTCAGATAGGAATTACACCTGACCTGCCCGGTAATGTCCCCCCTGGGGTTTATCCCCGCTTACAATCTACCCCACCCCACCTTTACCCCCCCTTCCACACACACACACGAATAAAAAGGAACTCTTGTATAGTCAATATGTCATTCCCTCTCACTATCTTGACCACTGAAGATGGTGGCAGTGTCCACCGAAACTGTTTGGTAATTATATTCTTCGTCTACAAGTGTGGGTTTTATTCACCGTACCATATGGAAGTGAAGCTTGGACGTTGCTGGAAGGAAACAAGTCAAGAGTGAGAGCAGTGGAAATGATTTATTTAAGAGGAGCTTGTGGAGTCACATGGAGAGACAGGCTGACAAATGAGGATATAAAGGAGCGTTGTGGTGTGGATGTGGATGTGATAGGAAGCGTTAGGAGGAATACACTGAGGTGGTTTGGCCATGTCGAGAGGATGGAGGGTGAAAGACTGACGAAGAGAGTGTATGTGAGTGAGGTGGAGGGGGGAAGAGGGAGGGGGAGGCCGAGGATGAGATGGAGGGATGGGGTGGAGAGGTATATGAGAGAGGGGGGTGTGAGTTGGGAGCGGGGCAGTGAAATGGCAGGGGCCAGGGCGACTTGGAGGCGATTTGTTTGTGGCCACCCAGAATGGGATTTAGGCATCTGGTAATAGATAGATAGATAGATAGATATTTTTTCCAGGAAGAAAATTTGTAGGCCTAGCCTTGCACTAAACAAGAGAAACTATGTTTATAGTTGTTGCAAAATACCGATATATAAACAGAAACAGTACCAACTAGCATAGAAATATTATCATCCTGGGCCATAGGACAATGAAGAGAAATGCGGGGTGATTTAAATGTTTGTGTAGGGTGGAGAGGTCTTTGGGGGTTGGCAACCCTAATCTCATTACCATCACACAAACACCAGCACCACCAGCATCACTATCACACCTGCAATACGTTTACCTCCATAGCCATCTTTATCATTCCTTCAACATCATCCCCACCATTATCATCATCACTCCACCAATAGCACTACCATCCTCCCCACTATCATTATCATCGTCATCACACCTCCACTACCATAACCACCATCCTATTCTTTAGCACTTAACCCGTCACGTCCCGAGGTTTTCCGCACCTCCGACATCCCTCAGTCCCGAGGTATTTTCGAAAAATTTTTTTTTGGCTAAAACCTCCGCTTTTGGTGAGAAACATCGAAAATTCATAGAGAAATTGCTCACCTGAGGTTTAAAAAACTCAATCCAGGTAGGAGTGCCTCCTTACCTGACTGGGTTTTCTAACATGCTGGCACCAAAGAAAACGAGTTCTATGGGAGGGTAACTATTTTATCCACTCATAAACGGTATTTATTTATTTACTTGGTACGAATTTATATGTAGTATGAGAGTATATTGGTTTTCAAGCAGTAATATAGGCATTATAAGCATTGTTTCACTCACTAACTAATCACCATTCATGACCTTTTCTTCCCACATTACCTGATCATCATTTCTGACTGTTTCTTCCTCTAATGCTATGTAAACCTTGTCCTCCACATTGTCATCGATTGGGGAATCACTCTGGCCCTGAATGTCTTTATTGGCCAGGTCACTGGTAACAGGTGAATTGCCGAGACAATGGCGTGAGGGGGGGAGGGGGAGGTTATGCAGTGTAAGGCATTGTCCCTGCTTGGCATCTTGTAGAGGAATAGAGGAAGGTGTCCCGTGTATAAATATGAAAAATCACGCACGAAAATTGAAAATTGTGCAAATTAGGGACCTTGCAATTGCACGACGTACCGGTACGTCGCCGGGACTGGCAAATGCAAATCGTTGCAACGTAGCCATACGTCGACGGGACGGGGTGGGTTAATATTTCCACATTCGCACCTTGACCACCATCCACTCAATCATGACCACTCCTCTTCTAAAAACATCGCCTTCATTGTCAATTCAGCATAATCATCATCCTTCCACCATCACAGCCAAACATTCATATAAGTGCTTCTCCACTGTCAGTCTTCACCATCTTCGGCAACATCATTTGTCTACGATCTGCATCCGCTGCACTTCCACTTCTACTCCTATTACTACAATAGACACATGAGCTACAGGGGCTCGAGGAACGTAGAGCTCGTTCAGTGTTTTAGGTTTAACTTTTTATTTATTATTTATTCTTAACCCCTCCGTGCACGATGACGTGTTTGTCGTCACATGGGTGTGGCTGTGACTATCCTCGCTGACACTTTTGGCATCATTAAAACATAAAAACTTTCGTCAGAGGAAAAGTTTTCGGCCGATTGGCATCATTTTTGGAGGCATCATAGCTTCCCTGCTCCTCATCAAAAGTAATGAGTTGGCAACTGTGGTTCCCAATACCAGCAAGAGAGCGGACAGGTTATTCAGTGCAAAATGAGCTGTGAGTGGGGAAGGTACTGCGCAGTTCTATCCCTTTAAATTTCCACTCTTACCCCCATCCCAGCCATGCAACATTTTTCACTATACCAGTAGTGCTTGTGTATAGTGTTTGGGCACTGTTGTGATTAGGTTTGGTGTTTGCAATAGGAAATTTGGTGTTTGTGAAGCAATCCTGGTCGTTATCAGCCGTTGGCCCAACGAAGATTGTGCTACTGTCTAGTCAACTACACTGCCTCTACCCTGCAACAAATGTGAGTATTCAGCTATAACAATAGTGCCAGCGAATCATGTCAATATAGTATGCATATCTAGTGTACAAAGAATTGGTGAAATACGTGTAGTAGCTTAGAGGAAGGCAGGAAACTTCCTTACAGTCATGACATGGCGTGGGTACACTGTAGTTTTTTGCATTTTTCTCGAAAACTATGAGGCCTAGGATCACTGTTATGGGCTCAAATGAAAGCCAGTTAAATTCTACATAGGATGATAAAATAACAGCATAACAGTGGTGAGAAAAGTTTTTCGCTGGTGCTCCCTGAAAAAAAAAATCAGTTGTCCATTGGAAATGGATTTTACTTTTTCGCTTATTGCTCGAACACTATACCTTCTATCAAACTGGGACTGTCAGCATTCGAAAGGTAAAAAAATTCTCCTTCCAATGATCATATAACATGTAGAGATTGGTTAGTAAACATTCAACTTATGATGTTGGGAAGTAAGATGTATGCTCTTGAATGTTTATTCACATGGCCCTAACGTACGTGTAGTTTTCTTTTCTTTTTTTTGCTTATTCTGTAGAACAAACATCGACGAATAGCAATACACGAGTTTTGTGTCAAAACAAATATGTTTGCTTGGTGAAAATAAGCCGAAAATACACATTTTTGGAGCACGAAGGGCGGGGGGGAGGGGAGAAAAGTCGGCATGTCATGCCCCACAAAACTTATTACCTTACCCATGCGTGAAAGGTTAACCTGGCCCATGTACACATACTATCGCTGTCCCTAGTTTCTTTACCCCCCTGTCTCAAAAGAGGTCGAAAACCGGGCTGAAGAAAAACCAGGTGAGAGGACAAGTTTAGTCTAGCAGTCTGATAATGGTTCACAATGATGCAATGACTCACACATCAAGCCCAGCATTGTCACTGGAGCCTATCATATAACCTCAGTCATGGAATACCTGTCATGGAATGTAACTGAAAAAGGATGAAGGTATTCATATCGCTTAATGCACGCTTTAAGTGCATCTCAATTTCCCATGCATCATGTGAACACGGTTCCTGTTCGAACTATCCTCTCCAGAGTGTCCACAGTACTCTCGAAACAGCTTTGTAGTCTGTGATTACTGCAACAATGAAGCATCTAATTCAACCAATATTGCAGATATATCATTATGTAGATATCAATAGTGTACATACTATACACCCTTCTTGATGCTTTTAATTCCATCTCATTGAGTCTGACCAGTCATTGTTTTGAAACTACGTAACTTGGTTCTTCGAGAGTACTGTGAACATTGAAAAGATAGTTTGAAGGGGAACCATGTTCATAAAATGCATTGGGAAGCCAAGAAGTATTGAAAGAGTGCATAAAGTGATATGAATGCCTTCATCTTTTTTCAGTTACATTTCATGACAAGTATTTCAGTTATATTCCATGTTAAACAGAAGACATCAGAGACAATATTGGGCTTGATGTGTGAGTCATTCTGGCATCGTGAACCATCATCAGATTGCTAGATTAACTGTGTCTGCTTGCCTGGCTTTTCTTCAGCCCTGGCTTCGACTTCTCTCCAGTCAGGGGGATAAAGGAACTAGGGATCACGATAGTTTCAGTCATTAGGTGCATATGTGATATTGCATTTATGCACATAGTACAGGCGCATTCAAATGCAATGTAGGTCACCAATATATATATATATATATATATATATATATATATATATATATATATCAGCCGTGGCTCAGTGGGTTAGAGCGTTCCGTTCTGACCGTAGGGTCAGAGGATCGAATCCACCCAAGGGTCATTGGTAGACATCAGGAAGGGCATCCGGTCATAAAATGCTACACGCTCCAAACCAAAGTCCTCTATCCAGGGACAACGCCTTAGCCCTTATCCAAAAAAAGGGGTACCTGGAGTAAAACTCACTTTATATATATATATATATATATATATATATATATATATATATATATAGATCGATAGATATATATATATAGATATATATATATATATATATATATATATATATATATATATATATATAATCAGCAGCAGCAGCTCAAACAGCAGCAGGAGCCGCTGGATGTCCACTGCAGGACCGGTCCATACCGACTGAATTCGATACAGCCTATGCATCTCTACCAAGTGGCTTAGGCGGTTTGGTAGAGATGGTATGTGGGTTGAGAAGTGCTTGCAATTGTGACTGTAATGTTGGAGTGGCTTTTGATGTGTGTGTGTAGTGTGTGAACCAAGTGTATTCAGCCCACGCAAGCTGACTGGTTCAAGCATACTTTATAGTATGCGAACACTGGTTCAAGCACAACACCCCTCATGTCCGTCAAAGCAGTGTGTGGCCGAGTGAACACTCCCAAAGCTTATTATCTTCGCGGGGCACGAACCCTCGTTCTCCCATGTACGAAAACGTTCACTTCCTCACTGTACCACAAAGGATCCTTATATATATATACAGTAATCCCTGTACTTTCCAGACGCCCACTTTCTGGAGATCCCCACTTACCGGACATTGTGGGCCTGGACCATCGGAACCAAAAAATGGCCAAAAAACGAAAAAAATCCCCCCAAAATCCGAATTTTTTCCCACCCGTAATTTGAAATTGCCACATGGCGCCAAACAGCTGCTTACACCATGGCCCCTTCACCCCTTCCTTCCTCCCCCCTCCCCCCTTCCCTGTCAGGGTTGCCGTTTGATATTTTTCATTACCAAATGTGGGCCAATTTGGTAATGAAGAATTCATTTGGTAATGAATCAGAATAATCCATTACCAAACGGATTTTCCACATGTATGAAGATACACAGGATGGAGATGGTGGATTGTTTGCTCTCTCTGATTAATCTGCTACCCTACATAGCGTGAAAATAATCAACGTGCTGTTCATTATAAGGAGAGTGATTACATGTATTTCCACTTGTATATATAATTAGTGAAGAATAAATGCTAGCTTTATGAATTTGGTGATGAAAAGTTAAATTTGGTAATGAAAGTTGAGGAGATTGGTAATGTGGCCGTTGCGATCTGGCAACTCTATTTCTCTGACATCAACAGTTACTCCCTAACTTCGATTGTGAATAGATGCTTATCGCACTGGAAGCAACACGTGCTTGTTTTTGTGAATAAACAGTGAATATACTGCAATACCTCGCCTCTAGACCACATGGGAATTTACAGTGTTGTGCAGTGTTAAGAAATTTGAACTTAGAATGCAAAGGATCAACTGTGGTGTGCAAATTGGCAGTTTAAACTGGCGGTTAGAACTGCAGTGGTGCAGTTAAGAACAATGTGCAGTGTTAAACAAATATAACTCACAGTGCAAAGAATTAAGTGCAGCACAACACTGGATTACTGTATGTGCTTCAAGAGCATTTTCACCACTGCCAAAACCTTAGAAAAGCAGCCACAAACGTGATGTAAGTACCCTGGCTGAGGTAGTCACTTCTAATTCCTCATTCTTTGGTTCCTTTTCATTTATTTCATGCTTTATGTCCATTTTTCGTGTCAATAGGATCTTAAATAGGTTTAAATAGGTGCTATGCATGTCCGGTAGGGAGTTATTTAGGTGGCTTTCAAAGTTAGGCTGGTTAGGGTCCATAAGTACCAGTCCAGGAGGCTGGTGCCCACTATCCGGACATGCCTTTGGCTCTATTACGTCGGATAGTGGAGGGATTACTATATATATATTTATATATATACAGTAATATATATATATATATATATATATATATATATATATATATATATACATATATATATATATTTATATATTTATATATTGCCAAACACCTTTATCCCTTATATGGGGTTGCCACAAACAAACCGCCTCCACGTCACCCTGTCCCCCTCCATTTCGCTGCCTTACTCCCAGTTCACACCCCCCTCTCTCATATACCTCTCCACTCCATCCCTCTATCTCATCCTTGGCATTCCCCTCCCTCTCCCCCCCTCCACATCACTCACACACACTCTCCCTGTCAGTCTCTCACTCTCCATCTTCTCCACATGGCCAAACCACCTCAGTGTGTTTCTCCTAATGCTTCCTAACACATCCACATCCACACCACAATGCTCCTTCACCTCCTCACATGTCAGTCTGTTTCTCCATGTGACTCCACAGGCTTCTCTCAAATAATTCATTTCCACTGCTCTCACTCTTGACTTGTGTCCCTTCAACAACGTCCAAGCTTCACTTTCATACGTCAGAGTTGGTATCACAGTACTATCATGTAATAACTTTTTCACTTCCATGCTCACTTCTCTGTTTCTTATCACTGCATTCAAGGAACGAGCAACCTTTGTTCCTTGTTGTACCCTTTCAAGCATATTTACCCTCCAAACTTCCATCCTTACTCATCACACTACCCAAGTACTTAAACGTACTCACATTTTCCATTTCCTCATCATCCAATCTCACTGTACATTAACTAGCTTCACCTCTTTTGAAGACCATAACTTTACTCTTCCCTATATTCACCTTTAGATTCTGTTTCTTACACACTCTCCCAAACTCATCCACCAAGCATTGCAGCTCCCCTTTGTATTCACTTAACAACACAGTATCATCTGCAAACAACAGTAGGAATTTCCAAACACTGCCGTCTCTCATTACGGCCACTCCAACATCCACTGCCCTACCTTGAACTTCTTTTATAACCCCATCCATATACAGATTGAACAACCATGGAGACATGACACATCCCTGTTTCAACCCAACCTTCAAATAGAAAAACTCACGCAGTTCACTATCCACACACACTGTAGCCTTAGCACCCTCATACATATTCTTCACAGCATTCAGCATCTTCCCATCTACTCCATATATTCTTAATACTTTCCACAATCCTTGTCTATCCACCCCGTCATATGTTTTCTCCAAATCCATGAAGGCCGCATACAATTTCTTTCCCTTCTCTAGACACTTTTCCACTAAAGATCTTAAAATGAATATCCGATCTACACAACCTCTTCCCTTCCTAAAACCTCCCTGTTCTTCTCCAACTAATTCCTCTGTTATTTCCCTAATTCTGTCAATAAGTATCCTACCGTATACTTTTCTCATTACACTTAGAAGACAAATGCCCCTATGATTGCCACAAACTTCTTTTTCCACTTCCCTTTTGTACAAGGGAATAATTATACCTGACTTCGAATCATCCGGGACTTTACCTTCCTCCCAGGTCAATCTGTACATCTTCCACATGCATTCTATTACTATCTCTCTCCCACGCTTCAGCATTTCACCACACACTCCATCAATTTCTGGGGCTTTCCCCATTTTGACTTTCTTCATTGCTTCTACAACTTCCATCCTACTGATTTCTTCCTGTCTTCTCACGTCCCTCCTTCTTCCAGCCACTCCCCAGCCATTTATACTTGCATTACTTTCATTCTCTATGTCCAACAATTCATTAAAGTGTTCTGACCATCTGCTCACTTTCTGTCCCTTCTCAACTAGTAATCTACCATTATCTTTCACTCCCCTACTAACTTCATTGCCACCCTGTCTGACTCTCTTTAGGCTGCCTCCTTCCAGAACTTTTTCTTACATTCCCTGCACTTGACACTCAGATTCCTTCCAAATTCCTCATCCCCTCTCTTCTTACTCTTTCTTAATAATCTCTTCACCTCTCTCTTCCTTTCTACATATAATTCTCTCTTCCATCTCTCAACTTCTTCCATGCTCCTATTTCTTATCCATTCATTATATGCTTTCTTCTTTTGTGCCACGGCCTGTCTTACCTCTTCATTCCATCATGCTGTTCCTTACACCCCCTTTCGTCTTCTCTTCACCACACACACCACCTCACATGCTGCACATATTTCTCCTGTGAACATCTTGCACACATCTTCCACGTCTCCCATCTGCTCCAATTCATATTTACCTAATTGTTCCTCCACTTCTATCCTATAATCTGCCTTTTTCTCATCTTCTTGAAATCTTTCCACTCTCCTTACATCTACTCCTTCTTCCCGTCCTTCCCTTCTTCTATTTCTCCATTTTACTTGGACCTTGATTCTGACCATCACCAAGTGGTTGTCAGAAAGTCCACTCCCCCAACCTCTACAATATATGCTCTTGCATTCATTACACATCTTCGCATCCATTCATCCACACACACATAATCAATCATTGCCTTCCTTTCATTCAGTTCACAATCCACTCTTCTCATCACTCGCCATGTGTACCTGTGGATCATTTTGTGCCTGAAGAGGGTATTGGCGGTCATTAACCCCCTCCCAGCACAAATGTCCACTAAAGCACTGCCATTCTCATCTGTCTCAGCAGGCACACCCCACTCACCAACTACTCCATCAACCTTCATATACGCTACTTTACCATTCATATCACCAATCAGAAACACTCTGTCATTCCTTTCAAACTTTTCCATGCACACTTCCACATTTGTCCATAACTCTTCTCTCACTCTGCTTGCACGATCTTGCGTTGGCGCATACACACACACAATTGCCTACATTTGTAGTCCAACTTTCAGTCTTACCCATGCAATCCTTGAACCAACTGATCCATTCTCTCTTATATTCTCCTTCCATCCGTTCCTCACAAAAATACACACTCTTTCTTTTGCCCTCTCATTCTCACCTAATCCTGCACATATACCCCATCCATAATCCCATTCTCTCACACTCTTACCTTGTCATTTAGTTTCAGTTAATCCACTTATATCGACTTTCACACCCTTAAGCACCTGGACAATCTCTCTTTCACCTCATCAGTTGCACCCCTTACATTCCAGGTCGTCATCCGTATGATGTCCTTTGTACGGTCCTTAGTCGTCATCTTTTGGTCAGTCCTGGTCCGAGGCTTCTCGTTTGTATTTATAGTTATTTGTTTTCCGGGAAGGAGCACTAACAAGGCCGTCTTGACATACAGGCCCGGAGGAGAGACTGATGACGTCACAGGCGGTGGCCACAAATTCCCCCTGCCTTTGCCTCTCTCTCATGCGTACACATTTAATATTTCGCTCACTTATGTATGGCCATTATTATTTATTGATGAGTATTGGTGTTAATACTATTAGTTATTATTATTTATTATTATAAACTTTAAAAATTACACTGTTCCCGAATTTAAGGCCTAAAACATTGTAATGAACAGATGTGTTCAGATGCAAATTTTATAAGATATTAGAATACCTGTCTGTGTAAAGATTATTTATCACTGTACAAACTGAAAATAACTGTTTTACTTGCACGGTAAAATAATACACACAAATCCGGGTTGGCAACAACGTTGTGAAAAATATTTAGGGGTTATGGTAAACAACTCGTAAGTTGTTACTCGTCCATAAAGTTGTCTAAGTAAATCAAACAAGTCTCATAGAGTTAGGTGAAACGTAACTTAACCTTAACTCACCTACAATAAATGTTTCTCTTCTATGTCATAGCTAATTCCCCCTTGAATTGGCCAATTCGTAAAGGTTCCTTAGCTAGTGAAGAGGGAGTGATCGTTAACCGATGACGATGGGCTGCTTGGTATAATTGCTTGAGCAAGCAAGCGTCCTTAAGGTGCGTATGTACAACCGTGCTAGCTTGAGTATGACTAGGAACAGAGTGCGGTGTGTGGCAGGATCTACCTCCCTCATAGAATGGTAGGTTGCCAACTAATAATTAATTACAGTACTAAATACAGTTAGATTACATCATGATATGTACAGGGCGAATCTAAAAAATTAATCTTAGTTTTAATTAACCTAAAGTTAAACCAAATATTCCCTTTAACTGTATAAATAACTTAATTCCACATCTGCTTTACACGAAGATCCTTTTCATCCTCGCCACGTCATCTAACGTGCAGACGCAGTTAAGCTCAGTGGAAAATTCCATATAATTACATGTATTTACAATGTATATTTGACCACGAGGGTTAAACGCATTAGCATTTAATTGATCAATAACAAGAATTATTAAAGAGAACGTAATTTCTGGGTTATAAAAACCGCTTGAACAATTAACAACGGTCCCAAGTTTTCCTCTGCCTTTAACCAGGGATAACTATGATAAAAGCAGAGAGCGCAACTGCTCTGGGGGAAAATATTTCCCACAGTTTTGGGGCCGGCGGAAAATGATACGCTGTATCACGTAATATGACCCTTAGCCAAGAGTTCCCTCCATAGTTTTCGAGAACCCTGTGCTGCGGCCCTTCTAGGTCGCGCCTCTTGACCCGTTTGATCTTCACCATCCTCTGGATCCGGAGTGGCTGCTAACTCAAGGGGTACCAGTTTATCAATAGTTTTTATACTGGTATGTCCCCTACATTTTATTTTTACGAGTCTCAGCATCCCTTCAGAATCTGGGTGAGTAGAAATCACTTCAGCAAATGGCCACTGGGATCTTGGCTGTTCGGTCTTCACTAAGACTACATCTCGTATGTTAATAACTGATTTGTTGCTGGCAGCCTGAGCTCCGTAAAACCTTTCTTGTAGGCTCAAAAGATACTCATCGCTCCACTGTCTATTCCAAGTACCCAACACCCTTTTCAGATGCTGATATCCCTCCCGAAGATGTTGTCCTAAATCATTATTTTCTATGTTAGGATCATCAACTTCTTCCTGGATATCCACACAAGGCATCGGATGGAACTTCCTGCCATATAACATATGAGCCGGTGTTAAGGTCTCTAGCGAGATGCTAGTGTCATCTTGATAAGTCAAAGGTCTATTATTAATCCTGGTTTCAGTTTCAGTTATTACTGTTCTTAAATCTTCTCTCATGATCTTAGTTCTATGCAATGTTTTCCTCAGGCATTTCTTGACAATACTAATCATTCTTTCGGTAAATCCATTTTGCCATGGAGCTCTTGGAGCTGTGAACTGCCAAATACAATTTCAGATTCCCAGCGCCGACTTAACTTTTGGGTCGTTCATTAGGTTCAACAGTAAAGGTGCTTCTCCAACGAAATTAGTTCCGTCGTCGCTTATTAACTTGCCAGGACAAGACCTTCTAGCAGCAAATCTGCAAAAGACATTGAGGAATGTCTCTGAGCTTAGGTCTTCCGCTACTTTTAGAAGGACTGCCTTTGTGTAGGCACAAGTAAATAAACAAATGTAAACTTTATGGGGAGTTTCCTCACCTGTAACAGTTATACCCCCTGTGTAGTCCACTCCTGTTATATGGAAGGGCCGACTTATGCTCACCCTTTCCTTCGGTAGGGCTGGTGGTCCTGGGTAGTTATAAGGTCGCTGCTCATACCTCCTACAAATGATGCAGTTTTTGAGATATTTTTTAATAACCTGTCTACCCTTAGGAATCCAGTACCTTTCCCGAATTTGGGCTACGGTCTGCGGTACACCTCCATGGAAAGTGGAATCATGGGCTTCTTTTATAATAAGTTGTACAAAGCATCCGCTCTTGGGTAATAAAATGGGATGTTTGGTTTGGACGGGCAAGTCAGCCTTTACCAATCGGCCTCGACATCTTATCAGACCTTTTCCGTCAAAGAACAAGCCTAAATTCTTCATCAGCTTATTCCCTTTCCCAGTGCCTTGGCCTACAAGTTTATATATTTCCCCGTAAGAATTTCTTTGTACTCTTTTCAGCCAGTATTCTAGGGGATCTAATTTCTGAAACCCTACCTTCTTATTCAAAAATTCAACAACCAATTTAGTAGTATTTAGAAGTTGTCTTATTGACGAGAATCGGCTGATGTCAATTACTTCTGGCTCAGGTACTACAGGATCCAAGTTCACTACACTAATCTCAGCAATACTGTATTGTTTCTGTTCAGGCCAATCCTTTGTGAGTAACCATTTAGGACCCTTAAACCACAAATTATCTTTGATCAGTCTTCTTACGGTTTCTCCTTACGGTCGAACCTCTTGAGAGCAGATCAGCAGGATTTTGTTTGGAGGACACATGCATGAAATTAAATTTGGAAGACAGCTCTCTGTCTTCACTCTATTACGGACGAAAGGAATTTTACTGTCTTCCTTCCCTATCCAGTAAAGACAGATCTCACTGTCAGTCCATATGTAAATATCCACAAACTGAGTATCAAGAGTAGTGGTTATATACCTGGCCAATTTAGTTCCTACTTCTATGGAAGCCAATTCCATTTGAGGTAGGGTTCTTCCTTTAATTGGCGCAACTCTAGCTTTGGACATAATAATCTTACTATCTTCTCCTGATGCGCAATAAGCTACTGCTCCGTAGGCTTTTTGAGAAGCATCACAAAATATGTGTAAGTGCGACTTCTCATTACCGTTTATTTCCCTGGGAATACATATGCTTGATGTGCTTTCAAACTCCTTTCTAATCTGTTCCCATTGTTCCACATATGTCTCACCTAATTCAGTGTCCCAGTCTAACTTTTCTCGCCAAGCCTCCTGTACTAAACATTTGCCCCTAATAACTATAGGACAACCAATCCTAATGGGTCAAATAGCTTGGAAACCTGACTCTTGGTGAGAATGACATCAGAGAACTTAATTGGTTTCATACTTATTACATCAGTTGTTGTATCCCAGTTAAGACCTAACATATTTTGAATTTTGGGAATGTCAGAATCTGGATAGTCCTCTTGTATTTTATTCCTCAAAAGCGGTGAATTTGTATTCCAGCTCTGTAACGGCAAATTTGCCTTCCCATATTTCGGAATTGGCTGCTTTATAAGCCTTCAATGCTTCCGACTCTGTATCAGCAACACCTTGCAAATTATCCATATAAAAAGCCTGCCCTATTTCTAGACATTTGGCATTTTCAAAATGATGCTTTAAAGTGTTGCACAGTAGGAAAGGACTAGCACAAGAGCCAAAGAGCACCGATCGGGAAAAGTAAGTTTTCAATGGACTATCCTCATTTTGAGAATCATGAGGCCAGAGGAACTTTGTAAATTTCCTATCCTCCTCTCTCAGTCCTATTCTGAGAAAAGCCTTACTAATGTTTGCTGTGTAAGCATAAGGTTTCTCTCTAAATCTTAGTCACACATTCCCTAACTTCTCTGTTAGTGTAGGTCCAGAGTACAGGCAATCGTTCAAGCTAGCTGATCCCTTGGACGCTAAACTACAGTTGAATACTATCCTTATGGGAGTAGTTAATGAATCCTTGCTTACAGCATGATGTGGTAAGTAGTGTCCTTCTTTGTGGTTAACAGGGAATTCTACCTCTTCTATAAATTTATTCTTCAATTGATCCTTTATAATATTATCATATAGGGTCACATGTTCTGGTTTATCTCTCAACTTTCTTAGAAGAGAATTTAACTGAGCTTTAGCTGCTTGGTAATTTGTTGGTAACTCTGAATGGTTTAGTTTCCATAGTAATCCTACCCAATACTGTCCAACCTTAAATTCCACAGACTGATTATACAAGTCCAAGGTTATTTTATCTTCAGGGGTTAGTTCCTCAGAGTGTATTCCTACACTGTCTAGGTCCCACAGTTTATGTACAGGTTCAATATTTTCATCCAACAAGTCATTTATCTGAGTAGGTTCTAATTCTGCACCTATTCTAGCTACTATCAATGACTGTGTGGGGGTAACAAAGACTAAGTCTACTAGTTTGGCCTCTCCTTTAACTTGTTTTGGAAAAGGCAACTGACCCATAATAAGGTTATACCTTCTGGACTCTTGAACAACTGTAATTTATTCATCTTGAGAGTCCTATGTAGGAATCTTCCACAATAATCAGAACCAATTATCATTTTTATGGGACCCACAGTATCTGATTCCACATTCCGTTCAGCCAACTTTATCCCTGAACCTTGTAGATGATCAGAGGTTTCCTTCAATCTCTTTATGTATATACTTGTCTCTATATTATCAAGCACAGCTGCTGTTATACGGCATTTATATCTGCCTAATTGTATTACAGGTCTAACTAAATTAAAAGACTGAGCCTCCCTAGTTGTTAAGAATCCTGTAATGGCTAGATTTACCTTGCCAATAATTGGTAACTTTAATTTCTCCACAATGTCTGCAGAAATGAAAGTTTTCTGAGCACCCGGATCAAACAGGGTACATACTAATTGGTTTCTATTCTCAAACAATACTTTCACATCTGCTATTGGTACTGCAGCTGGCATTACTAATGGAGCATCCCCTTTTGCAATTGTCATATTGACGCTTGCAGGTTTAGGAACGTCAATTTTCATTCTAGGGCATAAGGCACAATGATGATGATCTTTTTTGCATTTAAAGCAAAGATTTAATTTAGTCTTACAGTCCGTGGAAGTATGTTCGGAGTTCATACAGATTATACAACACCCCAGTTCCTGAAGCTTTCCTACTCTAGAAGCATAATCAGGATACTGTTGACAAGATGCACTGGAATGTTGCTCACCACAAAATACACAAACTTTCCTGTCTTTTACCATGGAAGGTTTTACTTCCTTAATATCTTCAGCATGTCTATTCTTTAGCTTTAATACTTTATCCTCAGTCTTTAAGGAGCTACGGAAAGTACTATCGCCGGCACTTATAGCTGGTACAGTCAGCGTTGTCAATCCTTTTTTTCCTTGGTGTGAATCCCGTGCAGCTCGACTCAGTTTCTCCGAATCATTTACTGGTAAGAGGGAGAGTCGTTGGGAGATGTATGACGCAAGTGTGGGGGTGGTGGTGTTGGGGGGGTGGGATGTTGGGGGGGGGGACGTGACTGAGTAAATGCGGCACAAGTGTAATACAGATGTGACACCAGCGTATTTGTTAAAAGCGTAGGTTTACAATGTGAATGTGCTAAAACAAGCTCTTTATAATGGTAACGCACTGAGTAATGGATTCCACTTGTATCTCGGAATGCTACTACAATCTGTGTGTTGAGGTTAACATATACAGGAACTGTCATTTAACGACAGTGCCAGAAGTCTGATAAATGCTGACAGTTGGAAGTGACGGTATGTTACATAGGTTTGACAGGGCAATAATCGGGGAAACTAATTAGATTTTTAACGAACAAGCAGCAAAAGGTATTGCAGTAGCATATGATTTTATAATAGATAACTCATAAAGAACAACTGCAGTAAGTTGGCATAATAATTATGACCATACCCACAATAATATGATTTTTTCAAGTGTGTTCAACATTGCTTAAGAAAGACTGCAATTATTGAATCCATGATGATCCCTTAACTTTTGACCTAGATAATTATAATGTTTGCCATGAGATTAGGACTGACTCTTATTGTGCAGTGCTATATTTACTTGTTCATGAATAACTTACATTAATCTTGCCATTGCTAGGGCATTTATAAGCGAACATGATTATTTATCTTTAGCCCAAATAGTATCAGATACGGCTCATACTTTAGATTTGTGTATCGTATCTCTGTAACCCCTACGGTGTTTGCAAGTATAGTATACCCTAGGTCTTAGCAAACCTTGAAGGGATAACCAGGTGTTGAGGTTGGCAATCGCCAGATGCATGGTTTGGAGGTTGGCCTCTGCCAGCAGACATATTGGCAGTTGACACAAGGCCTAAAGAGTGCTGGAACGAGGAGCTGATTGTTCTATCTCGGTCTAAATCGTTTGGTTTATACTTGCCCTATGACTACGAAAGATTCGAACAAGACCCATATTCTCCGAGAGGTTATAGAATGGAGTATGGCTGAACATTTATATAGAATGAATATTACAAAATGTGTGTTATCGTTTCCATAATATTGTATGCGTTTACTTTGTTGTTGTAGTGTTACAAATTGCCAATTGTCACTCCGACAATAGTGAAAGACTCACATGGCGAAGATTACATGAATACAAATAAGATAAAGGAAAAGACATCTTTTGATCTATGCCCATAACATGATAACTCCATTAACATTATAATTATCTGACTCGAAATTTATGGAACCATCAAGGAATCGATATCTGCGGTATTTCCTATGCACTGTATAGTTTAACTTATATCGAACACTTGAGAAACTCATATTATTGTGAGTATGGTCATAATTATTATGCCAACTTACTGTAGTTGTTCTTTATGAGTTATCTATTATAAAGTCAGATGCTACTGCAATACGTTTTGCCGCTTGTTCGTTAAAAATGTAATTAGTTTCCCCGATTATTACCCTGTCAAACCTATGTAACATGCCACTACATCCAACTGTCAGCATTAATCAGACTTCTGGCACTGTCGTTAAATGACAGTTCCTGTATATGTTAACCTCAACACACAGATTGTAGTAGCATTCTGAGATACAAGTGGAATCCATTACTCAGTGTCGTGACCATTAATAAGAGCTTGTTTTAGCTCATTCACATTGTAAACCTACGCTTTTGACAAATACGCTGGTGCTACATCTGTATTACACTTGTGCCGCATTTACTCAGTCACGTTCCCCCACCCCCATCCCCACCATCCCACTCCCCAACAACACCACCCCCACACTTGCGTCAGACATCTCCCGACGACTCTCCCTCTTACCAGTAAATGATTCGGAGAAACTGAGTCGAGCTGCACGGGATTCACAGCAAGGAAAAAAAGGATTGACAACGCTGACTGTACCAGCTATAAGTGCCGGCGATAGCACGTCCACGTCTTCCACTTCAACCGAACGTGGTAGTAAACTGTCCCACAAAAGCAACTTTAAAGACATTCAGCGCCTCAGCACACATCGGCTCTCCTCACTCGGTCGGGACACCAAAAATGTGAAAAATATTTAGAGGTTATGGTAAACAACTCGTAAGTCGTTACTCTTCCATAAAGTTGTCTTTAAGTAAATCAAACAAGTCTTACAGAGTTAGGTGAAACGTAACTTAACCTTAACTCACCTACAATAACTGTTTCTCTTCTTTGTCATAGCTAATTCCCCCTTGAATTGGCCAATTCGTAAAGGTTACTTAGCTAGTGAAGAGGGAGTGATCGTTAACCGATGACGATGGGCTGCTTGGTATAATTGCTTGAGCAAGCAAGCGTCCTCAAGGTGCGTATGTACAGTCGTGGCCATAAATAATCATCTATCATCCTCAACGCCGTGCCTCAGACTGGCTCCTTTATGCGCGTCAAGTCACACTGGAGTAAGAGGGGGTGAGAGGGAGAGGCCAGAGAGAGAAGGGAAGGTGGGTGGGGGAACGAGCAATGGTGCTGGGGTGGGGTGAGGGAGGGTAGGTAGGGGAGGGAGAATGAAATGCGAAATTGCGGCAACATAATTTGTCTCTTTTCTTTCATTCAGGGCATTATATAAAGGAGTTACTATTCGGTAGATAAAGCTGCATTACATCTTGTGTAGCGGCGTCAGATAACAAGCTTTAGATTGGTGGTGATGTCAAGGACTACCTCGTGAGAGAAATATACTGACGTGACATCAAACATTTGTGCGGAGCCAGATATTTGTGTTTATCCGTGTATTTTGACTTCGGACGCAGAATGGAATCTGGATGGCTTTGACTTCCGTAATGTTTGTATAAGAAACGTCCTCTACCCTTACATGTAAATAATTTTTGTAACTAAATAATATATGCAGCTTTTGACATGGCTGTGTCCACAGTAAATATGATCTCTCTCGCGGTATACGGTACACTCCCTCTATACAGTCACCATCATGATCATTCAATAATTATTTAATGACATCTCTATATGAAAAGGCTTTTTAAAATAATTGCACATAAAGGTAAATAAATTTGATGTCTGCGCTCATGGGTGGATATGGTAACGGTATCGCTCATAATCTATTAGAGGGAAAATGAAAAAATCTTACCCAAATTCCCAGAATATATCAATGTCAGTGTCTACCGACACTGGTCAAGCCAGTGGCCTCATGCCTTAAAAACCTCATGCAGACGTCGCGGCACCGGGGAAACAATGTTGTTGATGGTTTGCTGGTTTCGTTTGAACAGCTCCCACTCGTCTTTGGTGAGCTGGAGGAGGCGGGCCCCCCTCGTTCTCTGGCTTCCACTCACAAGGTGACCAGATTTATTGGAGCAAAAAGCTGGACAATGTCACGTGTGTGTGTGTGTGTGTGTGTAGAGAAAGAGAGAGAGAGAGAGAGAGAGAGAGAGAGAGAGAGAGAGAAAATGTGAGTGTGCGATGGCTGCTACGCAACACCTCACCCTCGCACTCGGGCAGCTAATCAAGCACTAACGTCTCAAACGAACTCCGGAAACTGAGTAACCAATATACAGCACAGTACGGTGAATTGGCCCACCAAAGTTACCAGTTAGTATTATAAATTTTATATTAACAATTTGGTATTTCACTTGGTTTGGATTATGCATAATTATACTAATTCATCATAATTTCATAAAAGGTCATGTTATATCTAATGTAATATTAATTTTCTAAAAGCGGGACATTTTACATAATTTGCCCCAGAAGTAGGACATTTTAGTCACAATTAAAAAACGGGACAGGTAAAAAAAAAAAAAAAAAAAAAAAAAAAAAAAAGGACCGTCCAGCCTTTATAAAGGCGGGAATCTGATCGCCTTATCCACACGTTGACAATCTGGGCCGACAAAATCTCGATGACTCTGCACTAATATTTGATCTGTCACGTCAGGATACTTCTCTCAAGAGCCAGTCCTTGACTTCACCACCTATCCAAAGTTTATCTGACGCCGCTATACAAGGTGTAGTGCAACTTTATCTACCGAATAGTAACTCCTTTATATGATGCCCTGAATGAAAGAAAATAGACAAATTATGTGGCCACAACTTCGCATTTCATTCTCCCTCCCCTACCTACCCTCCCTCCCCTTCCTCACTCCACCTAAGCACCATCACTCGTCCCCCCACCCACCTTCCCTTCTCTCTTTGGCCCCTCCCTTCAGCCCCTTTTACCCCAGTGTGAGTTGCCGCGCGTAAGGGAGCCAGCAAGAGGCACGGGGTACACGAGGATAGGTGATTACTTATGGCCACGACTGTACAACCGTGCTAACTTGAGTATGACTAGGAACAGAGTGCGGTGTGTGGCAGGATCTACCTCCCTCAGAGAATGGTAGTTGCCAACTAATAATTAATTACAGTATTAAATACAGTTAGATTACATCATGATATGTACAGGGCGAATCTAACAAATTAATCTTAGTTTTAATTAACCTAAAGTTAAACCAAATATTCCCTTTAACTGTGTAAATATCTTAATTCCACATCTCGCCACGTCATCTAATGCGCAGACGCAGTTTAGGTCACTGGAAAATTCCATATAATTATATGTATTTACAATGTATATTTGTCCACGAGGGTTAAACGCAGTAGCATTTAATTTATCAATAACAAGAATTATTAAAGAGAACGTAATTTCTGGGTTGTAAAAACCGCTTGAAAAATTAACAACGGTCTCAAGTTTTCCTCCGCCTTTAACCAGGGATAACTATGATAAAAGTAGAGAGCGCAACTGCTCTGGGGGAAAATATTTCCCACAAACGTCGTTGGCCCACCTTCTGTGCACCTGGATATTGAATAAACCCAATATTATGTCCACTTTACTGTTTTTGATGCATCTATTAACAATAAATCTGCATGAGTTCCCGGGGAATTTGAAAAATAAGGTATAAATAACCTACACACAGGTAAAAAACTGAACTGCTGAAGAATGCATAAACAGTACACCAAAGGAAGAAAATATAGACACTATACGTATATACATACCCAATATTGTATAGGTTAAGCTTCTATCTACCACTGAATATATAATGTACCTTTTTTTTTTTTTTATTTGGCTAGGTATAGGTAAATATAGCTATATAATTATATAAGGATATTGCTATATAACTATGTTCCAATCATCAGTATATTTTTTTCTCCTCTCCTTGTGAGGTAAGGTCATTTTAGTTTATCATCCATCTAACAGCTTCTACCATAAAACAGTGCAACAACTTTACCTAACTGTAATGGGGACTAAATTAATTTTATTCAAAATAATGGGGATTATAGACTTGCCCAACAGCAATTTTACCGAACTGATATTTGTCCTTTAAATAAGTTTCCTTGTGTCATATTTTCATTTCCATTTGTGCTCTAACTGACGCAAATCTCTTTTCAAGTCCCTCTCATCAAACTATAGGAAACATCTATCTATCTATCTATATACCTGCTTCCCCCATGGAAAGGGAGGTAGCCGAGACAGGACGACACACTCCCCATTTACTCATCCATTCAGTCATTCGCATCTTAGCCCCAAAGGGGAGAAGGGACAGATCCTCACCGCACCACACCACACAAGGGTCAAATGCACAGTGCAATCAGTGACATCCGCAGCAAGGCCCGACAACAGAGCTGGTTTACCCCTGCCACATCATAATAGACCCATCCCCTTACTCGCACCTAACCTGACTAGCTAATCAGACATGAGTATCAATAAAATAGACTCCTGCCTGGCTAAAATTCATATTTAGCTAACAATTCTCGTCATCATTTAGGCATAAGATTTAGGCAAAGGCATTACATTTGGCTTTGGGCAGACCCATACACATTTCTTCTTGGCCTAGGCTAGGCCTATGCACATTTTTCCTGGCCTGGGCTTGGCCTATGCACATTTTTCTTGGCATGGGCTAGGACTATACGTTTCTTCCTGCCTAGACAAGGCCCATAAATGTTTTTGCTTGGCCTGGGCTGGGCTTATAAATGTTTCTTCTTATCCTAGGCTAGGCCTATACTTTTCGGCTGATATCCTTGTTACCTAGATATTTCACTGAATATATAGAATTAAAAGAATAAATCAAGCTACCAGTGAGTAGCCTAGGTTATTTTGCATCGAATGAAGGCATCAGTAACCAAATTAACATCTCAATACGACCGTGATCCACCAAAATATATTATGCACAGTTAATAAAGAACACTGAGAAACTAAGGCTGTGTTGTAATTTCGTTGCCTAACGTACTACGAGAGCTACTTTACTAGAAGAAATCCACTGTTGAGTGTCTGATACCTCTAATTTCTCATTTAAAATGCTTTCATTAATAGCAATGATGTTTTTCATGCATTCTAGTATGGCTATACATATTTAATAATACGTGTATGGCTTACCGTGAACGAAATCCAGATGGGAGAGAGGAAAAATTTGAAATAAGTGGGTGAATTGCAGGCTTGCCTCACTGTTTACAACGTGGCGGATGAGGCTGGCGGAATAATACAATGGCCACCGATTGTGACATCACAGTCAGATATTGGCGGGAGACCCGGGCCTGTTCAAATCAAGACGGCCTTGGCACTAACCCTCCGCCAACCCACTTGCTGTCACGTAGGGAACACGTGTCGGTTGGTTACAGTGTTACCACCCAGCGTTGTAAATGATACTATATATATATATATATATATATATATATATATATATATATATATATATATATATATATATATATATATATATATATATATATATTAAACACTCTTAAATCAATGAAGATCTATGCATACAATGTAAGAAGCCTCGCTGAAAATTACAAACTTGATAATGGCTGAACTGGAAAACATTAGTTGGGATATTGTAGGTCTGAGTGAGACCCACAGAAAAGAAGAAAAAGTAATTCAGCTAAATGACAGTGGCCACCTATTTTACCACAGAGGAAGGGAAAATGAAAGAGTTAGTGGTGCAGGATTTCTAATTAACAGAAATCTTGCAGACAGCATTGTTAAATTCAGCAGTGCATCTGACAGAGCAGCATTTGTTGTCATTAGACTATCCAAAAAATATACCATGAAAGTCATACAAGTATATACACCAACTTCTCGAAGCTCAGATGAAGAAATTGAAGTAACTTGCAATACTTTGGTGATAGAAACTCCGTGTACAAACAGCTAGATAAGGAGTTTATTACGAGCTCACAACAAAATAATCTGCCCGTCTTGGTGTCTGCTCTCAACTGACGCAATAACGCCTTTGCCCAGGCGTGGGGCCCTGGGCAAGCGTGCTAGGTCAGCAAGTTTAGTGGGGGCATGTATGCATTGGGGGGGTACATTTATACATCGGGGGTAGACATATTGTGGAGGGGGTACACTACTTCCCCGGGTAGCTGAGATGGTGTCTCCTGACACCAGGAGTGATATGGTGTTTGATTATAGTAGTAAGGCAAGGTCGGGGAGGTATGTACAAGTGATAGGTATGATACAGGGGCAGTAGGGGAGACATGGCCATGTTTAGGGGAGGGAATTAGAAGGATATATACATATAAGATATACAAGGATTAATAGGTGCGAGTCCAGTAAGGGGCGAAGGTATACATAAACATAATGGGAATTACACAATAATAGTTTGATACATGATCAACAAGGAGTAGATATGAGAGTTCTATTGTCGTTCTTCGTTCTTTTTTTTTTTTTTTTTTTTGTATGTTCTGTAGGATACACTGTCACTCAGTAATGAAGTAGAGAAATACCATCATTTTCTATTAGGCAGAGTTCTGTTCATAGTTTGGGTAATTGTCAGATGGCATTGGTAGTCTCTGAATGTGAGGGCACTAAGTACGGGAAGTTTCTACGTCGTGTGTAGGGCGTACTATGCTTGTAGCGACTCTGATTTCCTGGAGTCGGTGTTCCATTTTTCTGACACAACAATGCACTGCACATATGATGAGTAGAAAACCTATGAAAGCGATAACCACAGGGGGAAACACAACTGTTGGATGAACCCATGAACCGCTGAAGGCCAGAGAAAATTGATCCATAATGAAATCACTGTCACTGAGGAAGGTTAGCATGCGCAAGTTAGGGGAGGTGATGGTAATGTTGGCAGATGGTAGGGTGGAAGGCATGTCGATTGGTAGAAAGACGTCATAGGAGTGTTGACGGACAGCTTGGTGATAGCGAGTGGCGTAAGTGATGACAGACTCTGATTTGAAGGTACAATAGTCTGGTGCTTTGTAGAGACCACTAGCGGGGACGGATCGAACCGAAGAACCAGGACACATGATTGTGACAGAGTTGGGAACAGCAAAGAAGAAGTACTGGACATGGTTGAGGTGAGCATGGTGGACCGGGAGGTCAGGAGCTGGAACAAAAGAACAGGCCGAGTAGATGGAATGGTTGCGAACTAAAGCAGACTCACAGGGTGTAGCACTGCTAGGGAAGATAGCGAAAAGGTGGGCAGCACAGAGACGAGAGGTCGGAGTAAGGGAGAAACATTTCTGGAGGTCTGTGGAAGAAAGGAAAGCAACTCAAAGATGATCATGGGAGAGGAGGAAATATTCTGAAGGAACAGATACTTGTAACACGGAGTTGTTGAGGCGGAAAGGGAAGAGAATGATGTGGAAAAGGTTAAAGGTTATGGCAGAACAGAGAGGAATATGGACGACGACGTATGTGGTGAGAAGAGTGGCTTCGAGAACAGGATAATAATATTTAAGGGAGGAGTAGGGGAGGACTGGGGAGAGACCGAAGGTGGAGTGAGCCCATTCCAGGACAGAACGGAGAGCTGAGACAGGTACTAAGTCGGCAGTGACACGTCCATTTATAGCATCGACCAGGATACGAACCAAGGTAGAGACTTGAGACAGGAGAGAGTCAATGGCCAGTTGGAGATTATCCATGCTGAGTTTGAGGTAGAACTGAGAGATAACGTTGAGATCTGAAAGGTGGCGTTGTAAGATATCGGTGAAATTGTTTAGAGTGGACGTGACTTCATTGAAGTGGGTCATAAGCTTCTGTAACATAGTGTGCTGGATTTTGATGACTCGGCATTGTGATTCTAGGGCTGAAGCTAAATGAGTGAGATCAGATTTGAAGCCAGAAATGTCACGAGCTGTAGCAACGCCAAACAAGCCACTCAGAATCTCACCGCCGAAGTCGAAGAGACCTCGTTTCACACGAGAACGACCAACGGGTGTCTGAATGGAAAATGTGTCATTGAGCTCAGTGAATCTGTTACCTATGTATTGCAATTGCCAGGAGAGTGGTAGGAAAAGGTTATAGAGATACTCATTTGGGTTGTGTGTCCCCATGATGGCCGTGAGATGGTTCCTGATTCCGTGGAGCTGGTGATGTAGGCAGGTAGGGCAATGGCTACGTCGGCCAGTGGCGCAAGATCGTAGTGCAAGGAGGCTATTTCTTCGATAAGCATTACCTCGCCTCCTGAGCCGACCAAGGCCCCGGGACGTATTCCACCATCGTCCTGACCTGACCCAGACCCCAGGAGGGTCAACACTGCCAGCAGGGAGATCGCTAACATCGTACCTAGAAAATCAGGGTAGAGTTAATGGGGGAGGTCGTGAAGAGGTTGATGGGCAGAGCGCAGTTTGGACTGATATTGATTGGTTGATGAATGAGCAGGTGGAGGTGGAGAGGAAGGAGACTGAGGGATGGGTGGAGACAAAGTAGACTGAGGGATGTGTGGAGGGGAAGAGGGGGCAGGAGGTTGTGTGACTCTTCCAACACGAGGCCACGGGGTGCTCGCTTTAAGTCATCGACGTGGACCCATCTGGTGTCCTTAGTGGACAGGTCCTGGAGGTGAAACTTGTTGCCTTGTTGCGTGAGGACGCGGTAGGGCCCTGTAAATTTGTCATCCAATTTAGAGGAACGTGTATGGGAATGAGCAAAGACAAGATCACCTACATTGATAGTGATAGGAGAGGCGGACTTATGTTGGTGCTGCAGCATGTCCTCCTGAGAGGAAGCCAAAGTGGATTGGACATACTGGTGGATTGTCTGGAAGTTGGCCAATTTTAGTTTAACATAATCATCCAGGTTGTAGATGGGCTCTGGCTTTGAGGATAAGAGAGAGTATGGGAGGTCCTTGTCAAAACCAAAGAGGACGAAGAAGGGAGATTCAGCAATGGATGCATTGATGGAGCTATTGATTGAGGATGCCACTTGGGGAATCCAGTCATCCCAGGACGAACTATGGGAGGCTAGATGTCTAAGGCACTCTAAGATTTTCCGGTTGTGGCGTTATACAAGGTCATTGGAAGCCGGATGGTTAGGCACGACATTGCACTTACTGATATAAAAGCGGCGACAGATCTCATCTAGAAGACTATTGTTGAACTCCGTACCGTTGTCAGTAAGAATGGTATGAGGGGTACTGAACGGGCAAGTTACGTGATCTACAAAGGCACGTGCAACGCTCTTCGTGGTCTTGTCGGAGAGGGGTACGAGGACACAGTAGCGGGAGAAGTGGTCGACCGCTACGAACAAGTACTCGGCGCCAGATTCTGTGAGAGGTAGTTTTAAGAGATCGATTGAGACAGTTTCCCATGGTCGTGACGGGATTGGGTATTGTAAGAGAGGTGCTGGTAAGCCGGTTGATCCTTTGTGGCGGTGGCAGGAGAGGCAAGAGTCACAGTGGGCATTGATATCGCGGCGCATGGTTGGCCAATAGTATTTGAGACGTGCTTGGCGCAAGCATCGGTCTTTACCTGGATGGGAAGCTTGAGGAGTATTATGAACAATATGAAGAACCTTTGGTATCAGGGCAGTGGGGACAACAAGTTGGTGTACTTCGCGACTGGGCATATCTTTGCCTGTTAGTAGTGTTTTCCTGTACAAGAGATCATCATCTAGCATGAACTCATCTAGTGATACTGGCAGAGTAGGTAAGGTCGAGGCATCGACAGATTCTAGGAAATAAATGACTTTGGACCACATGGGGTCTTGGCACTGAAAGTTTTGAACAACTTCTGACGTTAGTGTAGTGTTTTCAATTACTTCAGGCTCCAGTGATGTTATAGCTGCTGCTACGTGACGTGAGAGTGCGTCTGCGACTACATTCAACTTGCCTGGTACATATTGAAAAGTGGGATTAAAGTCCTGGATGATGACAGACCATCAAGCTAGCCTACCTGTTAGGTTGCGATTCTTGAATAAATCACATAGTGGAAGGTGGTCTGTTTGGATATGCACTGGATAACCATAGACTATATCTCTGAAATGTTTCAAGGACCAGACTACCGCTAGCGTTTCGAGATCTGTGACACTGTAGTTACATTCAGCGGTTGTAAGGGTGTGACTAGCATATGCTATTACGCGCTTCCTTGATGCTTCATCGAGTTGCATCAAAACGGCACCAAGTCCAGTGCCTGAGGAGTCTGTGCAGAGAAGGAAGGGTGTGGTATAATCAGGGAACGCTAGAACAGGGGCATTTGCAAGAGCTGTCTTTAGCTTTTGGAAAGCCTGTGACTGGTCGTTAGTCCAAACAAAGGGCACATTCTGCTTGAGTAAGTGGGTCAGAGGAACGGCGATCTTTGCGTAGCCTTGTATGAATCTACGATAATAGCCACTGAGGCCCAGGAAACTTCGCACAGCTTCGGTAGTGGTAGGTTCTGGGAAGTTAATAATTGCCTTAGTTTTATGCTCATTAGTATGAATGCCTTGTGCATCTACGACATGGCCTAGGAATTTGATTTTCTTTCGCAGGAAGTCACATTTACTGAGATTGATTTTCAGGCCTGCGAGCTGGAGGCGTTCAAAGACTTGCTGGAGTTTGGTAAAATGATCAAGGATGGATTTACTCACAACAATGATATCATCTAGGTAAGCAAAAAGAGAGTGTCCCATCATACCGCTGAAGACTGAATGGTTAAGTCGCATGAGCACGGAAGGAGCATTTCTCAGACCAAAAGGGAGTCTCTTAAACTGAAAATGTCCGGAAGGGGCGCTAAAGGCTGTAACTGAGCGAGAGGAGTCTTCCATTTCGACCTGCCAGTACCCACTGAGGAGGTCTAAAGATGAAAAGACTACGTTATTTTCACCAAGGGATTCTAGCAAATCAGTGAGGACGGGTAACGGGAAACGGTCTGGAACGGTGACAGAATTGACCTTATGATAGTCGACTACTGGTCTAAAGTTGCCGTCCTTCTTTGGTACTAAGAAAAGTGGGCTATTCCATGGACTGACGGAGGGCTCAATAATGTCCTGGTCTAACATGTTCTGTACCATTTGATCTGTCTGCTTTCTCTGGCTGTGAGGAAATCGATACGCTGGTATGTAAATCGGCTGAGTTCCTGGTAGTAGTTCAATCGTATGTTTGACAAGGTCTGTTCTACCCATTGGTTCACCGGGTAAGGCAACCACGTTGTTGTACAAGGTCAGAAGGTCGAGGAATTGAGGCATATTTTCTGGGAAATCTGTGCAAGTGAGATGTGAGAGCATATCGGGTGAATATGTCGGCGCAGATCCCGTAGAGTTAATAGAACATACACCGATTGGCGTACTATCATCAGTCTGAATAGTAGGAATTGAGGAATCCTGGCACACCTTTACAGCCACTGGGTATACTAGGAAGTCTCCAATCTTTACACCACTTTTAAGTTTTAGTGGAGCATTGGTGACATTGAGCAAGTACAGGTAGCATAAACTGTCCTCTAAGACTGTACACCACGCTGACTCATAAGTCAAGCCATTCACACAACACGTCTCAGGTAGTGTTAGTACATCCACTCCTTCTTTCACACCGGCAACACAAACAGAGACTTTAGTGAACTCATGCGGTAACAAAATTGTGCACGTATTCGTTACTGCACGTTTCGTCTCTGTGTTGGAGAAGATCATGCACACTGTGTGAGGTAGGTAACTGAGACATGTCTGAGTCAGCGATAGTGTTGTCGGGAGAGGAGGTAAGAGCCATTTCCGAAGGCTGAGAGGATGTAGCAGTAGACATTGAGGAATTTATGTCCTTGCTCACAGTGAGTAAAGGAATGATCCCTGTATTCTCAGATGATGATAGTGGTGATTTGGGCTGGGCTGGACTTTTTGGTAGTGATAGGGACAGAGGTAACTGAAGGACTGATTTGATCGTAAGAACAGGACGGGGACTTTCCATATTGTAAACCAGGAATCCAGAAATGTCTATACTACCACAAGCAGGTAATAATGCAATGGAGTGTTGTGCCATGGTGGAGAAACCAATAAGGGCATCTGCGGGATACTGCAAGTCATTAGTGACATGAAATTCAATTGGGATAGGGGGCAAATCTCTGTGTAGTTTGACTTCTAGGGTGATTCTTCCCTTAATCTTAAACTCTGAGCCTTCGACACCACATAGGCGAATGTCTGGTGGTTCTAGGAAACTGACGTGGTTGTGATGTAGTTGAAGAAGATGTAAGGAATTGTCGGAGATCAGATTTACTATAGATCCTGTGTCCAAGAAGAATGACGTTGGTATGTCATGACTGCATCCGAGAATGACTAAACCCGAGGATGTTATGGGACCTACATGGTGGGTGGGGAGTTGGGTGTCTGGTTCTATGTGATATTGGTCCGATATGGGCGCGGCGCTTCCCCCGACTATTGGCGGTTGAGGTAACGACATTCCTCAGTGGTGTGAGTCGTGCTTGATTTGTGGTATTTGCAGTGTGGACGACGTGAGCGGGAAGGCGTACGCTGTCTGGTTTGGGAGTGAGGACGTCTGTATGTACGGTCGCAACTGGATACTCGATGTCCAGGAAGACCACAGTGCCAGCAAAGAATCGAAGATTGTCTGTTCCGTCGGACGCTAGATTGATCACGACCTGCGGTAGGAGAACGATGCGTGGCAGGTCTGCCGCGTGTGGTGGGACGGGAGTGAGATTGGTCTGGGGTAGTGGAGGTGTGACAGACTGAGGAGACCAAGGGTTGGGAGGTGCCCTGACGCGTGTAGTTCGAACCTGTTCTTTCGTGAATGGCTTTAGTAACCTGAATAATTCTATCTCCTGGATTGAAACCGATTTCCAAGGCTAGCTCTCGCTGTTTAGGAGTAAGCCAGTGAAGGAATCTCAGGTAACCAATTAAGTCAGCAAAGTTGGTGAGTGAAAGCATTGGAATGCCATTATTGTCTTCTAACCCTTTCGTGCCTACCAGTAATTGGAGCATCTCGCTACTAGTTGCTTTCATGGCGGCGGCAGCTTCGCGGAGCTTGGCATGTTGCGCTGGGACTCGCAAGTCCTCATCTAGCTGGTTTAGGAGATTAATGAATCCCATGAGAGACGCGGTATTTGAATGCTGGCAACAAAGGCTGATGAGTTCCGTACGAAAATCAGCAAAGGTATGAATGTTATCGAAATGTCCTGCACGGATCGCGGATCCGATGTCCGATTTGCCGCGGTGCAAGCGACCCATGAGATAGGCTACTTTGAGCGATTCATCGGTGATCTGCCTATTGTGGAGGTCTGTTTCGACTTCTCTGAGGAAATCATAGACAGACCAAGTTGGGTCCTGGCCGGTAAATTTGAGACGATTGGCATCGTCGAGATAGATAGACTGTGGAGGGTTGGCCATGGCTGGAAGGGCAGAAGTGGCGGTAGGAGAGGTGTGGGAGAGAGAGAAAGTAATGGTAGTTAAGGGCGAGCCAGACGGGGTATGAAGGGAGGCAGGAGAGTGAACAACAGGGAAAGGAGTAGAGGAAGAAGAAGGGAGTGGAGAGGGAGGGGTAGAGGAGGAGGTATCTGGATTTACAAGTATAGGATGGGTAGGAAGTGATTCTGCGGGAAGTGAAACGGAAGTGTCAGATACAGGGCGGAGGTACTCTTTGCCACTTCGTAAATGAGTGATCGTGTTAGAGTCGGCAGACGGTGTATGATCAGGTGATGTTTCCGGGTCGAGAGGACTGGCATTAAGCGGTTGACGTGGAAAGTATGACATTTAATGCGGCAATGGAAGATGAAATGAAGGATGAAGATGGATACGTAGGTGGAAATGTATAATATAACAATGAGAGAATGGAATACACGAGTAGGTGTGAAAATGAATGAAGGTGCGGGGATGGATGGTTTAAATAAAAGGCGAAGGATGAGATGGAGAATAAATAACGTAGGTGAAGATGAAAACGGGGTAATGGAAATGAGATGGAATATTTACAATATCCAATCTGTAGAGAAAAACGAGGATAATCTCTATAGAAAGGTAAGGTACACTATAGTTACACAGTAGAGACGGGATTGTTGAGATGTATGACGTGCAGGGGTGGCTGGGCGGAGCGGGGCGGGGCGGGGCGGGGCAGGTCGGGGCGGGGCAGCAGTGGAGAGACAGCTGAGCGGAGAGGAGAAGAGACGCTGCGATGAGTCACCGGCAGGGAGTGGCGGTCCTAGGAGGCTCACTTAATTCAGACCACATGTGGGTGAAGGCAGGGCGTGGCGGCGATGGGGCCGGTGGTGGGGTGTGAAGGCAGATGTTGGTTCAATGCAGGTGTAGAGCTGTTGAGTTGCAAATGCAGAGAATGGCGGTGGGCAGACAGTGGGCAGACAGTGAGAAGTGGCACCGTGGGGGCAGGAGTTATGATGAGTTCGGAACAGGTGCTGGGAACAGGGGCAACAGGTGCGTAGGTCGGCGATGGTGACACTTGCGGTCAGGAACAAGGTGTGTGGGTGGGGTTGTTTGAGAGGTGAGCACTGGTGAGAGAAATTGTACGCTCGGAAAGCACAGCCAGGTATTACACCACTAGAGGCACTGAGGAGGGGTGAGGCTGGGAGATGCGAGACGTCGTGTATCTGTTGGTGTCACTAAAAATCGGAGGAGGCGGTCAGAATCTGATGGTTCGAAACACTGCTGCTACCAAATTTAACTTGCAATACTTTGGTGATGGAAACTCCCTGTACAAACAGCTAGATAAGGAGTTTATTACAAGCTCACAACAAAATAGTCTGCCCGTCTTGGTGTCTGCTCTCAACTGATGCAATAACACCTTCGCCCAGGCGTGGGGCCCTGGGAAAGCGTGCTAGGTCAGCAAGTTTAGTGGGGGCATGTATGCATTGGGGGGGGACATATATACATCGGGGGTAGACATATTCTTCCCAGATTATGGAAGAAGAAAAGACCACCTATACTATGCTCATGGGAGACTTCAATGCAAAAGTTGGAAAATCAAAAAATGGAGAAGCATGTATGGGAAAATATTGGAGTGGGAGAAAGAAACAAAAGAGGAGAAATGTTGGTAAACTTTGCAGAAATGTTTAACATGAGAATAATGAACACATTCTTTCACAAAAGAACAGGGAGAAAGTGGACCTGGAGAAGCCCAAATGGAGAAACAAAGAATGAAATCGACTTCATTATAGCAAATAAGAATAACACAATCACAAACGTCACAGTTATCAACAAAGTAAATATTGGAAGTGACCATAGAATGGTGGGTTGCACAGCAAGATTCAGTTTCAAAAGTGAAAGAAAGATTATTAAAGACAAAAAGATATCTCCAATAAAAGTCAGCGAAAACAAAGCAGCTTTTCAGTTGGAAATAAGGAACAGATTTCAGGCTCTCAGTTATGCTGAATGTGACATTGATGAGTTGAATGACAGACTAACAAAAGTCCTAAAAGAATCAGCGGAGGTAGTAGGAAAACCAATTACAACCAAAGCCGGGAAGTATTCAGAGAAGACACTTGAGCTCATGAAAAAAAAATACAGGTAATGAAAGTTAAAACAAAGAAAGATGAAATAGAACGAGCGGAATTAAATAAGCTTATCAACAAAAGACAAAGAGAAGAAAAAAGAAAGAGAAACATGGATCAAATCAAAGTAACCATCAAAAAAGGAAAAAGTCTGAAACAGGTCCGAAACAAAATGGCACTAGGAAAGCAACAAATTACATCACTAAAAGACAAAAACGGTGAAGCCATTAAATGCAGAGATATGATGCTGAAGCGAGTTGAAGAATTTTATAAAGAACTGTATGCATCAAAGACAGTAGTACCAATAGCTAACTTTTCTGTTGACACAATTGAAATACTTGAGGTAACACCAGACAAAGTAAATATTTCTCTTAAAAATATGAAAAGAGGGAAGGCTCCGGGAGAAGATGGAACAGTAGCAGATTTACTGTTGGATGCAGGAGCAGAATTACAAAATAGGCTTGCTCACTTATTTACCCAATGTATAAAACAGAAGAAAATTCCCAAAACATGGTGTAATGCAATTGTTATTCTACTTTATAAAAAACGCGACTCAAAAGACCTTAGTAACTATCGACCCATTAGCTTGCTATCAGTCATTTACAAACTTTTCACTAAAGTCCTTTCAAACAGAATAGCTACAAATCTGGAGTAAAACCAACCTCGTGAACAGGCAGGATTCCGATGCGGGTATTCGACCACTGATCATCTGCACACAATGAATCAGCTAATTGAGAAAACTACAGAATATAATAAACCACTGTGCTTAGGTTTTCTTGATTACGAAAAGGCTTTCGACTCAGTGGAGCACATAGCAATCATAAATTCATTGCGAGAACAAGGAGTGAATGAGGACATTGTAAAACTGCTCGAAAACATATATAAAGAGGGAACTGCTACAGTTCAATTATATAAGGACTCAGAGAAAATTAAGATTGAGAAGGGTGTGCTTCAGGGAGATACAATTTCACCAAAGTTATTTACAGCATGCCTAGAAAGTATTTTCAGAAAGCTAAACTGGGAAAACAAAGGAGTAAACATAGATGGAGAAAAGCTAAACCATTTAAGATATGCAGATGACATTGTCCTAATCTCAGAAAAAGCAGAGACGTTGCAAGAAATGTTAAATGACCTGAACAGAGAAAGTCTCAAAGTAGGGCTAAAGATGAACCGGAGTAAAACTAAAGTAATGTTTAATCCTCAAACACCAAAGAGCGTCATAAGAATAAGTGGAGAAATTCTTGAAGAAGTTGGGGAGTACAATTACCTGAGACAAATACTAAAATTAACGAAAGATAATGATAGCGAAATAAAAAGATGCATTACAATTGGATGGAAAGCTTTCGGTAAACATAGAGACATTATGAAAAGTAGCTTGCCAGTTTGTATGAAACGAAAAGTATATAACGAATGTATATTTCCAGCTATGACGTATGGTTGTGAGATTTGGAAACTGACAAAATCGATGGAAAATAAATTAATTCGTTCTCAGAGAGCAATGGAAAGTTCAATGTTGGGAATATCTTAAGAGACAGGAAAAGATCAACTTGGGTGAGAGAGCAGACTAAAGTCAAGGATATTATAGAAGTTTCAAAAGAACAGAAATGGAAGCGGGCGGGCCATGTAGTAAGAATAAAGGATAACATATGGAGCAAGAGGTTGACTGACTGGACACCAAGAAATTGTAAGCGTAGCAGAAAAAGGCCAGACAGGAGATGGAGAGATGAGATAGAGAAATTTGCAAGGAAAACGTGGCAAAGATTGCCTCAGCCAAGGAATTCGTGGAGAAGGTCGGGGAAGGCCTTTGTTCAGCAGTGGACTTATAATGGCTGATGATGATGATGATGATGATATACGGATATATATATATATATATATATATATATATATATATATATATATATATATATATATATATATATATATATATATATATATATATATATATATATGTGTGTGTGTGTGTGTGTATGTATATATATATATATATATATATATATGTTTGTGTGTGTGTGTGTGTGTGTGTATATATATATATATATATATATATATATATAGATAGATAGATAGATAGATAGATAGATAGATAGATATAGATAGATAGATAGATAGATATAGATATATATATATGCATATATATGTATACTGTGTATATATATATATATATATATATATATATATATATATATATATATATATAGATAGATAGATAGATAGATAGATATAGATATAGATATACTGTACACCAGATATTAATATATCATCATCATCATCATCCGGACCTCCTTTTCCACCCTAGGTCAGGGTGAGGAGTAGCATGTCCAGACAGCCCAAATTTGTCCAGTCCAATGGGCCACGGTTCCTTTCACTCGCCATTCAAGCCCCCGGAATCCTGGCTTTATCTGATACACCAAAAACATTCACCACGTTCTGTCGCTTCACACAAACGTATCCAATAGAGTCAATCCGGACGCTGTCACGTTAATAAGGGGTGCCAAATCATTGAACATGCACTTCTCCTCACAATAGTCATCCAGTCACCTCGATCTCTTGTCAGTCCCATACCCTCACCGATTTCCACACCTCTCTTCCTCACACATTCATTCACCATATTCCTCCACCTTCTCCTTGGCCAACCTCGCCTCCTCCCTCCTTCAAATTCGCTCAGATATACCTTTTTCACCACTCTATTATTATCCGTTCTCTCCACATGACCATACCATCTCAGTACACCCTCTTCGATTCTGGTGTCCACAGACTTCCTTACTCCACATCTTTCTCGAATCACATTATTTCGTATCCTATCAGCTCTTTGTACTCCACATACATTCCTCAGCCATCCCATCTCCACTGCTCTTACTCTTGACTTTTCATATTCATACCACACCATAGTTTTAAGTCCATGTGTTAAAGTTGGCACTAACACTCCCTCATGTAAGCCTCGTGCAGCTGCAACACTCAAGCCTCTGCTTCTTATCAAGGCTTTCATTGCACCAGCTACTTTCCTTCCTTGTGTCACTCTACTTTCCATTTATTTTGTAAATTTTCCTCCATTTTCTATCACTGTTACTAGGTATTTGAACTCTCTCACCAATTCCAGTCTCTCTCCATTCCTGTAATATCGCACTGTGAATCACCATAACCATCACTTTACTCTTTCTACATTTACTTTCAAGGCATGACGCTCACAGACATCAGCAAAACTCTGCACTAGTCTTCTAATTTCTTGTTCAGTATTTGCAGGTAGTACTGCATCATCAGCATACAACAAATTTGAGATATTCAATCCATCACCATTCATTGCCCACGCTATCCCCCTCTCCATTGCTCGTGTTTTTACTTCTCTCATCACCCCAGCCATATATATATATTGAACAACCATGGGGACATCACACAACCTTGTTGCACGCCCACACCGAAAGTGAACCATTCCCTTAGATGCCCACTGACCCTTACACATGCTTCACTACCAGTATAAAAACTCTTGACGGCACGTAGCAGCTTACCACCTACACCGTAGAAGTGCAAAACCTTCCACAATCCTTCTCTGTCTACTTTGTTGTGTTCTTTTCCCAGATCCATAAATGCTGTAAACAACTTACAGTCCTTCTCACAAAACCTTCTCTGCTATCTGTCTCACTGCAAATATTTGATCCATACATCCTCTGGCAATCCTATAGCCACCCTGTTCATCACTCACTAGGACTTCTGATATCTCTCTTACTTTCTCTGTAATATTTCATCCATATACCTTCCCTACCACACTCGGTAAACTTATGCCACGATAATTCTTGCACTCACTTAGCCCATCTTTATTTTTGTAAAAGGGTACAATCCTTGCCTTTTTCCATTCTGCTGGCACAGTTTCACTCATCCATGCCTTCTTACATATCTCCAAGAAGCACTTCATTCCGCTGTCTCCACTACACTTAATCATTTCTGCATACACCTCATCAACCCCAGCTGCTTTCCCATTTTTCAGCCGCTTCACGGTGCTCTTCACCTGTGCGAGTGTCACGTTTCCTGGCACTACATTCCTTCTTTGCACACCCCCAAAACCAATCATGTTTACAGTGGCTCTGCTCTCTCTATTCCCATTCATCAGGCTTTCAAAATAGTCTTTCCATCTGGTTCTTACTTCATCCTTATGGGTTAATAATCTACTACCTACATCCTTCACACTTACACATTTCTTTCCATTGTCACTTCTACATTTCCGCATCCATTTCCAGAATAACTTCCTATTTTCAGAGTAGTTTGCATTCATTTTTCTTCCTAGATCATCATTTGCCTCATTCTTTTTCCTCTTTACTAGTCTCTTTGTGCTTCTTGTTCTCATTATATTCAATTCTTATTTCAATTGAACCTCTGTCCTGCAACCACTCTAGCCACTTCTTCCTCTTTTCCTCCACTGCTCTCTTAACATCTTCATGCCACCATGCCGTACCTTTCTTCTTTGTTTTTACTCTTGCCACACCACACACCGCTTCAGCATTTCTGACTAAGCAATCCCTATATGCATTTCACAGGCTGTTCAGATCCGTTTCATTCCAGTTCACTGATTGTAACTCCTCCCCTACTTTGGTCCTGCATTCATCTGCCACTTCTTTGATCCTCGGCTTCTCGACTTTCAGTCTTTCTTCCTGACTGCTCCTCTCTCCTGGTCCATCTCACTCCTCTCAGCTTGATCTTGCATAGCACAATCATATGATTTGACAGACCTCCACATCGTCCTCTCATGGCCCTCGTATCAGCAACCATTCCCAGCATCGACCTCTCAACAAGCACATAATCAATCAGGCTCCTTTCAACACAGTCCCCGTTCCCTCTATACCGTGTATATTTATGTGCATCTTTGTGTTTGAAATACGAGTTACAAATGCACAACCTCATTTCCTGACACATATTCTTCAGTCGCTTCCCATTATCATTTTCTCCTGGTACTCAGTTACAACCTATTATGTTATCTTCAGGACCATTGCCTACTCTTCCATTCATATCGCTCATTACGATCACTTTATAGCTCCTAGGCATTTCTCCCACTGTTTCATCCAGCTCATCTCAAAACCTGTCTTTCTCTCTCTCATTCCTGTCCTCACATGGTGCATACTCTACAATTACTGCCACTTTCACCTTCTCAGACTTGAACTCGACATACACCTCGAGCTGACACATTTGCAGTCTCTCATTCCACTCTGCCACACCTCATTCATCAACAAAGCAACTACATCCTTGTATCTTCCTCGCCCATTCTTATCCGCTCTTACACATTTCACACCCTCCCACTCCTCCACTTCACACCCTTTCATCTTCGTTTCACAGAGTGCCATTATGGCATATCTCACACTCGTGAACACATTCACCAGTTCCACCTTCTTGCTTTCCTCATTCACATCTCTCACATTACACATGGCCTTGCGACTCCAATCATTTGGTTGGGGCCTTGGGCAGGTATTGGGCACACCGAGGCTCTCCGAAACAACTGCCATGATTAAGTGATTTTAGATAGGGAAATCTGGGGGACACTTAACCCGGCCAAAAACCCATGTTATATGGTTACCACCCAGCGTAGTAAGTGGTTTCCTTGGTACAGGAAACCATTTGACTTGTCACTCAGTGTAGAGACCATTAGGCATCCCTACATTGTGTAAGTGGATGATGGGCGCCCCCATCCACCATACACACACACACACACAAACACACTCATATATATATATATATATATATATATATATATATATATATATATATATATATATATATATATATATATATATATATTTATTTATTTATTTATACTGTATATACAGTATACAGTATTTGTTCTCATGTAACTGGTATACAATAATTTATTCTCTAATTCATGTTACAAAAAAGACTAATTGCTTTATTGATTTACCACTGCTATTACTGCTACTACCACCACCATCATTTATCATCATTTATCTCTTACCTCTTTCCATCCTTCACTTTCTTCTTTGCTCATAGCTCATTTACCATCGCTCCTTCACAATGACCACCACCATCGCCACTCCCTATCCACTATTATTATTATTATTATCTCCACCATTCAACAACAAGTTCTTGTTAATCTACCCTGGAAACAGCTCAGAGTTAAAATTATGAATTAAGTTATTCCAAGCTCCTACCATCAGATCCTAATAACGCTCGTTCTCCACAACTACCTGCTATTCTACCTCTTACATCACCACCAGCGCCACCCAACCACTTATTTTTTATTGCTGCCGCGCTTCCACCATTGTCATCCCACCGTCGTCCCTTCACACTGCCATTAGCAACGCCATTTGTATCTCTACAACCATTTCTTTCTCCTACCATCATACTATCGTCTCTCTTTCTCTCTCTCTCTCTCTCTCTCTCTCTGAGCCATCCTTTTAACTCTCAGTTACGACCCTTACTATCAATATTCATCCGTTGTGTTTTGTTTTGCCTTGCTGCACGCACAGAAACGGCACAGTACAGTGTCTTTTCTTAGCTGTGTGAACCACTTACTCACTGAATTATTGTACCTTTTTGAAGGATGGGGTCCAGGTTTTATGAGGGAGGGGGGTGAGGGAAACGAAATTTTGCACGGTAGTAGACATCTGTCCAGGAAATTGTTCAGGTTGGGCTGGATCTCTGACTCTGGTTCCCAGGGCCTTCACCAAAGCCATTATGACCGGTTGATTTTTGCTCAGGAACACTAACTCTCACGCAGTGGTAGATCGCCGCTCGACCAAGGTATTGAGCAATATTGTATTGGGCTAAGTGGGACTCCTGACGACCCCCCTCCCCCCAAGGGGGTTTGATCTCCTCGGTTTCTGGCCAAAGCCATTATGCCCGACCATAGTGGTCTCCGCCGGTTTTGGCCAAAGCCATGATGCCCAGCCATAATCTTCTACCTAGGAATAAGAAATTTTGCACCGTTGTAGCATTCACCCACACAATCTTGAGGCACTATGAGACTTCTCTTCACCTCATGGGGCCGGTCCCTGGGGGAGATAGCGCAGTAGTTTTATACTTATGAACACAAAATTCTTCACCGTGGCAGAGTTCCACCCAGATCAGGGCCCGGAATTTTCATAGCTCCTATGGTTTTTCATAAGTACCCACCACCCACATTTCAGTTGTGAAAAATTCTTAGGAGTTATTCATCAGAATTCTCAGAGAATAGAAGCATTCGTAGGAGTTTCTTAAGAGTGTGAAAACGTGCTACAGTTAGCAGAAATGTTAGTCTACAGAATGCCAGTTTGTCTTGTTTCACTGCTGTTTTGCTGAGATTTTAAGAAGAAATAGAAAAGTACATAAATATGCATATCTCAATCGATATATATATATATATATATATATATATATATATATATATATATATATATATATATATATATATATATATATATATAGATAGATAGATAGATAGATAGATAGATAGATAGATATAGATATAGATATACAGTAGAGAGAGAGAGAGAGAGAGGAAGAGAGAGAGAGAGAGAGAGAGAGAGAGAGAGAGAGAGAGAGAGAGAGAGAGAGAGAGAGAGAGAGAGAGAGAGAGGCGTTTCAACAATCGGCCGTACTTATTTTCAAATATAAAAATTTGATGAGTTGCCGGTTGTGTCTTTTGGGGCATTTTTAAAAGTAGATTTCTTGGTGTTAGGGACAAACTACAGCAAACTACGGCTTTCAGTAGACTTTGTTCTTTGCACTGCAGATTTCAAGTAGTTTGCGACAGTAAGTCTCTTTGAATTTGGTGAATATAACATTTATTGGTACTGATGCTAGCAGAGGAGAAAGAAAGGTAGAATCACAGAGATCCGATGAGGTCAGTCTTACAGGTCTCAGGAGACTTGCCATGCAGTAAGTCACTTCACTCATTCGCTCTCTCTCGGAAAATACACTGCATTCCTTAAGGAAGTAGACTGTAGCACCAGTCGAACAAGGCGGAACTCTCAAACTGGATGGAAAGCTGATAGCAGGAAGAGCTGGAGCTCCCTTTTTATCAGTCCTTAGGACTAGCTTCTGACCATCCCCCTTTCCTGAGCCTTTTTAGTGTTTCAGTAACACAGAGTAGTCCAGCATTCTCTCTAATACAAATTTCTCTGTCACATAACTACATGCACATGACACACTACACTTCCTGTTAAAAAGAAAAAAAAAGAGACATTTCAGCACCCAGCCGCGGAGTCCCCAGGAGGATGGGGAGACGACAAAAGCGCCCACCATTCGCCCCTCTCCCGATGACGACTAAGCGGGATGCCTGGAACCACTGCCTGACTTCCTTTATTTCTGCAAAATTCGCGGTCTTTCCTCTAATTTTCTCTCTTTTGAACACCACCTCTCCTCCTCTAAGCCTCACCTTCCCTTCCTCACAGAGACTCAACTGACTGAGGCAGCTGACAGCAAATCCTTCTCTGTATCCTCCTGGTTTCTCTATACTCGTTTGAAAGCCAAAGGTGGTTGTTGTGTATATGTACGCAACAACATATCTTGCTCCTGTGTTCTTGAACTTGAATCTTCTGAATTCTTTACTCTCTGGCTTCGGCTATCTTATAATTCCCTGATTATATTCTGTATATCTCTGCTGTTTACTTACACCCTAATTCTACTATGAACAATTCTCCGACTATCTTACCTCTAAGATGCAACACATCCCATCAATTTCTCATTTCTATGAAATCTCTATTCTAGATTATTTCAATGCTCACCACCACCTTTGGCTCTCCTCTCCTTTCACTGATCCACCTGGTGAACAAACCTTCATTTTTTCTTTTCTTAATGACCTAGAGCAGCTTGTACAGCACCCTACCCGTATCCCGGACCACCTTGGAGAGAGTTCCAACATACTTAATCTCTTCCTTACCACTAATCATGCTTATGCTGTTAATCTTTTCTCTCCATTGGGCTCCTCCGATCACAACCTCATCACTTGAATCTGTCCCATTGCACCATTAAGGCCTGTGAACACTCCCAAGAGGCGGCAGCTGTGGCACTTTGGAGCTGCTGATTGGGAGGCCCTTAGACATTACTTCTTTGAATTTCCCTGGAATGATTATTGCTTCCATGGTTGAAAGCCATCTGAATATGTCTTGCACATTACAAAGGTTATTCTCTCGGGCATGGAATCATACATTCCTTTCTCACATCTTATGATAATAAGATGGTATAATCATGCTTGCTCTCATGCTGTCCACAACAAGGAAAGGGTCTTGAAAAAATACCAGAGCCAACTCACCCCGAATCTCAATTCTTTTATGTCTCTGCCTGGAATCGTGCAAAGTCTGTTCTTCGCTCCGCTAAAATTGATCTCATTCCTACCAAATGGTCTGAAATCTCGAACTCGGATTCTCTCTGCTCCTTCTGGCACCTTGCCAAAACCGTTCTAACAACTTACCTCATCATCTTTCCCTCCTCATTTCCACCATGATGACTCTGTAATTATTTCTTCTACTGATAAGGCAGAACTCTTTACTCAGACTTTCTCCTCTAATTCCACCTTAGACAGTTCTAGTGCTGTTCCGCCATCACACCTCATTGACTTCCTCATGACTGATATTTAAATTTCTTCAGTTGATATATTTTCTGCCGTCACTAGTCTCAGTATTAACAAGACATATGGGCCTGATAGGGTCCCTCCAGTTCTCCCCAAGTACTGTGCTTCTGTTCTTACACCTGGCCTAGGTAGACTCTTTCGCCTTTGTTAACTTGTACCTTCCCTTCTTGCTAGAAATTTTCTCCCATTCAGCCTTCCCCAAAGAAGAGTGACCATCCCATCCTTCTAATTATCCCCCAATTGCTTTAACATCTATTTTTTAAAGTGTTTTAATCTATTCTTAACAAAAAAAAATCAAAGCACCACTCCTATTACATCCTTTGTTCCGATCATCTGTTTGGGTTCCGCTAGGGACATTCCACTGGTGATCTTCTCGGCTACCTTTCGAACTCCTGGTCATCCTCATTTCGGGACTTTGGCGAAAGCTTTGCTATTGCATCTGACACCTGAAAAGTTTTCGATCGAGTCTAGTATAAATCTTTAATTTCCAAACTGCCCTCTTACAGTTTCTATCCTTCTCTCTGTGCCTTCATCTCTAGTTTCCTTTCTGGTCCTTCTAAAGTTGCTGTTGTAGACGGCCACCTTTCTTCCCCTACAGCTATCACTAGTGGTGTTCCTCAGGGCTGTTCTATCACTAGCTCTCTTTCTTCTGTTCATCAATGACCTAAGTTGTACATCCACCATATTCATTCATGCTCTGATGACTGCACCCTTCACTTTTCTATTCGCTGCTCACAGCGTCCATCTTAGCAATTGCTTTAACAGACAAGAGATGAGGCTACGGCACACGTAATGTCTGACATGGTTCATATCGCTGACTGGGGTAAAAGTAATGTTGTTGTTTTATTGCATCAAAAGCTCTGTTATAACATCTTTCAGTCCGTCAGAATCTTCCTCAGGAGTGTCCTCTACTTTTAATAAATATCCAGTTCAACCCTGCATCATCTTTAAACATATCTGAGGTTTCATTCTCTCGGGAAATATCTTGGAAAGTTCTTATTAGCTCTCTTGTAAACTCTGCTTTCAAGAGATTAGGGTTACTCAGCCGACTCCGTGCCTACTTGACCTCTGCCCAGTTGTTGACTTTATACACCGGTTTTATTCGCCCTCCTGTAGAGTACAACTCTCATATTTGAAGGCTTCCCACATGCAGGCCTTCTCAACAACCGGACTCAAAGGCTTTTCGTCTCATTAACTCTCCTCCTTTTACTGGCTCCCTTCAGCTTCTGTCTCTTTGCCGCACTAACGCATGTGTTGCTACTTCAGTGTTCACTGCTGCTTTGAGCTTTCTGTTTGCATTCCTCCACCACCATGTTGGGCTCATAGCACCAGTCTATCAACAAACTCTCATCTCTTTTCTGTCCAGTTCTCTAATACAAGAGTTAACCAGTCCTTAATGCATGCAGCAGGTTATCTCTGGAACGTTCTTCCACTCTATTAGTTTCCTAATGCCTATGACCTCGAGTTTTTCAAATGTAGTGTGCCCAGGCATCTCAAAATGAACGGATCCTGAATTTGGCTCTCTGTTATCTTGTTTATTATTTTTTTCTTGGAGGGGACAGTTGCGGGCTTCTGATCTTTGATTTCTTCTCCCTCATAAACAAAAAACTCAATAGTTCCAGAGTATTCAATGGTATCCAATACTGCACTGTTGCAGTTTCTTAGAGGCTAATTGTCTCATTGTTCATGTCACTTTCATATCTGCTGTTACAGCGTTGCTCCTCTGAGTGTTGTTGTTGTTGTTGTTTTTTTGTGTCCGTCTCTGGGCATAGGCTTCACAGCCTGTTATCAAGGCCCAGCAGTCCTACATACCATACACCTCTACATGTCACCACTTCGGAGCTAACACCCACCGTCCATATTGAATACATGCTAGGGCTGTTTCATACGAGACTGGTGTATTGGTATTAGCGGGGGTATTTTTACGACATGTCGGCGGGTCTTCTGGTAGGTCAGTAAAGCCTGATTTAATGAAATTCAAATCCTTAAACTGTTCCCTGCCCCAGCCGGGATTTGAACCTGGGTCCGTTAGGACCGCACGCCACCTCTCTACCGATTGAGCCACTGCCTTCCCATTAACTGTCGAAAAAAATCAGCCACATACACGAAAGGAGCACAATGTAATCTATACCTTTTCTCAGTTACCATTATTGTTTACATCAAAAATGTCTCTGTGAAGGCGAAAGTAGCAAAGATGACGGATCGAAGTTGTTGTTGGTCGGCCATCTTGCTTCATCTAACCCTTGTGACAGCTGCCCACAACTCCTAACTGGGATCCCGCGATGTGAAAGGTCCCAAAGCTTGTAAGGTTTCATAAGTAGCTCTTAAGATTTCTTGCAAGTTTATGAACACTCATAAGGAATTACGAGTCAGAAAGACTTAGGAGATTTGACAAATACCTGCCCAGGTCTTAAGAGTATCGATGGTGGAACCTCCGGGGATTGCCACTCTGATGAAAATAATTACGTGTTTTTCTTTACAATATTGGCCAGGTTATCAAAAGGTCTCCTATGTCTCGTTGTCTTGTTTTCATGAGGAACAGAGAAGGGACTGGACAAGTAAGGCCCAGTTTGTGTGGGAAGGGGGAAGGGGAGGTGATAAGGAAAGGCTTTAAAAATACACGTAGCTTCCCTAACTGCTCCCACCTCCTTCCCTCCACTATCGTCCCTCTCACTTTCGCAGTACCACCACCATCACCCCTCTAGAAAGCTCCCTCCTCCACCTCTCCTCCTTCTCCCACCTCCCCTCTTTCACCTCACTGGGCCCGGCCAGCCTCACACCCTCAGTCTCAGAACTGCCGTCGAGACGGGTGGAATCAAGGGAAGGTGCTGCCACCACACACACACACACACACACACACACACACACACACACACACACACACATAAGGTACATCCTCTACAAGTGTGTGTGTGTGTGTGTGTGTGTGTGTGTGTAAATATAAATCACTTTGTTAATTATACAAAGACGTCCATGCAAAATCTCTACTACATTCATGAGTTCACATCTTTAAATGCTTTAGATCGTACATATAAATGATACCTTACCTTCAAATAAGTAGTTAAATTCCTCATATTTAAAATGAGAGTTAAGTAATATATGTTTATCAGTCACTTTAAATCCACATCTTGTTATTCAGCAAGAATGAATTAAAACATTGTGGGCAATCATCGTGCGAGGATAAGCATACATTTGTTCATAATACTGTTTGATGAGAAAAATCCATCCTAATGTAACACTACTAGAACACGGAATTCATTACAGTGTACAGTTACAATGTACATATTTACTCATCAGCATTCGCAGATTCTGGAGCCAGTGTAGCAGTGTGGCTATCTTGCCTGGTGATACAAATATTCCTCATTCGCGAAAGGGGACTGTGGATTGAAGACGAAGGACAGATTCAGTCTGCAGTCCATCTGGTTTACGATTAGATTAATCTGGGACCACAGCACCAAGCATCATAGTTGTATCATTTTCATTATACGATTTCAATTTCACCTTTCCTTCTCTCATTGTGAAGAGCAAGAATCAAGTACTGTAACCAAGAGTCAGATGGAGAAAACAGTGAATCTCTCTCTCTCTCTCTCATATATATATATATATATATATATATATATATATATATATATATATATATATATATATATATATATATATATATGTATGTATGTATGTATTATGTATATACTATACAGCATTATCTTCACTTCTTTCAAGGGTCACTGTCGCGATTACCCATTTTAGGATGAAAGACGTAACACTTCTGATGGTGGGGCTGGCTGTGGGAGTCGTCGGAAAGGGCAAGATCGGTGGCGAGATTGGTGGAGGTGGCGCTGTGGTCGTGGCTGCGGGTGGCGGCCTTGGAGGTGGTTATAGTTGCCATCCAAATGTTCGTTACGTTACTCACATCGTTACTAAGTTCAACGACGTAAGTGTTCTAATCATCAGACACACTGCTAAATTTCAAGGTAGTTTGAGCAGAGCACCAGTATCAGTAAGGTTAGCAATGTTTTAGGTAAACTTGGAGCACTGTATACCCTTTAAAGTGTATTAGAAAGCTTTGCATACCCAGTCTTTATTCTTCTTGTAACACTCACTTCTGTTCATTCCACATGATTCAGATAAAGGACAGTCTTAACTTTCCACGTTTCTGTGTGAGAAATGATACCTGATATATCGCTGCTCACGTTTCTCAGGACCGTAAATATGCCCCACACTTGCACTGTTTGTGTGATGGAAATCCTCATCCTGTAGCTTTTGCAGATATACGGCTATAGATTTCAATATACCGGATTTATGTTCAGATGAGATTGGAACGACAACAACAACAACAACAACAACATTATATGGGTGTACCTGAGTGACAAGTGGTTTGGTGATGTGTGACTAGTGCAAGTATCAGTCGTGGAGAGAGATGAATTAAGTAGTACTGTGTGTGTGTGTGTGTGTGTGTGTGTGTGTGTGTGTGTGTGTGTGTGTGTGCTCTGAAGAGAGAAGTGGTGATATGTAAGAAAGTTGCGGGTGCCGGTAGCGGTCAAGGTGTTGAGTTGGGTGTTATGTGTGTGTTCTCGAGTGAGGTGCTGATGTGTGTTGTTCGTAGTTAGTGAGTTGCTAATGTGTGCGTTTGATGCAGGTGCCAGTAGTGGAGAAGGTGGTGAAGCCGGAACTTGTAGTGGAGCCCCATGACGAGGTTGTCTTCAGCACTATATACGAAGTACGCAACGTTGTCATTACGCAGACCAACACCATCACCACCACAGAGACAGTAAAGCAGGTCAGTGCTTACAGGCAAGGTCATACCACTTGTGTACTGATTTCACAACACTGCGTTGATGTTGTCAACCACAACATTATCAGATTTTTCATCAAGCTCCTGAATTCTGCACATTATTCCAAGGCACTACAGATAATTTTGTTAACAATAATATTACTCTTTCTTCCTGTGTATGTGTCTGTGTGTGTGCGTGAGCAGGTGGAGCGCGAGGAGGTGACAGAGACAGCGACACAGGTGGTGTATGTGCCCGAGTATTCCAGCGTCACGCAGGACCTCACGCAGGAGAAGAAACAACAGTTCACCAGCTATCTCTACACCACCCAGACCTCTGCTTACGCATTCCCATCCACTACGGTCGTAACAGTGGATGAAACTGTAACCGAACCACTGACGAGGTTACACAAAAGCGGGACACTAGCTGCTAACGAAGTGGTTCTAACTGGTACCGTTCAGGAGATCTACACTGTTAATCATGCCCAGTACGGCTACGGTTATGGTCGTCAGGGTGGCGTTGTGACTGAAAATGTGATGGAATTCCGTCCCTCCTTGGTCACCAGTACGCTCCATCAGACCCACTATTCCACCACCACCACGTACCAGCAAGTTCCTATCTACGTGACGAAGACATTGGTGGCGAAGTGTGGTCACTATCGCTAGAGCCTGTCATTCCTTTTCCAGCAAAGAAGTCGGTTTGCGTACTCAAGTTTATTATATCTACTTGTCTGTCTCTCTGTCTGTCTGTCTGTCTGCTTGTATGTATTTATTAATCCACATGTCTACTCAGCTCATGCCAGACACTTAATTCCAGAGTTTACTAAGCATAACTTCGACAAAAATGTCCAATAGCCGGTCCATGACATCTGAAAATATTGTACAGCAGCGTTTCTTAACTTTTTCCGACCTCAGCACCCCCTCTGTAATAAGGTCTCAGTCCAGCACCCCTTTTCATCTGGTTACTTGAACTACAGTTGCTACACTACTTCAGGGTTAAAGTAAAGTGAAGTGATGTACTGCCTAACAGTTTACTTTATACATTCTCAACAAAAATGTCAAGGATGCCAGTACTAAGTAAAACCAATAAGGAAAAAAAAAATAATGCAGCATTTTCCAGCACCCCCTAAAATTGATTTCAGCATCCCCGGGAGTGCTGACACCCCAGGTTAAGAAACACTGTTGTACAGTATGAAATTTTTTGTGTTCAGCTTTTCTATCAGGGAGGCATTTTTCTTTATATATGTGTATATCTTTTAATGTTCTGTGCCAGGTTCCGATCTTTGTGATGGACATAAATGTTATATCAATTGTTTGTGCGTTCTTTTTTTTCTGCTCATTCATGTTCGGTTATTAATTTGCAGTCCCAGTCTCAGTATCATATTTAGTAAAAACGGACGACTGCTTTGTATAGAACCATTGCAGTATTTTCAACGCATAGTTATTGTAAGAATGTTTAGTTGCTGTTTTTTTAGTCAAATAAAATGAAAGCCTCTTTTACTGTAAAATCTTTGTTTGTATACAATACCTTTTTACTACAAACGTAGTAAGATCACTAATTCTGGACGAGGGAAACGTTCGTTTTAAATAACTATGTTTCACATGATTTCTCTGATTTCTTCTCAAATTGCTTTCAGTATTATTCCTTCATTTTTACTACGTCCTACCAGATTTCACACTTAAAAAGAAGGGCAAAACAGTGGACGCAATTTCGGTAAAAAAAAATGAAGTTAATCATGTTGTTTGTTGTTTCTTCTCTATTTAGCTCGGTCTAGACGTCCAAGCCTTCTCTTACATACATACATACATACATACATACATACATACATATATATATATATATATATATATATATATATATATATATATATATCATGAACCACAGTAGTGGTTCATTATAGGGATTACCCAGGAATTTGCTGAAAACCCTAACAGAACAGTCACCTAAAAACCATCTTAGAAGACAAATTTATTCTTGAAACAACATCCAGACGGCTCCATTTCAATAGTTTTGGTCAGCCAAGCATTGATAATGTGAAGAAGAAGTTCCATAAGAAAGTTTGGTACATTCGAAATTTGCCAGTTTGTTCATCCATCTATCATCATCATCCAATCCTATGTTGCCCCATGAGGAGCGCAGGAGCCCGGGGCTAGGCCAGTTGGTCCTGACATTTAAGATGAGAGTGACCAGACTCACTCATCTCAGAGCGGCATTACATGAGCAATAAACCCCAACCACCCCTTGGATATATTATTATTATTCATAATATTGTTTCACAGGTCTACAAGAAAATCTATTCTGTATTTCTGTATAAAAAACTCGCCAATCGTACTTAATGAGTCACTGCGCTTGTCCTTGACCTATTTTAAAACACCTAATCGAAAGATGATCATCCACTTTCCGATTACATAGAGATTCCTCTACTCTATTGCAAGCACGTTAGAAGCCTTTCAAGAATGGAATTGCCGTCACGTATCAATAGTGCATCACTAGCAGCGTGACTGTTTTAAATTTTGTATTGTACTACGTCATTACTTATCAGAGAAATTACCAATATGCCGGGAATCGAACCCGGGACTCTCAGGTGAGAGCCAGGCAGCATACCACTACACCACGACCAGGTAAAAGTTAACTCACGTTGTCACAATCTTGTAACCAACGTCCCTCCGCCCCCACTGTGGGCATGAAGAGGATGAGTTAACCCCCTGGCACTCGGGCAAGTAGATGCTTTTAATCTATCCCAAACACTTACGGCAAGTCAGAGTATGCTGCCTGGCTTTCACCTGAGAGTCCCGGGTTCGATTCCCGGCATATTGGTAATTTCTCTGATGATTTTTCCTGTGAAAAAAAATACAGGTTCTCTCTTCATTCTGACTTGCCGTAAGTGTTTGGGATAGATTAAAAGCATCTACTTGCCCGAGTGCCAGGGGGTTAACTCATCCTCTTCATGCCCACAGTGGGGGCGGAGGGACGTTGGTTACAAGATTGTTACAACATGAACTAACTTTTACCTGGTCGTGGTGTAGTGGTATGCTGCCTGGCTCTCACCTGAGAGTCCCAGGTTCGATTCCCGGCATATTGGTAATTTCTCTGATGATTTTTCCTGTGAAAAAAATACAGGTTCTCTCTTCACGTCATTACTTAGTTGAAAACTCTAGCTAGTAGATTACTTATGCGGGCAATGAAGCGCCCCTGAGGGAAAGGGTCTCTGCGTAAATACCACGCAGCGGTACGATTTTACACAATTGCACTAATTTTTAACTCAAGGAGTTATTCAGCTTTTCTTTTTTAGTTCATACCTGAAGTCCCAGCAGGCTTGTATGTAGACATCATGTGAGACAACTGAAAAGCGCGGGTTTATGCTTTGCGCTCTAATTGGATGTGACCACGTTGTGATATCGTGACCTTTTCTTAAAGTGAACTAACGCCAAACTTGGGTCAGTTTTTCAGCGTTATTGGAATTCGTCTTGATAGTAACCATCTCACGAGTCAATTGCAGGGGGGCGCAGAGGAGGGGGAAGAGAAGGGATGGAGGAGGGAAACGTGGAAGAGGCACAGGAAGGGGAGGAACAGGGCATAGGGGAGGCACAAGAAGTGCCCCTTACATCAGTTATTACTGTAACTGGTGTAGTCATGTTGCATTTTCACACACACACACACACACACACACACACACACACACGGACACACACTTACGCAAAATAGTCGTGCAAAGCACATAACAGCAGATTCTGATTCTGTTTTGTAATCAATTTGAATATATAACATTTCAGATTTTACTCAATGCAGCTTCTTGAAGATTATCTTTGTTTAATCAATTTGCAAAATATAGAGATTCTGAAACAATGCCCACTGTAAGAGGCCTCACAACTATAGTTAACAAAATGAAGACCAGAATTATGAAATAACAGCCAACAATCAGTGTGTGCAAAGCCACAACACCACAGCAAAGAAATTTATTAGGAAATGCCAAGTGTTTATGTCATAACAAAAGCTTTAATGGTAATTGAAATGCAAGAATTTTGATTGTTTAATTCATAAATGGATTATAAAAAAGTAAGCAAACTAGGCAAATCAAAAGTTAGTAATTTAAAATTGGGGAATAAGGATCGCAAAAAAAAAAAAAAAAAAAAAAAAAAGTAAAGAAATTAGGAAGGATCGCTGGAGAGCATGCAAAAACCAGCAAGGATTCAAGTAACGTTGAAAATATAAACCCACAAATCCCTATTTGACTCTTTACAAGCTGTTAATACCAGAGTCAAAAGGGATTTGTGGGTTTACATATTCAGCGTTACTTGAATACTTGCTGGTTTTGCATGCTCTCCAGTGGTCCTTCCTTGTTTCTTTACTTTTTTAGCGATCCATATTCCGCATTTTAAAATTACTAATTTTTTATTTACCTAGTACTGTATGTATATAGAAAGATAGATAAATAGATAGATAGACAGATAGATATAGATAGATAGATATTACTGGAAGGAATTCAGGAGGAAAAGAAAGATGGAACAAATAAAATGAACGTTTAGCGTGAACTGGACCCATCCTGAGTCTTCATTTTACATCCGCGACATAACCACCAGCAGCAGTAGGGCAGACTGTGGCTTCCTTAAAGGATCCAAAGTCATGTCAGTACAGCCATGCACAGAGTGCACTAGATGTATGAGGCAATGGTCGAGGTGAAGGGTATGTTCTTTCGGAAGCTGGATTTGATTCCAAAGTCCTTGCAGGTAATTGTTGTTGTTATCATTATCATTATTATTCTTTATATTATTATTATTATTTTTTTTTTTATTATTATTGTTGTTGTTGTTGTTGTTGTTGTTATTATTATTATTATTATTATTATTATTAATATTTTATTATTATTATCATTATTATTATTATTATTATTATTACTAGTATAATAATAATAATAATAATAATAATAATAATAATAATGATTATTATTATTATTATTATTATTATTATTATTAATAGTATCATTATTTCTATTTTGAACGTGTATAATCACCTGGGGAGTAGGTCGGTCACTAACCCAACCCAATTGCACAGCCTAGCCACAGATACCTACGTCCCACAGGAGTAATACGTGACTGGGTAGTACCGTTTATTATGGTAACATGATTATGACAGAGAGAAATAAAAAAGTTTTGTTTATTATACCTTAGATAAAAATTTACAAAGAAGGATAATCCTTGCGTAACTATTTTCGTTAACCAAGAACATCCTTCCGTCATTCACGTTTTCACACAGTCCACACTGTATGAACCGTGATGAAGGGAGTCTGGGAAGCCGTCCACTCATTTACAGGATTACCAAGGGATGTGGTAGCAAAATAGCAAGGAATCACTTTTGTAGTAGTAGTTTATGATCACTTGCAAGCAATTTATAGATCTGGGCGGTGCTCATGTATCCCATATACCGGCTTCAGTACTGTGAAAGTATTACCCTCCCCCATCCTCACCGTACCGGTCCTGCGCCTTTAGACTAATTCTTTCTCAGTTTTTTCAGCGTCGGTCTTTTCTATTCAGATAACTGCATTTTGGATCGGTTTAAAAGCAATGAAAATGCAAAAGATTAATGCAGTGTGCGTTATACACAATAATTTTACACCGTCAGACCAAACAATTTTTCTGGTTATCTTTTCAACCGGAAAACAGGGAAAAATGTATCAGTAACGGCATATATAAGCAGTACAAAATGGCTGAAAGAAAATAATTACTGTGCAATTTTCGAAGTATTCTTACATCACTGAAAATGCACATATTGAAAAATATTGCATAAGAAGATATTAATATGGTACCTTAAAGACATTATAATGAAATTAAAAATATGTAAAATAGCAATTTGCACATTTTACCAATTTGCTACAGTGCACAGCGCCCGTAGGTAACACGATCCTTATTATTCTGCCCGAGTCGCGCCCCTACTACCCGGGCCCGGAAAAACCAGTACCCTTCCTTCCCTTCAGCGCCTCTCATGCTTGGCCGCTGAATCTAGGTCATCAGGAGCAGAACAACTAAATTCCCTAGTATGAGTATCCACTGGAAATACATTTTTTACGATGAAAATAACACCTTTAAATAGAAATAACAATTTTTTTTTTTTTTTTTTGTGCAGTATGTCAGTTCAAGGAGGAAGGGTACTTCTTCAAAATCAAAAAAGAAAAATATATGGTTATTCAATAAGTACAATGGTTGCGCACAAGGAGGACGGCAGGTAACTGCTATACCAAACTACATGCACAGTACACACTACACTTCCTATTCAAAATTCAACAAAAATGGCGTCTCTTCATCAAGCCTCGGAGTCCCCAGGGGGGGGGGACCATAAATGCCCCCACCATCCGCCACTCTCCCGGTGACGACTCGAGGTGCCTGGAACCACTGTCTGACTCTCCTCTTCTTCATTTCTGCAACATTCGCGGCCTTTCCTCTAACTTTCGCTCTGTTGAGCACCACCTCTCCTCCTCTAAACCTAACCTTCTTTTTCTAACGGAGACTCAGCTGTCTGAGGCAACTGACAGCAAACCCTTTTCTGTATCCTCCTACTTTCTCTATACTCATTTCAAAGCCAAAGGTGGCTGTTGTGTATATATATGCAACGACTTATCTTGCTCTCGTGTTCCTGAACTCGATTCTTCTGAATTCTCTACACTTTGGCTTCGGCTTTCCTGTCATTCTCTGACTAAATATATCTGTGCTGTTTACTTATGCCCTAATTCTACTGACTATCAAATATTCTTCGACTATCTTACTTCTACGATGGAACACATTCTATCCATTTCTCCTTTCTCTGAAATCTCCATTCTAGGAGATTTCAATGTTCACCACCACCTTTGGCTCTCCTCTCCTTTCACAGATCCACCTGGTGAACAAGCCTACATCTTTTCTATCCTTAATGACTTAGAGCAGCTTGTACAGCACCCTACCCGTATCCCTGACCGCCTTGGAGAGAGCTCCAACATACTTGACCTCTTCCTCACAACTAATCCTTCTGCTTACCCTGTTAATCTTTTCTCTCCGTTGGGCTCCTCCGATCACAACCTTATTACCTTAACCTGTCCTATCACTCCGGTACGGCCTGTGGACCCTCCAGGGAAACGTCGTTTGTGGCATTTTGGAGCCGCGGACTGGGAGGCCCTCAGGCAGTACTTCTTTGATTTTCCCTCGAATGATTATTGCTTCCATGGCCGGGAGCCATCTGAGTGTGCCTTGCGCATTACGGAGGTTATTCTGTCGGGCATGGAAGCATACATTCCCTTCTCATATCCTTTGACTAACGCAAGAAAGCCTTGGTTTAATCACGCTTGTTCTAATGCTGTCCGCAACAAGGAGAGGGCCTACAAAAGGTACCGGAGCCAACCCACCCCTGAATCACATCATCTTTACGTTTCCGCCCGGAATCGTGCTAAGTCTGTTCTTCGCTCTACTAAAAATAATTTCATCCATACTAAATGCTGTCAACTCTCTAACTCGAATTCTTCCCGCTCCGTCTGGCACCTTGCCAAAAATCTTTCTAACAACTTTACCTCATCATCCTTCCCTCCTCTTTTCTACTCTGATGGTTCTGTAGCAATTTCTTCTACTGATAAAGCAGAGCTCTTCGCACAGACTTTCTCCACCAATTCCATCTTAGACGGTTCTGGTGCTGTTCCTCCATCACTTCCCCCCTCTGACTTCCTCATGGCTGACATTAAAATGTCTTCAATTGATGTATTTTCTGCCATCACTGGCCTCAGTACTAACAAGGCATATGGGCCTGATGGGGTCCCTCCTGTTGTTCTCAAGAACTGTGCTTCTGTGCTTACACCCTGCCTAGGCAAACTCTTTCGCCTTTGTCTGTTAACTTGTACCTTTCCTTCTTGCTGGAAGTTTGCTCTCATTCAGCCAGTCCCAAAGAAGAGTGACCACTTCCAACCCTCCAACTATCGCCCAATTGCTTTAACGTCCTGTATTTCAAAATTTTTCGAGTCAATTCTCAATAGAAAAATTTTAAGGCATCTTTCCTATCACAACCTTCTTTCCGATCGTCAGTATGGGTTCCGTCAGGGACGCTCCACTGGCGATCTTCTCACCTACCTTTCAGACTCCTGGTCATCCTCCTTTCGGGACTTTGGCGAAAGCTTTGCCATTGCACTTGACATCTCAAAGGCTTTCGATCGAGTCTGGCATAAATCTTTAATTTCCAAACTGCCCTCCTACGGTTTCTATCCTTCTATCTGTGCCTTCATCGCTAGCTTCCTTTCTGGTCGTTCTATAGCCTCCGTTGTAGATGGCCATCGCTCTTCTAGATCTGTCAACAGTGGTGTTCCTCAGGGCTCTCTCCTATCACCAACTCTCTTCCTTTTATTCATCAATGATCTTCTAAGCTGTACATCTAACCCTATCCACTCATACGCTGATGACTCCACCCTTCACCTTTCCATTTGGTTCCTGCAACGCCCATCTCAACAGTTACTTCAACAAACAAGGGATGAGGCTATGGCACACCTAATGTCTGACTTGGCTCGTATCTCTGACTGGGGTAAAAATAATATGGTTGTTTTTAATGCATCTAAGACTCAGTTCTTACACCTATCAACCCGACAAAATCTTCCACAGGTATACCCACTAATGTTTAATAATATTCAGCTTAATCCTGCATCATCCTTGAACATGCTTGGGGTTTCATTTACTCGGGACTTATCTTGGAAAGGTCATATTACATCTCTTGTAAAATCTGCTTCCAAGAGATTGGGTGTGCTAAGCCGACTCCGCTCTTTCTTTACCCCTGCACAATTGTTGACTCTATACAGGGGTTTTATCCGCCCCTGTGTGGAGTACAACTCTCATGTGTGGGGAGGCTCCCCACATACAGCTCTTCTCAATAGGGTGGAGTCAAAGGCTTTTCGTCTCATTAACTCTCCTCCTCTTACTGACTCCCTTCAACCTCTGTCTCTTCGCCGCACTGTTGCATCTTTATCTCTTTTCTATCGCTACTTTAATGGTCACTGCTCCTCTGAACTGTCTGCTTGCATTCCTCCACCTCTACGACGGGGGCGTAGCACCCGTCTGGCAGCAACTTCTCATCCCTTTTCTGTCCAACTCTTTAATGCAAGAGTTAACCGTTACTCCCAGTCTTTCATTTATGCAACAGGTCAGCTCTGGAACTGTCTCCCTCTGTCTGTATTTCCTGCTGCCTATGATCTCCCGTCCTTCAAACGCAGTGTGTCCAGGCATCTCAAAATGATCGGATCTTGAATTTGGCTCTCTATTGTATTTGCGAGGATCCTGTAACACAAATCTGATAAGTATCAAAAGGCGAAGAAAATAAGATGCCGAATTACACGCGAAGACAAATCGTCAAACTTACAAACGGTTTATACGAGTACATTTCGACATTTTGTTACACGATGCTTAGCATTTGAACATCAGATACGCGATGCTAAGTGGTAAAGGTAATTGAGTACAAGATGGAAGGCACTGATTGCCTGTATATCTGTGCTGAAGATAGGGGCCTAGCCGTACACAATAATGGTTCGGCCACAACAGAACAAAAACTGCAAAATACACCATAGTTACTCATCTAAAGGAAAACTTTTCTGACCAGCGGCTGAAATGGATGGTTTCATTGTTTATCTTCTGAGGGACGGCTTTTCAAGCCTTGGTATTCACGATAATTTCATCCCTGAAGCACCAAAGCTGAAGAATAATATAAAAAAAACGTGGAAACTTGTATTACATCTATTTTAATATACAAACAAGATTCAAGTTATGAAAACTATAAATGTTTTAAACGAAAATTCTAAATCACAGACTGACTCTCTCCCCAACAAGAAAAGGTAATAAGCAAAAGACAGAGCAGACAATCATTGCTAAGTCATTAGATTAATGAACCTCATTGCCTTCAACATCTTAATTCGTAAATTGTTATTGTATATATTTATTATGTTCTTGTTATAACCAGATGATTTTACTCATCATAAGAAAGATATCCCGTAATGAGAGGTTTTGCAACTATCGCCATTATCATATTCAGTACTGTGGTTTCTATTTTTTATCATTATTTTATCGGCTGTCTTTTTTCATAGAGGAAAACCCACTGTTATAAAATGGATAAATTACATTAAAAAAAGCAACTTGAACTTCTAGCCAGTGTAGGCAACCTCAACCACGAGAAACTTGCAAAATCGTGGAAGGGGAGACACACACACACACACACACACACACACACACACACACACACACACACACACACACACACACACACACATAGCATAAATTACGATTTTTTTTTCTTCAAACGACTCAGGGGAAAAAAAGCAAACAGCATTGACAACAATTTTCCTTTAACCCTTTAACCGCGGGCTTGTTAACATATATCTCTTCCGGTCATTGTTTGTCAACATGCTTTTTCATCTGTTTAAATTAATGCATCTTTTTGACACAACAGATAATTTCACTTAACATTTCCTCAGTAAAGTGATAATGGCGGATGTGAAGGGCCCATTCAGCTTCTAGATTTTCTGTGGGAGATATGAGAAAGGATGTTGCAGAGGTTGCATTTCTTTGCACGTTCTTAGTGTAATCCTTAAATGACCAATGCATGGAAGAAAACAAATTGGATTATTTTCTTCTCAGCTCCTCTCCCAGAGTCAGCATGATTTTCTTAAAGGTATGACAACTGTCACAGTCACTCTGCTAGATTTTTATTGAATTTATCTGCTCTGTACTTCTGACATTTCTCTTCTTTCTCTGCATATCGCTTCAGTTTTCACTTTCTCCGTTTCTCTAATGCTCTTTTGTTAACGTGTTTGTTTAAAAACTTTCTCTCGTCCCTTTGTTATTTGCGCATTCTGTTTTGTTAAGATAATAAATTCTCTTCAATACAGCAACCTTATTATAATACACAGCCTCCTTGTCCTGCCAGCAGTTTCATAAAAACTAGTGGCTGGAGACACCTGACAACTTTAAAAACCGAGGGCATAAACTGTGGTGACCCACTGGTTACGGGAGCAGTCGGCCGGCAGACATCGTCGGTGATGGACTTCGGAGCAGGTGGGTCCTCAAGGGTAGGTTAACATAGGTACAGATAGAAGGTTAGATGTAGAAGGAAGCTGATGGTTCAAGTGGTGGCTAGATATAAAAGTCTGCCTGAAAACTAGAAAATTACTTTCTTGTGAATATTTAAATATTTATTTTGTACATCATATTAACTAAAATTTACCAAATTTGATAATTATAGTTTCCAGGTCGATCACTCCCACACCACGGTCACAGACATCTACACAGCTCTAATTATCAGATGTCCTTCAGCTCCTAGACTCCCCAGTCCTAAAGTTTTCTCTTCATCAGTCATACCATTGATCATACCTACTATTTCCTGCTTATCGGAAGTCGCAGATCATTTCATATCCACACATATTTCGTAACCAAGTTATTGCATCCTCTTCCCCTGTATTTTGCCCAATAAAGTATGAAACCCTTTTTAGAACATGAACTGTCTCTTCATTCCCTTTGTATCTTTACCATTCCACATACACTGCACTCTCAGAGCTTCTCTCATATTTCCTATCATACTATAAATCATACACCTTTCGTTAGAGCTTTGTCTCTGCACATAATTCATCTCCTTGATTTAGTTATTACATCTTCCACTACCCTTATTCACTCAAACTCTCAAATCTTTTAACAGACATGTGCTGGGTACTTGGCCTCCTCCTGGTCGTGTCCCTCCCGTCTCACTCCAGAGTCTGGGCGGGGAACATAATCGGGGGGTTTGGAGGGAGTGGAGGAGGTTATAGAACGGGTGTGATGCACATTCCAGTGTATACAAACGCTGTGGGGGTTCATAGCCCCCCTCTCTGTCCTCCAGTCACCAAGCACATCAATAAAGAGAGGGTGGTGGACAGAATCGTGAGTAAAAGAGACAAAGTATAGATAATGGGAATGGGATGCTAGAGTTAGATATAGTGCCAGATATTCTTTTCGAAAATACGATGCACTTAATGAAATGAAAGAGTCTGCCCAGGAAAGTTTTTAGATATTAAGAGCTTCAGATGTGTTTGGTTAACAGAAGTAAAAATTACGGCATGTTGACAGTAGTGGAGGTAGGAGCTCTCCCACTAAATAAATATATTCTTCCAAACTGGTACTACTACTATTATATATATATATATATATATATATATATATATATATGAATTCAGGTATCATTATTCCCCTGTATAAAAGGAAATGGGGAAAAAGAAGTGTGTGGCAATCATAGTGGCATTTGCTTTCTTAGTGTAATACGAAAAGTATACGGTAAGATACTTACTGACAGAGTTAGGGCAATAACAGAGGAGTTGGTTGGAGAAGAACATGGAAGTTTTAGAAAGGGCAGAGGTTGCGTGGATCAGCTATTCATTCTTATGTCTTTAATGGAAAAGTTTCTAGAGATAGGAAAGAGGTTGTATGTGGCCTTCATGGACTTGGAGAAAGCATATGGCAGGGTGGATAGACAAGGAATGTGAAAGTATTAAGAATATATGGAGTAAATGGGAAGTTGCTGGATGCCGTGAGGAGTATGTGTGAGGGGACTAAGGCTGCAGTGCGTATGGATTGCGAGCTGCGTGAATTTTTCTAGATGATTATTGGATTGAAAAAGGCATATGTCTTGTCCCCATGCGTGTTCAATCTGTATATGGATAGGATTAAAAAAGGGGTACAAAGTAGGGCAGTTGATGTTGGAGCACCTTTAATGAGAGAGGGCAGTGTTTGGAAGCTCCCTGTACTGTTGTTTGCAGATGATACTGTGTTGTTAAGGGAAGACGAAGAGGAATTGCAAGGCCTGGTGAATGAGTTTGGAAGAGTGTGGAAGAAACGGAATCTAAAGGTGAATGTATGGAAAAGTAAAGTTATGGTCTTCGAGAGAAATGAAGCCACTAAATGTACTTAGGTTGGATGAGAAGGTAATGGAAAATGCGAGAGCGTTTATGTACTTGGGTAGTGTGATAAGTAAGGAAGGAAGTTTAGAGGGTGAAGTGCTTGAAAGGGTACAACAGTGAAGAAAGGTTGCTGGTTCTTTGAAAGCAGTGATAAGGAACAGGAAAATGAGCATGGAAGTAAAAATGTCTCTGCATGACAGTATTGTGATACCAACCCTAACTTATGGAAGTGAAGCTTGGACCTTGTTGGAAGGACTCGAGTCAAGAGTGAGAGCAATGACAATGAGTTATCTGATAGGAACATGTAGAGTTACATGTAGAGACAAACTGTCAAATGAGGAAGTGAAGGAGCGTTGTAATGTAGATGTGGATGTGATAGAAGCGTCAAGAGAAATACATTGAGATGGCTGGGCCATATGGAAAGGATGAGAGCTAGAGACCAACGAGAACGATGTATGCAAGTGAGGTGGAGGTGGAGGGAAGAGGGAGGGAGGGGTCGAGGATGGGATGGAGGAATGGAGTGAAGAATTATATGAGACAGGGGTGTGTGAGCTGGGAGCAGGGCAGTGAAATTGCAGGAGACAGGGCGGCATGGAGGCGATTTGTTTACGGCCACCCCTTACGGGATTCAGGGGTCTAGCGATATATATATATATATATATATATATATATATATATATATATATATATATATATATATATATATATATATATATATATATATGTATTTAAGGTATAGTCATGATATACATGCAGTATATAATATGCAGCATGGCTAAGCACAGTACATGCAGTGTTTCCCTCACGCTTCACTCCTATCCTCTTGCACTACCCCATCTCTTTTTCTCTGAAGCACTCTGTCTCTCGTCTGGTTGCCTCCCTCCCACCCTTACGAGTATTTCATCCAACCCCTTAGCATATCCAACCAAAATCTTACTGTACTTTTCTAATAATCTCTCTCTCTCTCTCTCTCTCTCTCTCTCTCTCTCTCTCTCTCTCTCTCTCTCTCTCTCTCTCTCTCTCTCCCACAGATTCCAGTTGTCAGCACCGTGGTGGAGCCCCTGGTTGTTCCGACTACTTTGTACCACACTAGCTTCGTCACCAGGACGCAGTTCGTCACCAAGGCTGTTCTCACTACAGTGCATAAACACGAGGTGAAGACAGAAACTTCGGTGAGTCGTGCAGATTAAAAATTTTGGCGGTATCATTAGTTCTGATGCATGTTACCCTACATGCTTAGAGAAATTATGTGCGTAGGGAAAATGAAAACTTGGGGAAATGCGTTTTAGAAAATTAGTCTTCATGTAGCTGTTTTTCATTCATTATATATTCGGAAAAGAAATAACTGAAATAGGTGTGGCAAGGGATCTTCGATTATCGTTCTGGGTGAATGTAAGGCTGCTTAATTTTTTATTTGTATGGTATATGTCCATTTATTACTTACTGAGAGGAATGTAGAATAAATGGATGTGTCACGCAGACAGGTATTTTGGGTGCTTTAGTAGTTCCTGAGTTTTTCCCTCTTGAACTAGAGAAACTGTGAGAGCGGACGAGAAACTGGATGTAGCGTCAATCGCGTATATTGATATTTAAGGCTATGAGCGGTCTTTTTGTCCAGTAGGCTACTTAGGGAAAGAAGTATATACTGTGAGGATTATGAGGTGGAAGGTTTGATAAGCCATGAGGCTGAAAATGAAGTTATTTAGGTGGCGAGATGAGGCCACACATCATTAATGCTTACTGAAAGCCATGCTCATAGTGTTTGAGGGCTCCGACTAGTCATGGCTGAAAATGAAGTTATTTAGGTGGCGAGATGAGGCCACACATCACTAATGCCTACTGAAAGCCATGCTTATAGTGTTTGAGAGCTCCGACTAGCTCACAAACATGAACAAATGTAATCCTTCATAATTCACAGACAGGGAATTATATTTTTTGGACAACTAACAGTAATCCTCCCGATTTTTGTACCTAAAGCGTCTAAAGAAACTAAAACATTGCGCCAACATGTTGCAACACAACAGCAGTAACAAAACTTCTATATGCTTTCTTCCTTCTCCTCCTCCCCCTCCTCCCCCTCCTTCTTCTTCTTTTTCTTCTTCTTTTTCTTCTTCTTCTTCTTTTTCTTCTTCCTGCTCCTGCTCCTGCTCCTGCTCCTGCTCCTCCTCCTCCTCCTCCTCCTCCTCCACCACCTTCTTTTTCTTCATTTTTCTCTTCATCATGTTGTTTTCCTTCTTGTTCTTCATCTTCTTTAGATCCATTTAGCTCTAAAATTACACAATCACGTTATTATCAAGAGGGGTTGCATTTTCCACTGAGTCGAAGGCAAGGTAGGTATTGCCCAAAAAGAGGTGAAAGGTAATAGACTGGGAAGAACTCATGTTTTACAATTTTATCCAAAGGGTGAAGTGCTTCAATCTGAGAACCGTAGGTCAAAAATTATGGTCACAGAACAGTGTCATACTTTCTGCTAATAGCTCAAAAAGTTTTTATTTAATTCGGATTAAACCTCATGGAAAGGCTTAGAGTAGGGTAAAGATTATCTTGCTCAGTTTTGAAAACTACAGGTCAAGGGTCAACATCCAAGGCAAGGTCAACTTAAACATTTTTTTATCCGATTTTAACGCAACTTAGTGAAGATGTTAATGGTCACTCAAGAATAAAGTATGTGAAGTCGGAGAACAATCACTCAAAGGTCAAGGTCACAGAGCTACGTTAAATGTTTCGTCATAGACTGATCTCATGGCATGGGTGTTGTGCTCTCTCACTGTTCTTGTTTTTTTTTTAATTATTATTTTTATTTGTATATGATTACATTCAGCTCGAGAGACTTTCTGAACGGACGCTGGTTAGTCAGAGCCTTCATTTACCCCTCATCTACAAACCTTCGGAGCTATCTTACACAGAAGCTTTAAAAATCAGTAAAGGAAGTGTTTTAAATATTAAGAAAAGGTATGAAAGTGTAGGGAGGGCAGTGCGCCAAAGCCCATCCGAACAAGGCCGAGGCAGTAACTTTATCTGCAAGTCCATTCCTACATTTTTTTTTTAAATTCCAGTACATGCCGTCATGGGGTTGCATAAGTACAACCGGGAAGTGCAATGATAACTATATAACTGTTAACCAGCTACGCAGCACAGAGAATTGTTCCATTAAAAAAATGTACGGCTGAGATTATAATTGTCGTTTTACTGTTCCGGCCTTGTTTCGATAGCTTTCAGTTGCCATCTTTGTTGCTTCATACATTTTATTAATTCCTTTTTCACTTGTAAATGTATGTTTTCGTCGCCTAGGTTATGAATGCGGTTACTGACATAGTTTTTTTTTTTTTTTTTTTTTTTAATGCTATGAGGCAGAGCTTACGTGAACTGTGAAGAAGAATAATGTTGTGTGTCCTGAGAGGATCAATGGAAGTGGGATGAAATCACGAGTGAGGTGTGGAAAGTTTATTTAAAGCTACTTTTTTTTCTATATCCATAAATTATTTGCTCATGAAAATGAGGATATGGTCGATATTTAGGTGAGTCGTTAAGATTATTTTGGTAGATTTTGAAGCCTGTGTCCTTGCATACCGTAGGAAATTGTACAAATTGGTCTATCTATCTAGCTATAGCTCGACGCCCTAATCCCGCAATGGGTGGCCACAGACAAAACGCCTCCAAGTCGCTCTGTCTTCCACCATTTGACTGCCCTCTCCCCAACTTACTCCCCCCTCCCTCATAAACCTCTCAACTCCATCCCTCCACCTCATCCTCGGTCTTCCCCTCCCTCTCCTTCCCTTCACTTCACATACATACACCCTCTTCGTCAGTCTTTCATTCTCCATTCCCTCCACATGTCCAAACTACCTCAATGTATTTCTCCTAATTTTTGCAACCACATCCACATCCACCCCACAACGCTCCTTTACTTCTTCATTCGTCATCCTGTCCCTCCATGTCACTGACGGAAATTTTGGTGACGCGATGTCGACGTTTAGGGCTGTTTATTTATTTATTTATTATTTTTTTTACAGGCATAGCGATAATTTTCGGTCTTAATTTATTAAAAGGAAGGATAATATGGGTGTGGGATAGAAATCGAAACCTTGTGTAAATCGCCCAAAGTTGGAGCTAATATTTCCGAATAATTTTAGGACTAAATGTATCTGCAAAGGCCATTCTGATCATGATATGGAAGCACCAGTAAGCCGCAGACACTGAAATTGTGGAAGTCTTTGTTATTCTCGTGCATTATATCCTCCAGTGTTTTTACAAAGAGATGGAAAGGAATAAATGTTGACAAGGCACAAAAGTTTGGAAAGGTGTAAATATGGAGCAAAAACGTAACAAGCAAGCAAAACCTATCAAAACTAATAGGTGAGAGTGCCCAGCAACCACTCACTCGATGTAGGGTTACCATCAGGTGACTCTACACTGAGTGACAAGTCAAATGCTTTCCCGTAACCCATGACCAACAAATGGACGCCTTGTGGTCTAGCAGGTTAAGACATTCTAACTGGAAGTGGTCCATAAAGGTTTTGGACATAGGTATAGTTGACGTTTATTGCTCACATAATGCCACTCAAAGACAAGCGATAGGTCACTCAGTTTCAATGTATGGACTAAATAACCGGTATTCAGTCACCTGCGCACCTGATGAAGCATTAAGGCATTGGGTGATGGATGAAAATTACCTGAGTAAGAGAGAATGTACTTGTTATTCAGATTAGAGACTTGTTCCAGTATATGTAGCAGAAAACATCTGAAGTGAACTGGAGGTCGTCTGTAGCATTTGAAGAATGGAGATGATGTATGAAAAAAAAAAAAAAAAGGAAGTAAATTGTAATGGGTGACGGCACTGTATGTAAAGAGAAAATATTAACACATCCATGTATTTAGACGAAGCTGTGTACAAAGATGGTATATACTAAGGAGAAATAACTAAATGAAAGGCTGCAATAACACAGGAAAGATGGAGGAGTTATGACAGCAGCAACATGGAAGGGAACTTAAAATGTGAGAATAAAGTGTTTGATGATAGCATACTAGTTCCAATTTTGACGTACAACAGTAATCTTGGTCGAGGTTTAAGAAATATAAGTTATAAATGATGACAGACGACACGCATAATCTTAAAAGTGGAGTAATTTGGAGGGATAGATTGAGAAATGAACGGATTTGTGAGTGTTGTGTTGAGACTGATGTAGACCGGTAGAAAGCAGAAACTCTCTGAGGTGGCGCAACATTAAACTTTCACCCTGTTGAATAAATGTGAAATATAAGCGGAAGCAGCACATGACGGTGGGTTTTCAAACATGACTGAGGGCTAGACTAGAGTCATTTATGCAACAGTTTACTCTTAAATTGTTAGACATGTAGCTTAGAAAGGCAGATAGACAGTGATGCTGGTTACAAAAAACTCTCAGTGTTTGTAAAGTTTTGCGTCCAGGCTCAGAGTCCTTAAATATTAACCATAATCATCAGTGATAATCTCATTCCCATGTGACGGTCAGACTGCGGTAGTGACCCGCTACGAGAGAGTGACGGAGGTTCAACAAGTCCCAGTGGAAACCACTGCCACTAACATCGAGCTGGAGACAGATGTTAACACGGCCACCGCCATGAAAACCGTCACCGTAGGGTCAGCCACTCTGGTAGTGGCCACTGCCTTCTTGACACGCACCGTATATGACCAGCCAGAAGTCACCGTAACAGAACTGTTTCCTTTCTTCTACGATACAACCCGCCATGTTATCGTCACGGACACCCATATCGTAACTAACACCGTCCATCAAGGAGGGCCGCCTCCTCCAAAATCTACTATAACCCACACTGACATCCGCTACACTAACCACGAGTTGACCAATACTCTTGTCACTACCATCGCCGTCACAGTTACAAGGACGCAGCAGGTTCACCATACGCACTACATCAAAACATCATGCGGTGGCGGAGATGGAGGCTATGCTGCAGGTACGGTTGACAACGGCTTGGCAGGAGCTGGTAATGGCATCACATTCAGCGGTGGGGAACTTCATTCGTCTCATGATGGAGGGTCAAGTTATAGCGCTTAGTTTAATATTTTCAAAGACCTTTGATATTTTCTTCTTTAATATCACTTAAATAATATACGTTGTGTGAATGAGGTGTTTAGCATGTGCTCCTTGTATGATTAAGTTATGCTCATTACTTTCATCATATTTTTAGTTATTGTATGATACAGAGTCTTTCTGTTGTCCATTGTTGCCTACTAGTAATAAACTGTGAGATAACAGTAGATGTGTTTCCAATTTTCCTTCCTTTAAATAGGAGTGTTAGTTTATCTTGTCTCTCTCATTGCACAAAAGGAGATATTAGTTGATCGTAAGTTTACGGAAGTTGGTATATGAATACTAAAGAATGTGTGTAATGAGTAGTATTTCATTATGAAATGGATTTGAGCTTGTCATTCAGCACATTAGAGTCAACACACCACTCTACCCTAGTGAGCTCAGAAGATCTCCTATAGCCTAGTCAAGTTGCTGAAAATTGGCTTTGTATTTAGTTCTCATATTAGATTTTTTAACGAGTCATTACATATATATAGATTAGTTTCAAGACATATTAGTTAAAAGAAATGTGAATCTCTGAAACCCATGTTGGGGAACATGGATATGTTCAGAGGAAAGACACACATACTTTGAAGCCCTACATAATTTCAAACTTTTCATTGTGGTCAAAAAGAATATAACACTATATGAATGTAAGTAAGACTAAAGTAGACTTCAGGTCATAAGGAAGAACAGAATATTATGTGCATTTAGATGTTTTTCAAGGTGCATTTTCATACAACTGAAATCTATCTCGTGTGAATCAGTCTTTTTTGAGGTAGAAGCATAATCGTTTGGTAAGGTGGGGAATGTAGTTATTTTTAATATTAAGATGTCACTTCAGAATAATGACATACTTTCATTTTTATTCTTGCTACCGCTGGAACGATTTTTATTTAGTCTCAGGGAGACTTCCGGTAATGAAGAACTCAACGCCAAGAAACATTATACCCACAGGCATAGATTTGGTATTTCCCTATTTCTTCAATATGGTTTGCCTATATAAGATACAGGAGGCTGATATACGTGTTTTATAAAAAAAAAAAAAAAAAAAAAAATCGGCGAGGATGAGGTTACAAAATTTACAAGGCGAACTTGAATCGACCAATGGTCATTAAACCTATAACTATAAGAAACTCAATATGCGTGAATAATTTTAGCTACCTTTTTAAATTTCATATGGAAGAAACCGCAGAGAAACTGCGGGACAAAAAAAATAAAATAAAAGAGAAAAAGAAAGAAAGAAAGAAAAAGAAAAGGTGAAGCATTACCTCATTTGGTCAGCTGTTACTTAATCTTCCAAGCCCACTTTCATTACATCTAAATAGAAGATCAACCATTATGAGTAAACTGTTGCTACTTAAACGCACTAAGGTCAGAAAGAAGAAGCTACAATGAAAGCATGGAACAAAACAGCAACACCGCAAAAACCTGTCTTGCTCTGGAAATGAAGGAGCAAGTTCCAACTTGTTCTCAAGAAGCAAAAAACTTGTAGAGCACGACCGTTTACCCTCCCACCAGGGGCAATATGCAGCTTCGGGAAAAAAGAGGGTTAACAATATCCATGGCATTTTTTTCAAAACGATGTTCCTTGTATGTACACTGTGTTGAGCGCCGAAAGGATTTCTTCAGCTTAAGAAAGACCTTTCTGACCGAGAGGGTTCATTCAGTCTTACAATATCAATAGCAGTCTAAACTAAGTAAAGATGTACTACAAACTTGTAACTTTAATGCTATAGTAGAAAAAAAAAACTACTAACATTAACATATGAATCTGAACCTCATTAATTCAGTGCATTATTACACACACACACACACACACACACACACACACACACACAACACCATGACCTTTACTGCCAGTTCATCAACATCATCATGAGTTGCCTCTGAAAAGGGAACACAAAGCACAAAAGCAGAAGCCATCACTAAAGTCAAATAAACTGAGTACATGCCAATATTAATTTGCCTTCTGCTCATGCCTTCAAATTGTTGTGCAGCTCTGTTTGAGTCACCCCTTTCACTAAAGGAGGTCTCGAAACTGAATAAAATCGTCAGGTGCTAGAAACAATAAAATGCTAAACATGTCATCATAATTAAAGAAGTTTGCACCTTTCTGCGAGTTCGGGGTTGAAACTGGATCTGTGTGTAGCTTAAGTGCCACTGACCTTGCAAAAACAGCTGCGCCTCACCTCAAACCTTTAATCAGCTGCTTACTGTGAATCTTCATCACGGTATATGACGTGCTGGATATAAGCAGTATACACCATGGTGTATGATATCTTGGATATAAGAAGCAGTACTTTAATTATATGAAAACTTTAATGTTACTTGTGGCAGATGCCTGCCAGTCTGGGATGATTATGTCCACCACTGTACAACATATTGTACTGTCAACCTTGCTTTATCTGCGCACAAGCTTCAGTCGAAGTGCTATTTATAGCTACACCTAGCATGATAGTATATGTAGCCGGAATATGAGATCATGCGTTTATTACTGAATCCAAAGGAAAAACAAATGCAGCACCTGTATTACGTGGCAAAAACTTTGTTTATTCTGTGACGTCACATTTCGGCCTTAAGCTTCCTCAAGTCTCTTCCTAGGTAGACTCGACTTTCCTCGAGCCCATCTAAAACTGAGTTTCTGACTTCAATATTGTCGCATAAAAACAGTAAGCGGTTTGGCTTAAACCAGCCTTAGGCCTGGGCCTCACAAAACGAGCTTCATTTCCCTCCTTATTTCACGAGAAAAGAATGATAGCCTGCAGAAAGGCAACATCATCCTGCAGCCCACCAGGTTTACATTCAGGTGTGCCTAGGGTACAACAAAAATATCAACATCAATCAACGTTGAAATCAGCATCACTATTGGCTTCATGCAGTTACAAATTTCCACTCAATAGGTATTTTTACTTCTAAGTCATCAGGTAAAATATTTCAGATAATTTTGCCACAGCCTGAACATCACCACCATTCTTCGATTATTAAAGATGTCATCAAAACCATTGTCGTATAATCAGTCTTGCCACAGTTTCCATTATCGCCACAACTCCAAACCATTATTACAATGACCACCATTAATATAGTTAGAAGCACAACCCCATCTTCATCCACCGTCCTAAGTACAGCAGTAACGGTGGATATAACATTCATAATAATACCACTAATCGGTAGAAAGGCTCAATCAGTAGAGAGGTGTCTTGCAGTCCTACCGGACCCAGGTTCAAATCTCGGCTGGGGCAGGGAACAGTTTGATTTGAGTTTCATATATAATCAGACTTTACCGATCTACCAGAAGACCCGTTGACATGTCGTAAAAATACCCCCGCTAGTACCATTACACCAGTCCTGTATGAGACAGCCCTAGCATGTATTCAATATGGACGGTGGGTGTTAGCGCCGAAGTGGTGACATGTAGAAGTGCATGGTATGTAGGAGGACTACTGGGCATTGACAGCAGGCTGTGAAGCCTATTCCTAGTGTCGGACACATTAAAAAAAAAAAAAAAATACAGCCAACGCCACCACTGGAACACTCAACGTTTAACAGCCACCACAACTGCCAACACTCACCAAACAGTAAGCACCACCACACCTAAAATAATCAGCAAAAGAAAACCACCGCAAAACACACACACACACACACACACCTACAATGGTATGTCACCATACGACAACCATCATCACAAACCCAACAATAACAACAATAACTACAAGCCACTACATTACTATCACAACTAGAGCTACAACAATCACAACACTGAAACCATTACCACAACTACAACAGTTACCACATTACAGACAACAATGCTCACATAACAACTGAAACCCCACCTACAACGATTTCCACACAACAGCCATAACATTCACCACACATCAGCCACACCTATAACCATCACCCCATTGCAATCATAACCTCAACCACAAAATTCACCACACTATAACCATCACCAAAAGCACAACAATCATCACACCTCCACGGCCACCATGAATACAGGTCACCACACTTGAATCGCCACCACGGCTTCAGCTGTCTCCACGCTACGACGACCACCACCATCACTACTAAACAGTCACCACAAAGGAAACAATTACCACAAAGACAACAATAATTACCACATACCAACTCCCATCACAACTTAGCGATCTCCATAACCGTCACCTCAACTACAATAGTGATCGTAATTACAACCAGCAATACAATAATTATAACCGGAATTCTACCATCTGTTACTCATATGGTTTGTACAACTCTCTCTCTCTCTCTCTCTCTCTCTCTCTCTCTCTCTCTCTCTTTAACTATTTAACTAGAAGGTAAGTCATTCTAACATTTTTTAGGTCACACCATCTATATAGAATTTATAGATTGTTGTGTATGCTCTCTCTCTCTCTCTCTCTCTCTCTCTCTCTCTCTCTCTCTCTCTCTCTCTCTCTCTCTCTCTCTCTCTCTCTCTCTCTCTCATCTTAAAGTAGACGACGGGGTAGAAATATCACATCCCCTTCATCCCACCTATGGCAACTTTTTGCTCCTGTTACTCTCTCTCTCTCTCTCTCTCATCTTGAACTGGACGACGGGGTAGAAATATCACATCCCCTTCACCTATGGCAACTTTTTGCTCCTGTTCCTCTCTCTCTCTCTCTCTCTCCTGCCTGCCTAATTTGCCCTTCCTTTCCTGCCTACCGTACCTTTCCCTTTCTTATGACACTGTATATCTCCTCCGATTCTTACATCTCCCTTCTAACCATCGTTACCCTTCTCTTCTTACCGTACCTCATTCCTAAATTTCAGTCGTATTATCTCTGTCTTTCTTTCAAGCCCTTCTCTTCATTTCGTACCTTGGTCTTCCATCCCACACCGCCCCTTTTATCTGCACCTTTCCCTTTCCCTTGTGACCCTTCCATTCTGTCTGTTGTGTTGCTGTAAATGCCTCTTCTCCCTAATGCTTATCAGATCGTCCACGTCGTTTCTGTTCTACGTCACACAAATTATTTACCATTTTATGCATTCTCTGTTTATTATGCTGTTCATTTCATTCCTACTAGTCATTCATTTTCTTTCGTACCTCTCTCTTCCTACCTACCACGTCGACTCTTGAACTTTATAATCTCTCCCTTTAATACATTTCCCTCCCTCCCAAAATATCCTGCAATTCCCTTCATTTTCTTGTGGTTCTCTTTCTAGCTTTCCGTGTCCTTTCCTTTGCATTATTACCATTTTTTCAAATTTCCTTTTTTCCATCTATTAAGTCGTCTTCTCCCTTCTTACGGTATGTTCCCTTCATGTTTTTTGACTTTCCTTCTTACCATGCCCACCCCTACATTTTACCCCACCTTCCTTTCCTTTCCAGTCCTTCGCTTTTAATCTGTCATTTATTTCCCTTCCTTCTTCTCACGCAACATTCCTTTCCTTTCCTGCCTACTAAGATTCCTCTTTCTGCTTCGTTCCCTTATATTCTTGCTGTACTCTTTCCATCTACTGCGACTCGTCAATTTCTTTCACCTATCTCTACGTACGACCTTCCTCCCATAATATTTTGCTGCATTCTCCCCTTCCCTTGGTGTCCTTCCCTTCTTTTAAATAAAGCATTTCCCTTCTTTCTCTTTGCACTTTTAAAAAGTATCGAAACCACTACGATCGATAAAATTGGAAAAAAGCTAGTGTACTTATGCTACGGTGTGTTTCTGAATTACCAAAATTTCAGGTTGTTACCAATTATATGACTTTACGGAGTGATATAATAAATGTACAATACACAGTCACAGGAACAAAATATAAAATACAGTAATACCACAATCTTCATTCACTGTTTCAAAATGTAAACCACTTGAGACTTTAAGCACTATTTATTACTGGTTGTAGATTCCTTCCCTTTCCTACTTCTCTCTTCCTACCCAGCACACTCTTTTCTTCTCTTACATCACGACGATCCCTTCTCTAAATTGTCTTTCCCTCCATATCTACCGCGCCTCTCACATTCTTGCCGTGTCTCTTTTTCTACATAGATCTAACATATCTATCATCTCTTTCACATCACACTTTTCCTTCTTGATCGCGTCTTTTCCTTTCAGCTTTACTTGTCCCCTTCATTTCGTACCTTTCCCTCTCTAACCTACCTTCCCTTTCCCTTCTTTCACGTCCATCCGTTCATCACTTTTCGCTCCATTTCTTTTATCCTTTCCTGTTTCTCCATTTCTGCTTCTTTGCCTTCCTTCCCATGATACATTCCTTCTTTTCATATTCTACCCCTCCTGTCTACCTCGCCGTTCTGTTTCTTCTCCCTTCCGTTCCTATCTGTCCATGCCTTCCTTTTTCTCATTTCTTTTCCCTCCCTTTCCCTGCATGCCCCCTAATTTTAACCTGTTGTGTAGTTCCCAGTCCAGTACTGTGAACTGTGCAGTTCCTATGATGCAGTGCCCAGTGCAGTTTTGTGAATTCCTAGCCATTGTGCCTTTTCCTTTTCCACAACCATCGTTTACACGAATGGACTTAGAAAATGGAGATATAGTAGTTTGATTATAAATGCTAAAGGTGTGTGTGTGTGTGTGTGTGTGTGTGTGTTACATAAGTGTAACCTAATAATGATGAAAAACAGTACTGGCATATGAATTATGGAAAAAAGAAATGTGGAGAACAAAACGATAAAATGAATGAACCCAAGAAAGGCTTTAAATAATACGAAAATAAAGGACTGCAGTGCACAGTACCTTACATCATTTCCCCAACTCTGGTTTTCCTTCCTTCCTGCTTACCATGTCTCTCCTTCGTTCCATACTACTGGACAATATTATTCTTTCGCTTCACGAGTCTTCCTTTCCACCTACCACCCCACTTTTCCCCCCATCCCGTCCCTTTCTCCCCATAAATCACTTTCTAATTGTTCTATCTTTTCCTCTCATGCCTGCTCCACACCTCCCTCCTTTTCCGTATCTCTTCTTCAGGGCACCTTATTTCCTTTCTCCTGTGTCACTTTCCTGTCTTCCATTCTCCTTGGCCATGATTCTAAATTGTTAATGAATTAATTCCTTCCGTCAGTTCTTTGAAAAAAACATTTCCCTTTTCTGGCATGCCATTCCCGCCTCTCTCTCTCTCTCTCTCTCTCTCTCTCTCTCTCTCTCTCTCTCTCTCTCTCCGTGGTTGAAAGTCTTGAGCGTCTGGCCTTGAACGTAACAACTCTTCGAAAGGTTAGTTCTAGGGAGACCCTGCAAAAACTGAAGACAAAAAAGATGAAAGGGCAGATATGGAAGATCCGCCTCATTTGTTACTATCTACGATTCTAAAGAAACAAAAAGCGTAAAAGCACTGCAGAATGTAAACAGATACAAAAATAAAGGAATGCGCTGATAAACCCATGCACTTGCAAATTAGCCAAGAAAACTGATATGCTTGGTAACTTCAGTGTCCTTGAAGTTTCAGCGGCGAGGTTCACAGGTTACTGGGTACTTAGTAGGCTGCTTATAACCCTTTGAGCATGATGACGTATTTCTTATATCGTTGTTGCTACCGTCAGATGATTTTTTTTCAGTTAGAGGAGGCCACTCTGGTGAAGCGAGAAGAACCCTTTCAAAATGACTTGTATCTGATGTTGTTGATACCCTTATGTAATTTTGAACTTGACTCGTTAACCCCAAGAAGCCTCTCAGTCAATATAAATCGCCTGGCATTAACCAGAGCAAAACACAATATCATGTCCTTGCGCCCAGGGGTCTTTTCTGAGTTGAATAGGAATGCTTAAAATTAGCCGGATTTTTTTTTTTTTTTTTTCAGCTGAAGGGGTTATTAAAGATAGGTCAAATCCCTTCACTTCAGAATTCCTTCTTATGCTGAATATAATCGTCTGACGTTAGTCAGAACTAAGTACAAACCACTTCCCTGTGGTGAAGGTTGAAAAGACCTCGCTTAAAGAAGGGGTTAAATACGTAGTGGCTGATTGTACTGTACAGAGAAAGGAGAGTGGTGGACAGTACATAAAAAGTCAGCCAACTAGAAAGGTTGGAAAGCAGGTTGGATGGCTAGACGTACGTTGCAAAAAAAAAAGCAGCATTGCGCAACCCTGACCACATTAACGGTTACAGCCCCTCTAGCTACAACTTCGCAAACAAAAAAGCCATATCCATATTGCCTCACTCATCCTGCCCAGCTCTATTTCTACAGTACAGGCTAGCCTACTTCTGTACTATGCTTCATCCCACTCCTCCTTTTTTCACTGATATATTATATTTTAGGCAATACCACTGTAACAAGATTGCTACCATTCATATAGGAATGCAGGATGGTCTTCACACAGCAACAGTACATTGACATGCTTCTATGCAAATGGTCATGATGATTAAAGAATATAATAAAACAGAGAATCTCAAAACTATGTGTTAATGTCATTAGAAGTTTGCCCCATAAATCCCATTAAAATTAAAAAAAAAAAAAAAAAAAGTGCCCGGGCTCTTAGCCCCAGGAGAAATTATTCCAGGTTCGAAGAGTATTGATGAAGAAATAACTGATGGTGCCATATTGAGAAAGCTTTTGGAAGAACGAAACAGAGAAAATACGGAGGCTCTCTACACTTTAGTGTGGAAACCTAGTTAATGCACTCCAAAACATGAGATTTCATTGGGTTTGCGAGTCATATCTGTAGAACATTCACAGAATCACCCGAGATGGAAAGTTACCCTGTGTCTGCCACAGTATTCTGGCCTGACTGACATCTTAGTATCATACTGCATATATATATATATATATATATATATATATATATATATATATATATATATATATATATATATATATATATATATATATATATATATATATATATTGTTACGGAACAGAGAGAGATAATGAACACTTCAAGTGAGAATACAAAAATCACTACTGTCCCGCAAAGTTCCAGGTTCAAAACAAAGGAGTTAGGTAAAATTCCAAGTTAAAGTTTAATGCTCAAACTAACAACTAAACATTCAGGACTCATAAGGATAATGTAATGGCAAAACAGGTTACATATATGGTTAACTGCAATAGCCTCTATTAACATGAATTTAGCAAGAGCAAATTTATCTAAGTCAGCCCTGATAAATGAGAAAACCGGATAATGCTCAGTTAAAGCAAGATATATTATTACAGATACAAAATATTAATAATATTGGCTGACACTAAAACTCTACATGAATCACAAAAACCTCACCAAGGCCTATGAATTAACGCCTTAGGTCATACAGTACAAGAAAAATGGTAACAACACCTAAACTCAAATTATAGAGCAGCTAGATGGCTGGAGACTTCCTGAGCACTCACAAAAATAATATTACACTATACAGAGGAGGACAGAGATGTTAACAAAATGAGGAGTAGATCTAAGTGGCAACTAATGCAGAGACTGAGCTCATTATATAGGGGGCCGGCAGAGCTTGATTCAACTTGCAAGAAGGACACGCAAATGAAGGCACAGAGGACGAAGAGTTGACACTCCTGCTCTGAACAACAGAAAGAACAACTTACTCCACTATAAGGGGGAGAAGGGGGGAGTGAGGTAGAACACGCAAGCCTGGTCACTATGGAAGCCACGAGGCGAATCGTGATCAAACATGCAGCATACTGTACGTTAGAATTATACGAAGGATGATGAAATCATAGGCTATGTAACACCTCCTCACAAAGAAAAAGAAATTTACAAAGGAAATTTCTTATTACTCTAAAACAATCTGTCTAAAGTCTAGATAAGCAATCGGCAATAACATTTTCTTTCCCTTTGACATGTTGTATGTCTAACGAATACTCCTGAAGAAGTAGACTCCATCTTGTCAATCTCTGATTTTTATCTTTAAACTTACTAAGGAATTTCAGTGGGTTATGATCGGTATAAATGACTATGGGGTCAATACCAGAACACAAATAAAATGAAAAATGCTGTAAACCCAAAATCAAGGCCAAAAGCTCTTTCTCAATAGTGGAGTAGTTCTTTTGAGGTGGAGTGAACTTCTTACTGTAATAAGATACAGGATGCTGAATACCCTGATCATCCTCTTGCAGCAAAACAGCCCCAGCTCCTGTATCACTTGCGTCAACAGCCATCTTAAAAGGTATAGCAAAATTAGGAGTAGCGAGCACTGGCTGACTTAATAGGATAGCTTTAAGTTTACTGAAAGAGGATTCACAGTTATCGGTCCAGACAAATTTAACTCCCTTTTCAGTAGGTCTGTAAGTGGTGATACAAGAATTAAAAAGTTAAGAACAAATCTCCTGTAATAACCTACCATTCCCAAAAATCTTTGTAGCTCTTTCCTACTTTTAGGTCTGGGGAGATCACTTATAACCTGAACCTTAGCTCCTGGTGGTGCAACATGTCCATCACCAATTACGTACCCAAGGTACTGAACTTTAGCTTGACCAAACCCACACTTTGATAAATTAGCTACAAGATTAGCCTGAACCAAACGCTCAAGAAATTATACTGACATGGCATAGGTGATCTTTCCTGTTGTCACTGAAGATTAATACATCATCAATATAAACAACACACCCTGCCAAACCCTCTGTTACAACATTCATGAGCTTCTGAAAAGTGGCTAGTGCATTCTTCATACCATATGGCATTACAGAACATGCAAAAGTCTTTCCTAGTGTTACAAAACATGAGATCTCCCTAGCACGTTCAGTCATAGGTACTTGCCAGTATCCCTTTAACAAATCAAATTTACTTATGTACCTAGCCTTTCCGATCTTGTCTATGCAATGTTCCATGCGAGGGAGAGGGTAAGTGTCTGTTTTGGTTATCTGATTAACACGTCTGTAATCGATGCAAAGCCGCTGTGACCCACCTGGCTTAGGGACTAGAGTGACAGGAGAACTCCACTCGCTCTGACAGGGCTCAATCATCTTGTGGTCCAACAGGTAGCCAAGTTCCTTCTGGATGAGAGGAACTCTCACTGGGTTCACACGGTAAGCAGGCAGTTTAATTGGCTTTGCGTCTCCAACATCGACATCATGCATCAACACAGTGGCTCTTCCTGGAGTGGCATGGAACACTTGCGAGTAGTCCTGCAGTAATGCCGAAAAACTCCTGCCTTTCCTCGGGAGCTAGATGAGAAAGCTTAGTCTGGAGATCATTCATGATATCAGGGTTCTTCCCCAAACTATCACTCAGGCTCATACTGCATGGGAGAGCTTCACTTGCAGACTCGGGTGGAACAGCTACAGTGCAGACTGGGTTATTTTCGTCCCGCCTGTGATATAACTTCAGCATGTTGATGTGACAAAGTTGCTTGTTCTTTCTACGATCTGGTGTGGCGATGACATAGTTGACATCATTGAGTTTCTTCTCCACGAAATAAGGACCACTAAACTTGGCTTGAAGAGATTGCCCATGCACCGGTAGCAGAATCAAAACCTGATCTCCTGGCTGAAAGTGGCGTAACCTGGACTTCTTATCATACTAAGTCTTCATCTTCTCCTGAGCAGCTCCTAAATTCTCTCTCGCAAACTGTAAAGCAGTGGATAGCTTCTTTGAACTTCATCACATACTCCAGCAGGTTGACGTCATCTTCCTCCGACAGCCACCATTCCTTGAGTAGCTAAAGGGGTTCTCTTACTTCATGGCCAAACAGCAGTTCAAAGGGTGAGAAGCCCAGTGATTCATTTGGAGATTCTCTTGCGGCAAATACAACAAATGGAAGACCTTTATCCCAGTCTTTCTGATGTTCCAAACAGTATTTCCTGAGCATCGACTTGAGTGTTTGATGATATCTCTCCAACGCTCCGTGAGTCTGGGGATGGTAAGCTGAAGACGTGATCTGGGTGATGCCCAACTCTTTCAGAGAATGCTTGAAAACATTTGACATGAAATTACTTCCCCAGTCTGACTGTACCTCCTTGGGCAGACCAAACTTGGTGAAGAACTCCAGCATTTCCTTAACCACGTTCATTGCTGAGATATTTCTAAGTGGAATGGGTTCAGGATAACGAGTAGCCATATCAATCAGGGTCAACACATAAGAAAATCCTGAAGAAGTCTTAGGAAGAGGGCCCACAATAACCACCAACACACGGGTGAATGGCGCCTCAAAAGGAGGAATGGGAACTAGAGGTGCAACCTTTTCGGTCTGATTACACTTCCCCACAACTTGACAGGTGTGACAAGACTTACAATACCAGGAAACATCTCTGAAGATACCTGGCCAGTAGAAGTGTTTCAAAATGCGTGCCACAATCTTCCTCACTCCAAGGTGTCCTGCCAAACTGGAATCATGAGCCACTCTAATGATATCCTGCCTACAAACACGAGGGATGACAACTTGATGTACAACCTACCGTTCACAGTCGGCTGATGCTGTTGGGGGTCTCCACTTTCTCATAAGTACTCATGACTTTATATAACAACAAGTAGAAGCACCAGCTGACTCTTCCTCACTGCAAGCAGAGTTAGCTAGACCTTTCAACTCAGGGTCAGCAACCTGCAACTCAACCAACTCTTGACGAGACAAATTATCAACACTACGGGGTACTGCCTCATCTGGTGAGTGGTCCAAATTAGCAAGGAAAGTATCAGCTAGGACAACATCACCATCATCATTATCCTCTAAATCACCAGTAACTTTAGACTTAGCCCTAGTGACAGCACATGCAGAGAACACATCAGGGATATCACAATCCTGGGTCGCAGTCACTGGTTCACTAGACAACTGAGGAGCTGGACACACTTGACTTCCACCAATATCATTTCCAAGAAAGAAAGTTACACCTGACATTGGGAGTGTCTCAACCAACCCAACCATAACGGAACCATTAACAAAACCAGGCTCTAAATTCACTCTGCACAGAGGGACAGAGAAGTAATTATTCCCTACACCTTGTAAGATTACAGTTTCATCAGAGGAATTAACATTAGAGCCTAGAACACTGGTCAGCATAAGGGATTGGCAAGCACCTGTATCACGATAAATTTTAACTGATTTCCTGTCATTACTGTCCAGTGGACTGACAAAACCATCAGACAGGAAATTAGCACATGAACTCTTGAGAGTGTCACCCACGTTACTGCTCAAAAGAGGAGCTTCATCATGAGAATTTAATTTACCCCTCAAAGCAGGTTCAGTTAACTCGGTTAAAGAATTCTGGGAACTCTCAAGGGTGGACACTAGACCAATTGACAGAATATTTAAAGACTCCTTTTTGTTCACATCACGCTGTCTCCTGAAACATTTCTCCGTAGTATGACCAAGCTTACTACAATAAGTACATTTACTTTTCTGAAATCTAGAGGTGGAGCTGGTATTTACTTCCTGAGAAACATCTTCTTTATTCTCTTTCCTGTTACCTGTACTCTGAGTAGAGGCAACGTTCTTACTCTCAGCTTGCCTTTTTTCTTTAGAATATATCTTGTGAGTGAGAACATATTCATCCGCTAAAACTGCAGCATCAGACAAATTATCTATTCTTTTCTCATCAAGATATAGGCTTACATCTTTATTAACACACTTTTTGAAGTCCTCCAGCAAAATCATCTGCTTAAATTTATCAAAATCAGAATTTACATTCTTAGAATTTAACCACTGTTCTAACAGATCTTCTTTGATTTTTGCATACTCAACATGGGATTGCTTATCTTGCTTGTAAGTTGTCCTGAATTTTACTCTATAGGTTTCAGGAACAAGCTCATAGGCCTTAACTACATGAAAATTATCAAATTGATCCTGAGGCAAAGATGCATAAGTTACTTGAGCTTTACCGGTGAGAACACTCTGTAGGAGTACTGGCCAATACTTTTTGGGTCAATTAAAACCTGTAGCTACCCTCTCAAACAACTGAAAATACTTTGTTAAATCAGATTCATTAAAAGGAGGGACAAGTTTAACATTTTTAGCCACATCAAAATCATCAGAGTTAGATGATCCAGTTCCACTTTGTTTCATGCGATACTCATGGTCTACCTGAATCCTAGCAATTTCAATTTGTGCCTGTGCCTCCTGAATACGAGCCTGAGACTCAGCCTCCTTAGCACAATCCTCCTGCAGGGCTAGCTGTAACTTAGCTATTTCAATCTGCGTTTGCTCATCTGGAGGAGTTACATTAAACAAGCTTTTATTAATCATGTAAACAATTTGATCTTTAGACTGATGAGAGCGAACAGTAATTCCCAATTGTTGAGCAACAAGCTTAAGTTCATTCTTTGTTCTGTTTTCTACATCACACACTGTTTGCACATGTGACAAAAAATCTTTGGCTTCATCAAGAGTAGTAATAGTAGACATCATGAATAAATCACAGTCACAAAATATCAAGCAATATCCTTCTGATAATATCCTGAATATCCTGATAAGAGGTCGCCAAATTTATGTTACGGAACAGAGATAGATAATGAGCACTTCAAGTGAGAATACAAAAATCACTACTGTCCCGCAAAGTTCCAGGTTCAAAACAAAAGAGTTAGGTAAAATTACAAGTTAAAGTTTAATGCTCAAAGTAACAACTAAACATTCAGGACTCATAAGGATAATGTAATGGCAAAACAGGTAACATATATGGTTAACAGGAATAGCCTCTATTAACATGAATTTAGCAAGAGCAAATTTAAGTCAGCCCTGATAAATGAGAAAACCGGATAATGCTCAGTTAATGCAAGATATATTATTACAGATACAAAATATTAATAATATTGGCTGACACTAAAACTCTACATGAATCACAAAAACCTTACCAGGCCTACGAATGAACGCCTTAGGCCATACAGTACAAGAAAAATGGTAACAACACTTATACTCAAATTATACAGCAGCTAGATGGCTGGAGACTTCCTGAGCACTCACAAAAATAATAATACACTATACAGGGGAGGACAGAGATGCGAACAAAATGAGGAGTAGATCTAAGTGGCAACTAATGCAGAGATTGAGCTCATTATATAGGGGGCCGGCAGAGCTTGATTCAACTTGCAAGAAGGATGCGCAAATGAGGGCGCAGAGGACGAAGAGTTGACACTCCTGCTCTGAACAACAGAAAGAACGACTTACTCTACTATAAGGGGGAGAAGGGGGGAGTGAGGTAGAACACGCAAGCCTGGTCACTATGGAAGCCACGAGGCGAATCGTGATCAAACATGCAGCATACTGTACGTTAAAATTATACGAAGGATGATGAAATCATAGGCTATGTAACAATATATATATATATAGGAGCCTCTGTGGTACAGTGGTAGAGTGAGCGTCTTGCACGCTGGTGGGCGGGGGTTCGCCTCCCCGCCAGAGTTGTAAAAACTTTGGGATGCGTTCACCACGCCACTGACCACTTTGGCGGACACAAGGGGTGCTGTGGTTGCACCAGTGTCGCATACTAGTATGCTAGCACCCAGTCGCTTAAGGCGGGCCGATTACACTTGGTTCACAGATTACACACACATCCAAAGCCACTCCAACACTACAATTATACTCACAAGTACTTCTCACCCTACATACAGTCTCTACCAGACAGCCTAAGTCACTTGGTAGAGATACATTGGCTGTATTGTCCCTGCTTCGGTAGGGATAGGCCGGTCATGCAGTGGACCTCAACGGCTGATGATGATGATCATATATATATATATATATATATATATATATAAATAGATAGATAGACAGATAGATAGATATAGGCATATATACAGTATAGATAGATAGATGGCAAGACGCCTTAATCCTATAAGGGGTGACCAAAAACAAATCGCCTCCATGTCGCTCTCCCTCGCCATCTCATTACCCTGCTCCCAACTCACACACCCCTCTCTCATACACCTCTCCATCTCATCCTTGACCTCCCCCCTCTCTCTTTTCCCCTCCACCTCACTCACATACACTCTTCTCATCACTCTCTCATTCTCCATCCTCCCCACATGGCCAAACCACCTCAGTGTGTTTCTCCTAACGCTTCCTGTCACATCCGTCCACACCACAACGCACCTTCACTTCCTCATTTGTCAGTCTGTCTCACTATGTGACTATACATGCTCCTCTCGAATAACTCATTTCCACTGCTCTCACTCTTGACTTCTGTCCCTCCAGCAAGGTCCAAGCTTCACCTACATAAGTTAGAGGTGGTATCACAATACTGTCATGAAGTAACTTTTTCATTTCCATGCTCGCTTCCCTTGTTCTTATTACTGCTTTCAAGGAACCAACAACTTTTCTTCCTTGTTGTACCCTTTCAAGCACTTCGCCCTCTAAAATTCCGTCCTTACTCATCACACTACCCAAATACTTAAACGCACTCACATTCTCCATTTCCTCCTCATCCAACCTCAGTGTATATTCACTTACTTCACTACTCTCGAAGACCATAACTTTACCCTTTCCTACATTCACCTTTGGATTCCGTTTCTTACACACTCTCCCAAACTCATCCACCAAGCCTTGCAGCTTCCCTTCGTCTTCACTTAACAACATAGTATAATCTGCAAACAACAGTACAGGGAGTTTCCAAGCACTGCCGTCTCTCACTAGGGCCGCTCCAACATCCACTGCCCTACCTCGTATCTCTTTTATAACCCCATCCATATACAGATTGAACAACCACGGAGACATGACACCTCCTTGCTTCAGTCCAACCTTCAAATAGAAAAATTCAAACAGTTCACTATCCACAAACACTGCAGCCTTAGCACCCTCATATATACTATTCACGGCCTTCAACAATTTCCCATCTACTCAATATATTCTTAATACTTTCCACAATCCTTGTCTATCCACCCTGTCATATGCTTTCTCCAGATCCATGAAGGCCTCATACAACTTTCTTCCCTTCTCTAGAAACTTTTCCACCAAAGATCTAAGAATGAATATCTGAACTACAGAACCTTTTCCCTTCCTAAAACCTCCCTGTTCTTCTCCAACTAATCCCTCTGTTATTTCCATAACTCTGTCAATAAGTATCCTACCATATACTTTTCCCATTACACTAAGAAGAAAATGCCCCTATGATTACCAAACATTTCTTTTTGCCCTTTTCCTTTGTACAGGGAAATAATTATACCTGACTTCCAATCCTCTGGGACTCTATCTTCCTCCCAGGCCAATCTGCACACCTTCCACATCCATTCTACTACTATCTCTCCCCCATTCTTCAGCAGTTCACCACACACTTCATCAATTCCTGGGGCTTTTCCCATTTTAACTTTCTTCATTGCTTCCACAACTTCCATCCTACTGATTTCTTCCTCTCTTCTCACATCCTTCCTTCTCCCAGCCATTCCCCAGCCACTTACACTCACATTACTTTCATTCTCTATGTTCAACAATTTCTTAAAGTGTTCTCTCCATCTGCTCACTTTTTCTCCCTTCTCCACTAATAATCTATCATTTTCATCTTTCACTCCCCAACTATCTTCTTTGGCACCCTGCCTCTCTGTACCTCTTTCCAGAACAATTTTCTTACATTCCCTCCACTTTACACTCAAACTCCTTCCAAATACCCTATCCTCTCTCTCTCTCTCTCTCTCTCTCTCTCTCCCTCTCTCTCTCTCTCTCTCTCTCTCTCTCTCTCTCTCTCTCTCTCTCTCTTGTGTGTGTGTGTGTGTGTGTGTGTATGTGTGTGTGTGTGTGTGTGTGTGTGTAATTTTTATAAAAATCACGTTATCTTAATATGAAGTATAACTCGCTAGGAAAAATGAAAATTGGACTACTGAACTTTCATGTATTCGTTTAAGACATCTTCAGGATAGCACACCACTGAGAAAGGAAATGAAAAAGTTTCTTTTAGCTTTCTTGTAGATGCCAACTAGTGAATAATATGTGATACAGTTTTAAAGGTCATAAACAATTGCTTCAGCTTAATACAGATTAGGCAAGATCTTAGAATAACAAAAATGAAACACATCAATTTAACTCTAACTAAAGGTCCCCCCAAGGGACGAATCACACCAGCCACGAGCTGATTCACATCTAGCACGGCTAGGAATATAACCTTGACCTACTTCCACCAATTTCGAACTCGTTGGAGATTATCATCCCTACTACACACATGTGCAATTTTGTGATAAAATCTTGAGCAGTTGCGAAGTTATCACGGTAACAGACACGCAGACCTCGGTCTACTTTCACCAATTTCGAACTCGTTGGAGATTTTCATCCCCACTATACACCCGTAAAGTTTTGTGATGATTTCTTGAGTGGTTGCTAGGTTATTGTGCTAACAGACACACAAACAGACAGACAGGCAAACTGAATACCTACTACACACCTATAAATTTTTGTGATATATTGAGCTGTTTCGAATTTATCGTGGTTACAGACACACGACCTTGACCTACTTTTACCATTTTCGAACTCGTGATCGATTTCTGTCCCTACTACACGCCTGTAAAATTTTGTGATGATATCTTGAGTGGTTGCGAAGTTTTTGTGCTAACAGACACACACAGACAAACTGAAAACAATACCAGCTTCGCCTTCGCAGCTGGTAAATATTTCCAAATTAAGAAATGAAATACTTAAATATACTCAGCTGCTGGACCCCTCCAGGGGCCAGGCTATGATCAAGGGAGTGCAAATCGATTTAACTTTAGCCAGCCATCCCTGCGCAGCACCAACAATATAGTCCACACTATCGTACGATCTGCCGCGTGAAGATCGTGCTTAGAACCTCTCTCTCTCTCTCTCTCTTTATATATATATATATCTATATATATATATATATATATATATATATATATATATATATATATATAATCATCATCATCATCAGCCATTACAAGTCCACTGCTGAACAAAGGCCTCCCCAACCTTCTTCACGTATTCCTTGACTAAGCCAGTCTTTGCCACGTATTCAATGCAATTTTCTCTATCTCATCTCTCTACCTCGTGTCTGGCTTTTTTCTGCTGCGCTTACAATCTCTTGGTGTCCAGTCAGTCAGCCTCTTGCTCCATCGGTTATCCCTTATTCTTGCTACATGGCCTGCCCACCTCCATTTCTGTTTTTTTTTTATTACTTCTATAATATCTTTGACTTTAGTCTGCTCTCTCACCCAAGTTGATCTTTTCCTGTCTCCTAAAGATATTCTCAACATTGACCTTTCCATTGCTCTCTGAGAAGAGATTAATTTATTCTCCATCGATTTTGTCAGTTTCCAAGTCTCCCAACCATACGTCATAGCTGGAATTATACATTCATTATAAACTTTTCGTTTCATACAAACTGGCAAGCTACTTTTCAAATTGTCTCTATTTTTCCGAAAGCATCCATCCAGTTGTAATGCGTCTCTCTATTTCGCTATCATGATCTTTCTATAATTTTAGTATTTGCCCCAAGTAATTGTACTCGTCGACTTCTTCAAGAATTTCGTCGCTTATTCTGATGACACACTTCGGTGTTTGTGGATTAAACATTAGTTTTACTCCGGTTCATCTTAGCCATACTTTAAGACATTCTCTGTTCAGGTCATTTAACATTTCTAACAATGTCTCTGCTGTGTCTGAGGTTAGGACAATGCCATCTGCAAATCTTAAATGGTTTAGCTTTTCTCCATCTATATTCACTCTTTTATGTTCCCAGTCAGGTTTCAAAAAATACTTTCTGGGCATTCTGTAATTTTTTTTTGCTGAAATTGTATCTCCCTGTCGCAAGCCCTTCTCAATCTTAATTTTTTCCGAGTCCTTATACAAAACCTAAGCACAGTGATTTATTATATTCTGTAGTTTTCTCGGTTAGCTGATTCATTGTCTGTAGATATCAGCTTCGGAATCCTGCCTGTTCACGAGGTTATATATCCTCTAAATTTGTAGTTATTCTGTTCGTATGGACTTTGATGAAAAGTTTGTAAATGACTGATAATAAGCTAGTGGGTCGATAGTTACTAAGGTTTTTTGAGTCACCTTTTTTATAAAGTAGAATAACTATTGCATTACACCATGTTTTGGGAATTTTCTTCTTTGTTTACATTGAGTAAGTAAGCGAGCAAGCCTATTTTGTACTTCTACTCCTGCATCCAACAGTAAATCTGCTACTTTTCCATCTTCTCCCGGAGCCTTCCCTCTTTTTAAATTTTAATGAGAAATATTTACGTCGTCTGGTATTACCTCAGGTATTTCACGTGTGTCAACTGAAAGGTTAGCTGTTGGTACTACTGTCTTTGATGCATACAGTTCTTTGTAAAATTCATCTCTCTTCACTATCTTATCTCTGCATTTAATGAATTCATCGTTTTCGTCTTTCAGTGATGCAATTTGTTGCCTTCCTAGTGCCATTTTACTTTGAGCCTGTTTCAGATTTTTTCTCCTTTTTTATTGGTTTCTTTGATCTGATCCATGTTTCTCTGTTTTTTTTTTTTTTTTCTTCTCTTTGTCTCTTGTTGATAAGCTGATGTAATTCCGCTCGATCTGTTTCATATTTCCTTGTTCATTACATTTCTTTTTCTCATAAGCTCAAGTTCCTTTTCTGAATACTTCTTGGTTTTGGTTGTATTAGGTTTTCCTACTACCTCCGCTGATTCTATTAACACTTTTGTTAGTCTGTCATTCAGCTCATCAATGTCACATTCAACATTACTTAGAGTCTGAAATCTGTTCCTTATTTCCAACTGAAAGGCTGCTCTGTTTTCGTTTAGTTTTATTGGACATATCTTTTCTTCTTTACTCATCTTTATTCTTTCACCTCTGAAATCGAATCTAGCCATGCCACCCACCATTCAATGGTCACTTCCTATATTTACTTTGTTGATTACTGTGACATTTGTGACTGTGTTATTCTTATCTGCTATAATGAAGTCGATTTTATTTTTTGTTTCCCCATTTGGGCTTTTCCAGGTCTACTTCCTCCCTGTTCTTTTGTGAAAGAATGTGTTCATTATTCTTATGTTAAACATTTCAGCAAAATTTATCACCTTTTCTCCTCTTTAATCATTTTCTCCCACTCCAAATTTTCCCATACATGCTTCTTGTGTTTGGATTTCCCAACTTTTGCATTGAAGTTTCCAATGAGTATAGTATATGTGGTTTTTTCTTCTTCCATATTCTGGAAGATGCCGTCATAAAATGTTTCTATTTCTTTATCTGAGCTTTAAGAAGTTGGTGCATATACTTATACTACTTTCAGGTATATTTTTTCCATAGTCTAATTACAACCAATGCTGTACACTGCTAAATTTAACAATATTGTCTGCAAGATTTCTGTGGGTAAGAATTCCGAATCGGAGCAAGAATTCCGAATTGGAGCTAGATTTCCGAATCGGAGCTACTAGTGACATGTGTTGTCTAATTTTTGTTATGAAATATCAATCAGACATCTTCTTTATCACGTAATGACTTTGATTGGTTGGATTTTAGTCATTTTGTCGCATGTTTGGTCTTTTATTTTCAGTCACGGAGTCTGCGATATAGATATTGAAATTTGGAGTTTTTCATCAGTGAGCACTGATCAATGAGATTTGAAGATATATATACAACACTCATTTCAACTGCACCCCATTCGATCCGTTGCTGCTGAAGGTATCACTCGGTTGAGATAATCCAATGCAGATGTGCTCACTGTCCGTAGCTGCGTATAAAAATCTCAAGCTCCAGCTATCAGAGTTGATGTTTGTGAAACTTGGAAATTGCCAATTGACAAACGTTGCATTTTAAGGTCCAGTGTTTTTGTTAGTCATGCCCTTCCAACATGCGCGGCGCAATAAGGAAGCCTGCCCATATTTTGGTCAAAACATTGATCACGCATATCAAGACACAGTATAAAGACTTTGAAAGAACCATGGTGGGATTAGGTGAATACGGACTGGCTCCAGGATATGAACATTATCGTTTGAAGTCGACTGTCAATGCCAAGACTGCAGAAGATCACCAGAAGTCGTTTACAAAATTTATGTGAAGCACTGACCAAACGAATGGGAGCCAAATAACATCCAGTGATTGACTTATCACCATACCCAAAACTCCATCGGCTGGGAAGAAACGTACAAAGCTCACAACAACGGCTTCAAAGAAACTGAAATGAACAATATACTGTTTGTACAATATACAGTGGTTCCTCGTTTTTCGCTGCTTGGATGTTCCAAGAAAACCGCGCGAAATGTGAAACTTCGAAGTGTGAAGTTAAGAATCAGAGGGAAAAATAGAGGAGCGTTCCGGTGGGATATGTATAGTACCTACCCTATCATAAAGTACTATAACACCAAACAGGCCCTACCCTCCCGTGACGCCGCCAACCCCACACCAGGCGCTAAGGGATCTGCACACACACACACACACACACACACACACACACACACACACACACACACACACACAAGAGAGAGAGAAAGAGAGAGAGAGGGAATCTGCACACACACACACACACACACACACACACACACACACACACACACACACACGAGAGAGAGAGAGAGAGAGAGAGAGAGAGAGTAAATAAAGAAATGGCAGAAAATGCGTCCCTTGCGCAAATGAGGAGATAAGGCGTGACAAGCGTCCCTCTTTTCTTTCTCATTGTTCATTCTCTCCCTCCTTCCTGGGAGAAAGGGAGAGAAAGAGAAAGAGAGAATAAAACAGAGGAATGGCACAGCGTCCCTTCCTCCTTTGGAATGAATGAATGACGTCCCTCTTGTCTTTCATTCTCCATTCCCTCCATCCTGTAGCCCCATCACCTAGGGCCGAAGCCCTCGAAGTCGAACTCAGGTTCCAGCACCTCCACTTCCTCTCTGTCCACTTCTCCTCCTTCGTCCACCCCTGCTGGCACGTCCAAGTCTTGCAGAATAGCAGCCACATTCTGTCTTTCCTGAAAATATCATGTGATCTGTGTGATCCGGGCTTGTCTCTCCTCCTGTATGTTTCTATTGTAGACGGCCATCACTTGAGACTTCAGATCACTCAAGGTCGATAGGATGTTGGTAGCCTCAGTCATGTGTCGTCGGTTGCCGGCTGGGAGCATCGAAATGTAGGGAAATTCGCGAAGTGTGAGACAACTCGGAATCTTTTTTCTTGCACGAAAAACGAGGCGTAGAAGTAAAATGCGTCGAAATACAAGGAACCACTGTATATATATTTCATATGCAATTAAGAAATGTATTTTATTTGTTGAATGAATACAGCGCATGACAATAAATAAGGAAATTAATCCCACTGCAAAGAAGTTGTGCTTTGACTGTAGCTCTTCTCTCCACCCCATGCCTTGTGATCTGAAATAAAATGCAAACATATAATAAGCAAATAATACCCATGTACGCACATGAACAAGTTAAAATAACACATAGGACCTAAATACATGTAGTTACAGCCCCACCCGTTTCAAAGGCTAGCTCAGATTTGGAAATCTCAAGTTCCAATTTGGAAATCTCGCTTCGTTTCGGTAATCTCGCTCCGATTCGGAATTCTTACCCACCGGATTTCCGCGAATTACAAATCCATTGTAGCAAAATAGGTGTTTGCTGTCTTCGAGCTGAATTATTTTTCTTCTTTTCTATAGATCCCACTCAGACCTACAGTATCCCACCTAATGTTTTCCAGTTCAGTCATTACTGTAAGTTATCAAATTTGTAATCTTCTGCGAGGCTTCTTACATAATATGCACAGATTTTTATGAATTTCAGTTTGTTTAATATTCCATTTTCTAACTTGCCAATACTGTGCCTACTCACTTTCGGTGACACACCGCTCGTAAGCACAGGAGGCAGTGTGTTTGGACTTTTAGTAGACGATGATCAAACAGGAACGCCCGTCAAATCATTTGCAATAGAACTCAAGTTTGGTTGGAAGGGTTGTGGCAAATAATCTCATCTCTCTGCCACATAGTTTCTGGTGAGATGTAATTTTGGGGCCACCTTATTCATTATATTCGGTGGAGCCCCACATATCTATAGGGGATTCCATGGTTCGCGCGGCCTAAGACAGTACCTCATATATTTACAAGGCCTTCCCCTATCTGCCACCTGGGGACGCGCCAAGTAGCAATGGCATGCTGCCCATATATATATATATATATATATATATATATATATGTGACGGGGGGGACACAACCTGGCCGCACTATAGGGTGGTACTACTACTCTGCGGCCAGGTTGTGTTAGGAAGAATACTGCCACCGTATTCCCTGGGTGTCGTAAAAGGCGACTAAAAGGGGCGGAGTGAGGGGACTAGGGACCCCCTCCTCTGTTTTTTAGTTCCTAAAAAGAGACAGGCCAGAGAAAGGGATGGGGGATGGAGTTATCCCCGTACCCTGAAGATTGGGTCTATGAATGTGCGTGGATGTAGTACGATTGAGGCTAAAAGGGAGGAGATTGTGAGAATGTTTGTGAGAAGAAAGTTGGATGTGTTAGCTTTGAGTGAAACGAAGATGAAAGGGAAGGGGGAATATATGTTTGGAAGTGTGAATGGAAGATTGTCAGGTGTTGATAGAGGAAGGGCAAGAGAAGGTGTGGCCTTGTTAGTGAGCCCGGAAGTACAGCAATGTGTGATTGAATGGAAGGAGGTGTCATCGAGACTGATGTGGGTGAAAGCGAAATTTGAACGTGAGTTGTGGGTGTTTGTGAGTGCATATGGGCCTGGTAGTGAAAGGGATGAACAAGAGAGGGAGTCTTTCTGGAATGATGTTGATGAGTGTCTGCAGAGTTTTGGAGCGAATGTGAATGTGGTAATGATGGGAGATCTGAATGCTAGAGTGGGAAATGTAGCAGTTGAAGGTGTAGTTGGTATGCATGGTGTGCCTGGAAGAAATGAAAATGGGGAACAAATGATAGCGATGTGTGTTGAGCGAGAGATGGTGATTGGGAATACGCTGTTTGAGAAGAAAGATATTTATAAGTATACATGGGTGAGACAGGAGGGTGGAAGGGTTGTTGATAGAGCTTTGATGGACTATGTGGTTGTGTCTAGGAATGTAATAGGAAGATTGTTGGATGTGAGAGTTCTGAGAGGGGAGGGTGAAGGTATGTCTGACCACTACCTAGTGAAGGGAAAGTTAAGAGTAAGTAAGAGATGGGTGAGAGCTAGGAGGGTTAGGTGAGGCAAGGAGGTTTTGAAAGTGAGTGAGTTGGATAAAAGAGAGAAAAAGATAGAGTATCAGGAGAAATTGAAAGATGAGTGGAACGCAGTGAAAGATCGGGAAAATGGCAGCGTGGAGGAGGAATGGCAGTTGTTTAAGAGTGCTGTGGTGGGGCATGCAGAAGAGGTGTGTGGTGTGAGACGTGTGGGTGGTTGTGTAAGAAAAGGAAGTGAATGGTGGTGCGAGGAAGTAAGTATGGCTGTGGCTGAGAAGAGACGTGCATATGAAGTGTGGCTGAAGAGGAAGGATGAGATGTCATATGAAAGGTATAAGGAAAAGAGGAATAGAGCGAGAAGGGCTGTGCGTGATGCTAAAGTGGCAGCAGATGAGAGGTGGGTTAGGCGGCTGACAGAGAATTTTCAACAGAATAAGAAAATCTTTTGGAAGGAGGTGAAAAGGGTGCGAAAGGGAGAGTCTGGGAAGGAAGAACGAGTAAAATCAGAGGATGGAAGGATGTTAATTGAAATGGATGCAGTAAGGAAGAGATGGGCAGAGTATTTTGAAAGATTGTTAAATGTAGAGGAGGAAAGGGTGGCTGAGATTGTGGCGGATGGTGGGGTGCAAGGAATAAATGTGTTGGGAGAGTTAAATGATTCTTTAATCACGAAGGAGGAAGTGGAGAAGGCAGTAAAGGAGATGAAAACAGGGAAAGCTGCAGGTATGGATGGGTGTGCTGTGGAATGCCTGAAGGGTGGTGGAGTGACTATTGTTGACTGGTTAGTAAGATGTTGAATGTGTGCTTTGAGAAAGGTATGGTGCCAATTGACTGGGCAAGTGCTTGTGTGGTCCCGTTGTATAAAGGCAAGGGTGATAAGTATGAATGTACTAGCTTTAGGGGTATAAGTCTGTTGAGTGTTGTAGGTAAGGTGTATGGTAGAGTGTTAATTATGAGAGTTAGAGAGGGTACAGAGGGAGTGATTGGTGATGAGCAGTGTGGCTTTAGGAGAGGGAGGGGATGCGTTGATCAGGTGTTTGCTGTGAGACAAGTGTGTGAAAAGTATTTAGCGAAAGGCAAGGATGTGTTTTGGGCATTTATGGATTTAGAGAAAGCTTATGATAGAATTGATAGGGAGGCTTTGTGGACTGTTTTAAGATTGTATGGACTTGATGGTAGGTTACTAAAAGGGGCGAAAAGTTTTTATGTAAATAGTACAGCGTGTGTAAGAGTGGGAAATGCTGTGAGTGATTGGTTTCCTGTGAGAGTGGGGCTGCGACAGGGATGTGTGATGTCGCCTTGGTTGTTTAATATTTACATGGATGGTGTTGTAAGGGAGGTGAATGCAAGAGTTTTAGGTGGAGGTCTGAGTCTGGTGAATGTTGATGGTGGAGAGTGGAATCTGAAGCAGCTGCTGTTTGCAGATGATACTGCACTGGTGGCTGATTCAGAGGAGAGATTGAGACAGTTGGTAGAGGAGTTTGGAAGGGTGTGTGAAAGGAGGAATTTGAAAGTAAATGAGAATAAGAGTAAAGTGATGAAGTGTACGAGGTTGATAAATGGTAGGGGGATGAATATAGTTTTGAATGGTGAGTTGCTTGAGGAGGTAGATTGTTTTAAATATCTAGGGTCACATGTTCCTGTGGATGGAAGAATAGATGCAGAAGTGAAGTTTAGAATAAATGAAGTAGGAAAGGTGCTGGGAGGAATGAAAAAAGTGTTTAAATGTCGTTCGCTTAGAATGGATGTAAAGAGAAGGCTGTATGAGGGTGTTGTGGTACCGACTGCATTGTACGGGGCTGAAACATGGAATATGGGTGTAGCAGAGAGGAAAAGTTTGAATGTAATGGAGATGAGGTGTCTGAGGAGTATGTGTGGAGTGACGCGTATGGATCGGGTGCGAAATGATGAAGTGCGAAGGAGAACTGGAGTTGTTTGGGAGATGGCAGGTAGAGTTGAGCAGAGGGTGTTGCGATGGTTTGGGCATATGGAGAGAATGGATAATGAGCGATTGGTGAAAAAGATAACTAGATCTGATGTGAGAGGTGTAAGGCTGAGAGGAAGACCACGAATAGGATGGATGGACAATGTGAAGAGAGCGTTGGATGTGAGAGGGATGTCTGTTGAGCAAGGAAGAGTAGCTGTGCGAGACCGAAATAAATGGAGAGAAATTGTGAATGAATAAGTGATGACGCAGCCCTGAGGGGATATTCTCCCGCATTTGGTCTGATCAGCTAGTCAGGTCTGGTGCGGGTAAGTGGATGGGTCTGTTATGATGTGGCAGGGGTAAACCAGTTCTGCTGTCGGGCCCTGCTGCAGATGTCACTGATTGCATTGCGCAGTTGACCCTTGTGCGGTGTGGTGCGGTGAGGATCTGTCCGTCCTCCCCTTTGGGGCTAAGATGCGAATGAATGTGTTTGAATGGATGAGTAAATGGGGAGTGTGTCGTCCTGTCTCGGCTACCTCCCTTTCTTTGGAGGAAGCAGCCTAGGTATATATCTCTCTATCTATCTACCTATATCTATATCTATCTATCTATCTATCTATCTATATCTATATCTATCTATCTATCTATCTATCTATATATATATATATATATATATATATATATATATATATATATATATCTATCTGAATCACTCTCCCAATTTAAAATTGCTAGAAATCATGCAAAAGCTGTATTAAATCTATCTAAATCAAACTTTCTTCAAAAACAAGCATCAAAACTATTTAACAACGCTAATGACAATAGAATATTCTGGTCAACTCTTAATTCTTTCAATAATAACTTTAACAAGTCATCTTCCATTCCCCCACTAAAATCTTCAGATGGCAATATTACAAATGACCCACGTGGGAAAGCAGATATCTTTGCTAGTACCTTTGCAAGAAACTCTACCATAGATGATACCAGCCAGAATGTCTTAGTACTGGAACTTGATTCTCCTGAAATTGCCCCATTTAAACTACAGACAAGATACGTAAAATCCATCCTAGACAATTTACCTACCAACAAAGCTCCAGGCCCAGATGGAATTCCGCCAATTGTTTTGAAAAAGTGTTCCCCTGAACTTGCCTCTGTCCTAGCTAAATTATTCAGACTATGCATACGTACTTCTTTATTCCCAAATTCATGGAAAGAAGCCAATATCCACCCAGTTCCGAAGAAAGGAAGTTCGTCTGACCCCTCCAATTACAGACCAATAGCTGTCACATCTTCTCTTGGTAAGGTATTTGAAACTTTAATTAATAAGCATATTGTTAAACATCTTGAATCCAACAATTCAATTAGTGATAGACAATACGGTTTTCGCCACGAAAGATCCACTATTGACATACTCAATCTCTTAACTCATACCATCCATCAATCAATTGATCTTTTTGGAGAAACTCATGCAGTAGCTCTTGATATCTCTAAAGCTTTCGACAGAGTATGGCACCGTTCCCTGCTGTCCAAACTCCCTTGCTATGGACTAACGTCTTTTGTTCCTTTGATTTCTTCTTATCTTAGAGACAGGAAAATAAGAGAAAAAGTAGATGATGTATATTCGAATTTCCACTCAATTAACGCCGGCATGCTGCAGGGATCAGTTCTGGTGCCAACCCTATTTCTGGTTCATATTAATGATCTCTTATCTGTCACTCACAGTCCCATTCACTCATATGCAGATGACTCAACACTACATAATTCATTCACACTCAGATATCCATTTACAAAGTCTAATATCTCTACCTCTCAACTCAGTACAGCCATCTCCATAAATCAAGATCTATCTACAATCAGTGAATGGGGACAAAACAACCTTGTCTCTTTTTTTGCTAGTAAAACTAAATATATACAGTTTACTAATAGACAGATATTGCCAGATTCGTACATTACCTTCAATGCTACTGATATTCCCATCTCCAAAAGTATTGAAATTCTTGGTGTCTCACTTAACAGTGCCCTCAGCTGGACCTCTCATGTCAGATCACTTGCTAAAACCGCCTCAAAGAAACTTGGATTATTGTACAGAGTCCGTAACTTCTTCGCCGATGAGCAGTTAGCTATAATTTATAAGAGTCATGTGCGCTCTCAGCTTGAATATTGCTCACCCTTGTGGAATGGTTGTGGAGAGGTTGCATTAAGATAACTAGACAAAATTCAGAATAAAGCCGTTAGAATCATTAACAACCCTGCCATTACATATAAACTACCTCCCCTGCAAGTAAGAAGGAATGTTGCCTCCCTTGCATTATTTTACAGATATTTTTTTGGCAAATGCTCAGACGAAGTTGCGTCCATGGTGCCACCTCTCCATGCCTTCCCTCGTGCTACACGGGCATCTGGTAGAGCTCATGACTGGATTGTCACTCAACCATACTGCAGAACTTCTGCCTATCAGAATTCCTTCATTCCCCGAACTGTATCTCTCTGGGACTCACTTCCCCAGAGTTGTTTTCCTCCAAATTTCAACCCACAACTGTTCAAGTCTAACTGTTACAGATATTTTATGAACAGAGGACACCAGTAATCTAGTGTATGGATTATTTTTTTTACCCATTTGTTTTTCCTTCCTCCGTTCTGTTATTTATAATATATATATATATATATATATATATATATATATATATATATATATATATATATATATATATATATATTGTTATTGTTACGGAACAGAGAAAGATAATGTACACTTTAAGTGAGAATACTAAAAATCACTACTGTCCCGTAAAGTTCCAGGTTCAAAACAAAAGAGTTAGGTAAAATTACAAGTTAAAGTTTAATGCGCAAACTAACAACAAAACATTCAGGACTCATAAGGATAATGTAATGGCAAAAAACAGGTTAAATATATGGTTAACTGCAATAGCCTCTATTAACACGAAATTAGCAAGAGTAAATTTATCTAAGTCAGCCCTGATAAAATGAAAATACCAGATAATACTCAGTGAATGCAAGATATATTATTACAGATACGAAATATTATTAATAAGGGCTGACACCCAAAACACATGGATCACAAAAACTTCACCAGGCCCAAGAACCAACACCTCACGCTACACAGTACAAGAAAAAAAAAATGCGACAACAGTTATACTCAAATTACACAGCTGCTAGATGGTTGGAGACTTTCTGAGCACTCACAATAATAACAACTGTACAGGGGAGGACAGAGATGTGAACAAAATGAGGAGTAGATCTAAGTGGCAATAATGCAGAGACTGAGCTCATTATATAGGGGCCAGCAGAGCTTGATACAACTTGTTAGAAGGACGCGCAAATGAAGCCATGGGGACAAAGAGTTGACAATCCTGCTCTGAACAACAGAAAGAACGACTTACTTTACTATAAGGGTAGAAGGGGGGAGTGAGGTAGAACACGCTCGTGATCAAACATACAGCATACTGTACGTTAGAATTACACAAAGGATGATGAAATCATAGGCTATGTAACACCTCCCCACAAAGAAAAAGAAATTTACAAAGGAAAATTTTTATTACTGTAAAACAATCTGTCTAAAGTCTAGATAAGCAATCTGCAATAACATTTTCTTTCCCCTTGATATGTTGTATGTCTAATGAATACCCCTGAAGAAGTAGACTCCATCTGGTCAATCTCTGGTTTTTATCTTTAAACTTACTAAGGAATTTCAGTGGGTTATGATCGGTATAAATGACTATGGGATCAAAACCAGAACACAAATAAAATGAAAAATGCTGTAAACCCAGAATCAAGGCCAAAAGCTCTTTCTCAATAGTTGAGTAGTTCTTTTGAGGTGGAGTGAACTTCTTACTGTAATAAGATACAGGGTGTTCAATACCCTGATCATCCTCTTGCAGCAAAACAGCCCCAGCTCCTGAATCACTTGCGTCAACAGCCATCTTAAAAGGCTTAGCAAAATTTTGAGTAGCGAGCACTGGCTGACTTAATAGGATAGCTTTAAGTTTGTTGAAAGAGGATTCACAGTTATCGGTCCAGACAAATTTAACTCCCTTTTTCAGTAGGTCTGTAAGTGGTGATACAAGAATTGAAAAGTTAAGAACAAATCTCCTGTAATAACCTACCATTCCCAAAAATCTTTGTAGCTCTTTCCTACTTTTAGGTCTCGGAAGATCACTTATAACCTGAACCTTAGCTGCTGGTGGTGCAATATGTCCAATTACGTACCCAAGGTACTGAACTTTAGCTTGACCAAACTCACACTTTGATAAATTAGCTACAAGATTAGCCTGAACCAAACACTCAAGAAATTTACTGACATGGCATAGGTGATCTTTCCAGTTGTCACTGAAGATTAATAAATCATCAATATAAACAACACACCCTGCGAAACCCTCTGTTACAACATTCATGAGCTTCTGAAATGTGGCTGGTGCATTCTTCATACCATATGGCATTACAGAACATGCAAAAGTCTTTCCTAGTGTTACAAAACATGAGATCTCCCTAGCACATTCAGTCATAGGTACTTGCCAGTATCCCTTTAACAAATCAAACTTACTTATGTACCTAGCCTTTCCGATCTTGTTTATGCAATCTTCCACACGAGGGAGAGGGTAAGTGTCTGTTTTGGTTATCTGATTAACACGTCTGTAGTTAATGCAAAGCCGCTGTGACCCCCCTGGCTTAGGGACCAGAGTGACAGGAGAACTCTACTCGCTCTGACAGGGCTCAATCATCTTCTGGTCCAACAGGTAGCCAAGCTCCTTCTGGATGAGAGGAAATTTCTCTGGGTTCACACGGTAAGGAGGCAGTTTAATTGGCTTTGCGTCTCCAACATCGACATCATGCATCAACACAGTGGTTCTTCCTGGAGTGGCACGGAACACTTGCGGGTACTCCTGCAGTAATGCTGAAAACTCCTGCCTTTCCTCGGGAGCTAGATGAGAAAGCTTAGTCTGGAGATCATTCATGATATCAGGATTCTTCCCCAAACTATCACTCAGGCTCATACTGCATGGGAGACCTTCACTTGCAGACTCGGGTGGAGCAGCTACAGTGCAGACCGGATTATTTTCGTCCCGCCTGTGATACAACTTTAGCATGTTGATGTGACATAGTTGCTTGTTCTTTCTACGATCTGGTGTGGCGATGACATAGTTGACATCACTGAGTTTCTTCTCCACGAAATAAGGACCACTAAACTTGGCTTGAAGAGGTTGCCCATGCACCGGTAGCAGAATCAAAACCTGATCTCCTGGCTGAAAGTGGCGTAACCTGGACTTCTTATCATACCAAGTCTTCATCTTCTCCTGAGCAGCTCCTAAATTCTCTCTCACCAGCTGTAAAGCAGTGGACAGCCGTTCTTTGAACTTCATCACATACTCCAGCAGGTTGACGTCATCTTCCTCTGACAGCCAGCATTCCTTGAATAGCTTAAGGGGTCCTCTTACTTCATGGCCAAACAGTAGTTCAAAAGGTGAGAAGCCCAGTGATTCATTTGGAGATTCTCTTGTGGCAAACACAACTAACGGAAGACCTTTATCCCAGTCTTTCTGATGTTCCAAACAGTATTTCTTGAGCATCGATTTGAGTGTTTTATGATATCTCTCCAACGCTCCTTGGGTCTGGGGATGGTAAGCTGAAGACGTGATCTGGGTGATGCCCAACTCTTTCAGAGAATGCTTGAAAACATTTGACATGAAATTACTTCCCCGGTCTGACTGTACCTCCTTGGGCAGACCAAACTTTGTGAAGAACCCTAGCATTTCCTTAACCACGTTCTTTGCTGAGATATTTCTAAGTGGAATGGGTTCAGGATAATGAGTAGCCATATCAATCAGGGTCAACACATAAGAAAATCCTGAAGAAGTCTTAGGAAGAGGGCCCACAATATCCACCAACACACGGGTGAATGGCGCCTCGAAAGGAGGAATGGGAACTAGAGGTGCATCCTTTTCGGTCTGATTACACTTCCCCACAACTTGACAGGTGTGACAAGACTTACAATACCAGGAAACATCCCTGAAGATACCTGGCCAGTAGAAGTGTTTCAAAATGCGTGCCACAGTCTTCCTCACTCCAAGGTGTCCTGCCAAACTGGAATCATGAGCCACTCTAATGATATCCTGCCTACAAACACGAGGGATGACAACTTGATGTACAACCTCCCATTCACAGTCGGCTGATGCTGTTGGGGGTCTCCACTTCCTCATAAGTACTCCTGACTTTATATAATAACAAGTAGAAACACCGGCTGACTCTTACTCACTGCAAGCAGAGTTAGCTAGACCTTTCAACTCAGGGTCAGCAACCTGCAACTCAACCAACTCTTGACGAGACAAATTATCAACACTACGGGGTACTGCCTCATCTGGTGAGTGGTCCAAATTAGCAAGAAAAGTGTCAGCTAGGATAACATCATCATCATCATTATCCTCTAAGTCACCAGTAACTTTAGACTTAGCCCTAGTGACAGCACATGCAGGGAACACATCAGGGACATCACAATCCTGGGCCGCAGCCACTGGCTCACTAGACAACTGAGGAGCTGGACACACTTGACTTCCACCAATATCATTTCCAAGTAAGAAAGTTACACCTGACACTGGGAGTGTCTCAACCAACTCAACCATAACGGAACCATTAACAAAACCAGACTCTAAATTCACTCTGCACAGAGGGACAGAGAAGTAATTATTCCCTACACCTTGTAAGACTACAGTTTCATCAGAGGAATTAACATTAGAGCCTAGAACATTGGTCAGCATAAGGGATTGGCAAGCACCTGTATCACGATATATTTTAACTGATTTCCTGTCATTACTGTCCAGAGGACTGACAAAACCATCAGACAGGAAATTAGCCCATGAATTCTTGAGAGTGTCACCCACGTTACTGCTCAAAAGAGGAGCTCCATCATGAGAATTTAATTTACCCCTCAAAGCAGGTTCAATTAACTCGGTTAAAGAATTCTGGGAACTCTCAAGGGTGGACACTAGACCAACTGACTGAATATTTAAAGACTCCTTTTTGTTCACATCACGCTGTCTCCTGAAACATTTCTCCGTAGTATGATCAAGCTTACTACAATAAGTACATTTACTTTTCTGAAATCTAGAGTGAAGCTGGTATTTACTTCCTGAGAAACATCATCTTTATTCTCTTTCCTGTTACCTGTACTCTGAGTAGAGGCAACGTACTTACTCTCAGCTTGCCTTTTTTCTTTAGAATATCTCTTGTGAGTGAGAACATATTCATCAGCTAAAACTGCAGCATCAGACAAATTATCTATTCTTTTCTCATCAAGATATAGGCTTACATCTTTATTAACACACCTTTTGAAGTCCTCCAGCAAAATCATCTGCTTAAATTTACCGAAATCAGAATCCACATTCTTAGAATTTAACCACTGCTCTAACAGATCTTCTTTGATTTTTGCCTACTCAACATGGGATTGCTTATCTTGCTTATAAGTTGTCCTAAATTTTACTCTATAGGCTTCAGGAACAAGCTCATAGACCTTAAGAATCAAGCTCTTAACTACATCATAATTATCAGATTGATCCTGAGGCAAAGATGCATAAGTTACTTGAGCTTTACCGGTGAGAACAGTTTGAAGGAGTACTGGCCAATACTCTTTGGGCCAATTAAAACCTGTAGCTACCCTCTCAAACAACTGAAAATACTTTGTTAAATCAGATTCATTAAAAGGAGGGACAGGTTTAACATTTTTAGCCACATCAAAATCATCAGAGCTAGATGATCCAGTTCCACCTTGTTTCATGCGATACTCATGGTCTGCCTGAATCCTAGCAAGTTCAACTTGTGCCTGAAACTCAGCCTCCTTAGCACGAGTCTGAAACTCAGCCTCCTTAGCATTTTCCTGAAATTCAGCCTCCTTAGCACGAGCCTCCTGCAGGGCTAGCTGTAACTTAGCTAATTCAATCTGCGTTTGCTCATTTCGAGGAGTTATATTAAACAAGCTTTCATTAATCATGTCAACAATTTGATCTTTAGAATGATGAGAGTGAACAGCAATTCCCAATTGTTGAGCAACAAGCTTAAGTTCATTCTTTGTTCTGTTTTCTACATCACACACTGTTTGCACATTTGACAAAAAATCTTTGGCTTTATCAAGTGTAGTAATAGTAGACATCATGAATAAATCACAGTCACAAAATATCAAGCAATATCTTTATGATAATATCCTGAATATCCTGATAAGTGGTCGCCAAATTTATGTTACGGAACAGAGAAAGATAATGTACACTTTAAGTGAGAATGCTAAAAATCACTACTGTCCCGTAAAGTTCCAGGTTCAAAACAAAAGAGTTAGGTAAAATTACAAGTTAAAGTTTAATGCTCAAATTAACAACAAAACATTCAGGACTCATAAGGATAATGTAATGGCAAAAAACAGGTTAAATATATGGTTAACTGCAATAGCCTCTATTAACACGAAATTAGCAAGAGTAAATTTATCTAAGTCAGCCCTGATAAAATGAAAATACCAGATAATACTCAGTGAATCCAAGATATATTATTACAGATACGAAATATTATTAATAAGGGCTGACACCCAAAACACATGAATCACAAAAACCTCACCAGGCCCAAGAACCAACACCTCACGCTACACAGTACAAGAAAAAAATGTAACAACAGTTATACTCAAATTACACAGCTGCTAGATGGTTGGAGACTTCCTGAGCACTCACAATAATAACAACTGTACAGGGGAGGACAGAGATTTGAACAAAATGAGGAGTAGATATAAGTGGCAATAATGCAGAGACTGAGCTCATTATATAGGGGCCAGCAGAGCTTGATACAACTTGTAAGAAGGACGCGCAAATGAAGCCATGGGGACAAAGAGTTGACAATCCTGCTCTGAACAACAGAAAGAACAACTTACTTTACTATAAGGGTAGAAGGGGGGAGTGAGGTAGAACACGCTCGTGATCAAACATGCAGCATACTGTACGTTAGAATTACACAAAGGATGATGAAATCATAGGCTATGTAACAATATATATATATATATATATATATATATATATATATATATATATATATATATATATGTGTGTGTGTGTGTGTGTGTGTGTGTGTGTATGTGTGTGTGTGTGTGTGGAGTAGACTGTATCACAAGTCGAACAGGTGGTACTCCCGAGGTGGATGGCAAGCTGGTGACAGTGAGAGCTGGAGCTCCCATTTCATCAGCCCACAGGACCTAATCCTGACCATCTCCCTTTGCTGAACCTTTTCAGACTTTCATTTACACAGTGAGTAAGTAAGCATATATTCTTAATACCTGTACCTTCAACTGTCTGAACCACACTACATGCACATAAGATATCACACCTTCTATTTCCATTCCCTTTAGCAAAGGCCGCTGCATTTATATCAGCAAACGAGGTGGTATCTCGGATTGCCAATACCGGCGAGGTATGGCTGGCAGCACAGGATCCTCGCGGTTGCCATCAAGCAACTCTGGTAGCAGCGACGGTTGCAAATTTGTTTCATGCTCTTCAGCGGAGAAGTGCAGGTGCGTCCTCATTTTTCACCGATATCCGTGGTCTCAGTATCAATTTGAATTCAGTTCATTTTTTCTTACAGTCTATATTCCCTCTAGCCCTGTTCCTCACAGAACCCCAAATCTCTCCCTTTACCGAAATATCCCTATTTTATTTTTTTGGTTACCATTTCCTTACAAACTTCCGTAACAAGGGTGGCACCTGTCATTATATCAGATCTGAATTTCCAGTTGACACCGTTTTAAACTTCACTTCAACTAAATTTGATTATTCACAGTATAAACTAAATCTAAATATTACCAAATATATCTGTGTAGTCTACTGTTCCCCCAGTGCTTCTTCAGAACCCAGTGTATCTGACTCCATGTCCACACAACTGAGTAACTTTAACCTTACCCTTAGCACCAAAATTACTATTTTGGGTGATTTTGACGTACATAATGTAGAATAGTTATTGTATTCTGCCAGGGGTGACGATACTGGTCTAGAATGTGAGCTGTTTGCAGAATCGTTTAATCTCACACAGTTGGCAAAGCAACCAACCAGAATACAAAATAATCCTGACCATAATGCCCATCTCTTGGATCTATTCCTGACAAATATTCCAGATCAGTACAGGAAAGAAGCACTGTCACCACATGGATCCTCCGACCACAATCTCATCAAAGCCTCATTAGTCGGTTCCCCCAAACCTCCCCATTCTGAACCTGTCAGGGTGACCCAGTGGCACTTTTACAGGGCAAACTGGGACGGATTTAGAAATTATCTTGCTGATATTCCAAAGCAGTTCTTATTTAGTGATGTCAGTTCTACTCAGTCCCACATTAATAACATGTTAATAGCTGGTATGGATTTATTTATACCAAGTCAACAGTTCACTAAAAGACTGAACTCTCCAAAATGGTTTAATAGCAACTGTGTCAGAGCACCGGCCCAGAAGTCGTTAGCATATAACTCTTCCTTAGAATAAAAAACATCTGAATCACTCTGTCAATTTATAATTGCTGGAAACCATGCAAAAGCTGTAATAAATCTCGCTAAATCAAACTTTCATCATAACCAAACATTAAAACTACTTAACAATCCTAATGACAATAAAATATTGTGGTCAACTCTCAGTTCTTTCAATAAAAACTTTAACAAGTCATCACCCATTCCTCCACCAAAATCTTCAGACGGTAACATTACAAATGACCCATGTGGTAAAGCGATTATCCTTGCCAGTATATTTACCAGAAATGGTACTGTAAAGGAAGTCAGCCAGAAAGTTCCAGTACTAGAACTTGACTCTCCCGAAATTGTTCCACTTAAAATACAGACTAGATATGTAAAATCCATCCTAGTCAATTTACCAACTACCAAAGCTCTAGGCCTAGATGAAATTCCTCCAATTGTTTTGAATAAGTGCTCCCCAGACCTTGCCCCTGATCAAGCTAACTATTCAGACTATGCATAAGTACTTCTTCACTCCCTAACTCGTGGAAAGAAGCCAATATCCACCTAATCCCAAAGAAAGGAAGTTCCTCTGATCCCTCTGGTTACAGACCAATAGCTATCACATCTTGTTGTAAAGTATTTGAAACTCTGATTTTTAAGCATATAGTTAAACACATTGAATCCAATAACACAATTCGTGTAGACAATATGGTTTTCGCCACGACAGATCCATCATACATCCATCAATCAATTGATCAATATGAAGAAACTCATACAGTAGCCCTTGAATTTTCTAAAGCTTTCGACAGAGTGTGGCACCATTTCCCGCAGTCCAAGCTCCCTTGCTATGGACTAAGGTCCTTTGTTCCTCTGCTCTCCTCATATCTCAGTAACAGAAAAATAAGAGTAAAAGTAGATGATGTATATTCCAATTGTCGCTCAATTAAAGCTGGCGTGCCACAAGGATCAGTTCTGGCACCAACCATATTCCTAATTAATATTAATGATCTTTTATCTCTCACCCACAATTCCATCCATTCATATGCAGATGACTCAACACTTCCTAGTTCATTAACACTCAAACACCCGTTTACAAAGTTTTGTATCTCTAACTCTCAACTCAGTGCAGCTATCTCCATAAATCAAGACTTATCTAAGATCAGTGAATAGGGACAAAAATAACCTTGTCTCATTTAATGCTAATAAAACCAAATATATTCAATTTACTAATTAACAGATATTGCCAGATTCGTATATCACCTTCATTGCTACTAATATTCCCAAATACAAAAGTATTGAAATTCTCGGTGTTTCACCTAATGGTGACCTCAGCTGGACCTCTCCAGTCAGATCACTTGCGAAAACTGCCTCAAAGAAACTTAGATTATTGTACAGAGTCTATAATTTATTAACTGACTTGCAGTTAGCCATAATTTATAAGAGTCATGTGTGCTCTCACCTAGAATATTGCTCACCCTTGTGGAATGGCTGTGGAGAGGTTGCACTAAAACAAGACAAAATTAAGAACAAAGTTGTTGGAATTATTAATAACATTGCTATTATAAATAAACTACTTCCCTTACAAGTGAGAAGGAGCGCTGACTCCCTTGAATTATATTACAGATACTCTTATGGCAAATTCTCAGACGAAGTTACATCCATTGTGCCTTCCATCGTGCTACACGGGCACCTGGTGGCGCTCATGAATGGAATGTCTCACAGCCATATTGCAAAACGTCTGCCTATCAGAACTCTTTTATTCCCCGAACTGCATCTCTCTGGAACTCGCTTTCCCGAAGTTGTTTCCCCCCAGATTTCAAGCTACAGCTGTTCAAGTCCAACTGTTACAGATTTTTTATGAATGGAGGTCACCAGTAATCTGGTCAATGGATTTTTCTTTTAATTCATTTTTTTTCCTTCCTCTGATATATATATATATATATATATATATATATATATATATATATATATATATATATATATATATATATATATATATATATATAAAGGTGAGTAATTGTATATTTGTTACCTAAAAACTCAGCTCCCTTAGGGTTTATCCCCACATTTGATATATATTCTGAATCAGCATGACCCAGGGAGTGTTTTGGTATATAATTTATTAGGGTTAATTGTATGTTAAAAAGTTCTATCTATCTATCTATTGCCAGACGCCTCAATCCCGTTTGGGGTGGCCACAAACAAATCGCCTCCAAGTCGCCCTGTCCCCCGCCATTTCACTGCCCTGCTCCCAACTCACACCCCCCTCTCTCATATACCTCTCCACCCCATCCCTCCATCTCATCCTCGGTCTCCCCCTCCCTCTTCCACCCTCCACCTTACTCATATACACTCTCTTCGTCAGTCTTTCACCCTCCATCCTCTCCACATGGCCAAACCACCTCAGTGTGTTCCTCACAACGCTTCCTATCACATCCACATCCACACCACAACACTCCTTTATATCCTCATTCGTCAGCCTGTCTCTCCACGTGACTCCACAGGCT
>NC_137053.1:36813401-36958401 GCF_032717465.1 Coenobita brevimanus | reverse complement strand
ATGTAGTTAAGAGCTTGATTCCTAAGGCCTATGAGCTTGTTCCTGAAGCCTATAGAGTAAAATTTAGGACAACTTACAAGCAAGATAAGCAATCCCATGTTGAGTATGCAAAAATCAAAGAAGATCTGTTAGACCAGTGGTTAAATTCTAATAATGTGGATTCTGATTTCGGTAAATTTAAGCAGATGATTTTGCTGGAGGGCTTCAAAAGGTGTATTAGTAAAGATGTAAGCCTATATCTTGATGAGAAAAGAATAGATAATTTGTTTGATGCTGCAGTTTTAGCTGATGAATATGTTCTCACTCACAAGAGATATTCCAAAGAAAAAGGGAAAGCTGAGAGTAAGTACGTTGCCTCTACTCAGAGTACAGGTAACAGGAAAGAGAATAAAGATGATGTTTCTCAGGAAGTAAATACCAGCTTCACTCTAGATTTCAGAAAAGTAAATGTACTTATTGTAGTAAGCTTGGTCATACTACGGAGAAATATTTCAGGAGACAGCGTGATGTGAACAAAAAGGAGTCTTTAAATATTCAGTCAATTGGTCTAGTGTCCACCCTTGAGAGTTCCAAGAATTCTTTAACTGAGTTAACTGAACCTGCTTTGAGGGGTAACTTAAATTCTCATGATGAAGCTCCTCTTTTGAGCAGTAACGTGGGTGACACTCTCAAGAGTTCATGTGCTAATTTCCTGTCTGATGGTTTTGTCAGTCCTCTGGACAGTAATGACAGGAAATCAGTTAAAATATATCGTGATACAGGTGCTTGCCAATCCCTTATGCTGACCAGTGTTCTAGGCTCTAATGTTAATTCCTCTGATGAAACTGTAATCTTACAAGGTGTAGGGAATAATTACTTCTCTGTCCCTCTGTGCAGAGTGAATTTAGAGTCTGGTTTTGTTAATGGTTCCGTTATGGTTGGGTTGGTTGAGACACTCCCAATGTCAGGTGTAACTTTCTTACTTGGAAAAGATATTGGTGGAAGTCAAGTGTGTCCAGCTCCTCAGTTGTCTAGTGAGCCAGTTGCTGCGTCCCAGGATTGTGATGTCCCTGATGTGTTCCCTGTATGTGCTGTCACTAGGGCTAAGTCTAAAGTTACTGGTGATTCAGAGGATAATGATGATGATGATGTTATCCTAGCTGACACTTTTCTTGCTAATTTGGACCACTCACCAGATGAGGCAGTACCCCGTAGTGTTGATAATTTGTCTCGTCAAGAGTTGGTTGAGTTGCAGGTTGCTGACCCTGAGTTGAAAGGTCTAGCTAACTCTGCTTGCAGTGAGGAAGAGTCAGCTGGTGCTTCTACTTGTTATTATATAAAGTCAGGAGTACTTATGAGGAAGTGGAGACCCCCAACAGCATAAGCCGACTGTGAATGGGAGGTTGTACATCAAGTTGTCATCCCTCGTGTTTGTAGGCAGGATATCATTAGAGTGGCTCATGATTCCAGTTTGGCAGGACACCTTGGAGTGAGGAAGACTATGGCACGCATTTTGAAACACTTCTACTGGCCAGGTATCTTCAGGGATATTTCCTGGTATTGTAAGTCTTGTCACACCTGTCAAGTTGTGGGGAAGTGTAATCAGACCGAAAAGGTTGCACCTCTAGTTCCCATTCCTCCTTTTGAGGCTCCTTTCACCCGTGTGTTGGTGGATATTGTGGGCCCTCTTCCTAAGACTTCTTCAGGATTTTCTTATGTGTTGACCCTGATTGATATGGCTACTCGTTATCTTGAAGCCATTCCACTTTGAAATATCTCAGCAAAAAACGTGGTTAAGGAAATGCTAGGGTTCTTCACAAAGTTTGGTCTGCCCAAGGAGGTACAGTCAGACCGGGGAAGTAATTTCGTGTCAAATGTTTTCAAGCAGTCTCTGAAAGAGTTGGGCATCACCCAGATCACGTCTTCAGCTTACCATCCCCAGACCCAAGGAGCGTTGGAGAGATATCATCAAACACTCAAATCGATGCTCAAGAAATACTGTTTGGAACATCAGAAAGACTGGGATAAAGGTCTTCCATTTGTTGTGTTTGCCACAAGAGAATCTCCAAATGAATCACTGGGCTTCTCACCTTTTGAACTACTGTTTGGCCATGAAGTAAGAGGACCCCTTAAGCTACTCAAGGAATGCTGGCTGTCGGAGGAAGATGACGTCAACTTGCTGGAGTATGTGATGAAGTTCAAAGAACGGCTGTCCACTGCTTTACAGCTGGTGAGAGAGAATTTAGGAGCTGCTCAGGAGAAGATGAAGACTTGGTATGATAAGAAGTCCAGGTTACGCCACTTTCAGCCAGGAGATCAGGTTTTGATTCTGCTACCAGTGCATGGGAAACCTCTTCAAGCCAAGTTTAGTGGTCCTTATTTCGTGGAGAAGAAACTCAGTGATGTCAACTATGGCATCGCCACACCAGATCATAGAAAGAACAAGCAACTATGTCACATCAACATGCTAAAGTTATATCACAGGCGGGACGAAAATAATCCAGTCTGCACTGTAGCTGTTCCACCCGAGTCTGCAAGTGAAGGTCTCCCATGCAGTATGAGCCTGAGTGATAGTTTGGGGAAGAATCCTGATATCATGACTGATCTCCAGACTAAGCTTTCTCATCTAGCTCCCGAGGAAAGGCAGGAGTTTTCGGCATTACTGCAGGAGTACCCGCAAGTGTTCCGTGCCACCTCAGGAAGAACCACTGTGTTGATGCATAATGTCGATGTTGGAGACGCAAAGCCAATTAAACTGCCTCCTTACCGTGTGAACCCAGTGAAAGTTCCTCTCATCCAGAAGGAGCTTGGCTACCTGTTGGACCACAAGATGATTGAGCCCTGTCAGAGCGAGTGGAGTTCTCCTGTGACTCTAGTCCCTAAGCCAGGTGGGTCACAGCGGCTTTGCATCGACTACAGACGTGTTAATCAGATAACCAAAACAGACACTTACCCTCTCCCTCGTGTGGAAGATTGCATAAACAAGATCGGAAAGGCTAGGTACATAAGTAAGTTTGATTTGTTAAAGCGATACTGGCAAGTACCTATGACTGAACGTGCTAGGGAGATCTCATGTTTTGTAACACTAGGAAAGACTTTTGCATGTTCTGTACTGCCATATGGTATGAAGAATGCACCAGCCACCTTTCAGAAGCTCATGAATGTTGTAACAGAGGGTTTGGCAGGGTGTGTTGTTTATATTGATGATGTATTAATCTTCAGTGACAACTGGAAAGATCACCTATGCCATGTCAGTAAATTTCTTGAGCGTTTAGTTCAGGCTAATCTTGTAGCTAATTTATCAAAGTGTGAGTTTGGTCAAGCTAAAGTTCAGTACCTTGGGTACGTAATTGGTGATGGACATGTTGCACCACCAGCAGCTAAGGTTCAGGTTATAAGTGATCTTCCCAGACCTAAAATTAGGAAAGAGCTACAAAGATTTTTGGGAATGGTAGGTTATTACAGGAGATTTGTTCTTAACTTTTCAATTCTTGTATCACCACTTACAGACCTACTGAAAAAGGGAGTTAAATTTGTCTGGACCGATAACTGTGAATCCTCTTTCAACAAACTTAAAGCTATCCTTTTAAGTCAGCCAGTGCTCGCTACTCCAAATTTTGCTAAGCCTTTTAAGATGGCTGTTGATGCAAGTGATACAGGAGCTGGGGCTGTTTTGCTGCAAGAGGATGATCAGGGTATTCAGCATCCTGTATCTTATTACAGTAAGAAGTTCACTCCACCTCAAAAGAACTAGTCAACTAGTGAGAAAGAGCTTTTGGCCTTGATTTTGGGTTTACAGCATTTTTCATTTTATTTGTGTTCTGGTTTTGACCCCATATTCATTTATACCGATCATAACCCACTGAAATTCCTTAGTAAGTTTAAAGATAAAAATCAGAGATTGACAAGATGGAGTCTACTTCTTCAGGAGTATTCTTTAGACATACAGCATGTCAAGGGGAAAGAAAATGTTATTGCAGATTGCTTATCTAGACTTTAGAGAGATTGTTTTAGAGTAATAAGAAATTTCCTTTGTAAATTTCTTTTTCTTTGTGGGGAGGTGTTACATAGCCTATGATTTCATCATCCTTTGTGTAATTTTAATGCACAGTATGCTGCATGTTTGATCACGAGCGTGTTCTGCCTCAGTCCCCCCTTCTACCTTTTTAGTAGAGTAAGTCGTTCTTTCTGTTGTTCAGAGCAGGAGTGTCAACTCTTTGTCCCCATGGCTTCATTTGCGCATCCTTCTTACAAGTTGTATCAAGCTCTGCTGGCCCTTATATAATGAGCTCAGTCTCTACATTAATTGCGACTTAGATCTACTCCTCATTTTGTTCACATCTCTGTCCTCCCCTGTACAGTTATTATTGTGAGTGCTCAGGAAGTCTCCAACCATCTAGCAGCTATGTAATTTGAGTATAAGTGTTAATGGATTTTGTTCTTGTACTGTATAGCATAAGTTGTTAATTTGTAGGCCTAGTGAGGTTTTTGTAATTCATGTAAGGTTCTTGTTAGCCATTGTTCATAATAGTTTGTATCTGTAATAATTTATCTTGCATTAACTGAGCATTACCCAGTGTATTTTCATTTTATCAGGGCTGACTTAGGTAAATTTACTCTTGCTAATTTCGTGTTAATAGAGGCTATTGCAGTTAACCATATATTTAACCTTTTTTTTGCCATTACATTATCCTTATGAGTCCTTAATGTTTTGTTGTTAGTTTGAGCATTAAACTTTAACTTGTAATTTTACCTAACTCTTTTGTTTTGAACCTGGAACTTTACGGGACAGTAGTGATTTTTAGTATTCTCACTTAAAGTGTACATTATCTTCCGGTGTTCCGTAACAATATATATATATATATATATATATATATATATATATATATATATATATATATATATATATATATATATATATATATATATAACGAAATAATGAATGGAGGGATAAAAAACAAAGGAAAAAAAGATAAGTCTATGTGCCTAAAGACATCCTCCTTTCATAAAATACTTATAACAATTGGATTTAAATTCGAGTGGATTAAATGTATGTTGGAAACAACTCCCAGGAAGTGAATTCCAGAGAGTAGTAGTTGTGGGGATAAGTGAATTTTTATAAGCAGAGGTTCTGCATTGCGGGGGAGAGAGTGTGAGTCCATGGGCGCTCCCAGCTGCCAGAGTATATCGGGAGAAAATGTAAAGGGGAGGCATAATTGAAGCCAGTTCGTCAGAGCACTTACGGTAAAAATATCGATAAAATAATGCTAAAGACGCAACTGACAATGGAGGAAAGTCCTGCGTTATGGGAGGATTATTGATTAATCTAATGGCTTGGTTTTGAATTTTGTCCAACTGCCTCAGCGCAACCGCTCCACATCCGCTCCACAGTGGTGAACAGTATTCGATCTCAGAACGCACATGACTTTCGTAAATTATGGCCATCTGCTCGTCAGTGAAGAACTCACGAACTCTGTACATAAGTCCCAATTTTTTGGAAGCATAGGGATTTAACATAAGCTGTCCAGCTCAGGTTGAGGTTTAGAGTAACACCGAGGATATGAATTGTAATGGATATGGGAATATTGACATCATTTAAAACTATGTGAGAGTCCGAGGGATTCTTTCTGTTGGAGAAATTAGTGTATTTAGTTTTCTGAGCATTAAATGAGACAAGATTTTTTTGTCCCCATTGATTAATTTTAGAAAGGTCCTGGTTCAGAGAAATTGCTGTGTTTATTTGGGAATTTATAATATCAAATCGTGTAACGGAGGTACTAAATGTGAAAGAACTATGAAGGGTCGAGTCATCAGCTTAAGAGTGTATTGGGTTGTGCGTGACAGATAGGTTATTAATATGAATGAGAAAGAGGATTGGCGCCAAAACTGATCCCTGAGGTACGCCAGCATTTATGGAATGAAACTGAGAATAAATTCCATCTACCATGACCCGTATTTTTCTATTATGAAGGTAACAAGAAATTAGAGGAACCAGTGATGCAAGGCCATAGTGTGACATCTTAGACAATAAGGCCCGGTGCCATACTCTGTCAAATGCTTTTGATATATCAAGTGCTACTGTGCGTGTTTCACCACGTTGGTCTATTGGTCTCTCTCTCTTTCTCTCTCTACTGTATACAGTATGTAATATATATATATATATATATATATATATATATATATATATATATATATATATATATATATATATATATATATATTTTAGGGTGGTCCTTAAAAATGAAAGTTGTTTTTTTTCAGCTCCCAAGTGCTAGTTTTGTTCCTTTAGACACAAAACCACTGTGTTTAAAATCTTATTCAATTTGCTTAATATTTAGGGGTTGCACATGAAGGTTAAAGTTGTGACCCTATAAGGCCTATATGGATCCACCCGATGCAAGGTTGAGTACAGAACACTGATCAGTAATTTTACCTCTTTTTCAGATAATTGAAAATGTCTCAACGATTTTACTTGGTGAGGCCCAAGGATGCCATTCATGGCAGCAAGCTACCATCTATTGGTGATGTAGTCGGCCGGATGATCAATACCCACTCTGCTGACTCAAAGGAAACGTTACGTGGCATTGCGACTGAAGTGTCCGAGGAGGTGCTGGTATTCTGGGAAAAAGCACGTATTCCAACAAAGAGGAAAGACCACATCATAGAGAAAGTCCTTGCCCAGTATAAGGACTACCAGGCCATTAAAAAAGGCCGCAGCCGGCGATTGGCACCGCAATTGGCCAAGGAGAAGGATTTTATTGAGAGTGGGAAAAATATCTTTGACATTGCACATGCAGATGCACTCTCAATGATCACTTTGGAGGAGGACAAAGCCTTTCTATTGGCTCAGTGTGAACCAGGGCGTCGAGGCACCATTGGACCAGTTGACATGACTCTTGCAGCAAAAGAAGCTCGTCAAGTCAAAAAGGAGGCAGCAGAAGAGGACCGGCGAGAGCGTGCTGCAGCCCAGGCAGCTGCTGCTGAGGCAATGGTTGAGTTTGCCTCCTCGTCCTCGACTTCGAGCAGCACATCTTCCCCAATAACATCTCCTCTACCTTCAACCTTTGGTGCATGTGGAGCAGACAGGACTCCCAGTCCCAGCCCGCCGGCACCGAAACGTAACAGAGCATCTAGAGATATCTTCACCCCAGCCTTGGCGGCAAGCCTGGACCAGACCAAAATCAACGACCGTCAAGCTGTTCATCAGCTAACAGAATGTGTTCGTTCATTGGGGCACGATATGAGTGAGTTGAACATCAATCGGTCTTCTATTCATCACAGACGGGTGCAGCACAGGAAGAATTTGGCAAGTCATTTGAAGTCAGAACTCCAAGCAGATGGCCCTCTCATTGTTCATTGGGATGGGAAGCTCATGAAAGACCTGACCACAAAAGAACACGTCGATCGGCTCCCGATTCTGGTCTCTGGACGAAATGTCTGTCAGCTTCTTTGTGTGGCAAAGCTCCCAGATGGCACAGGGGAATCCATGGCTGCAGCTGTTGTGGAGGCTCTTAAGGATTGGGGCCTGACAGACAGAGTCTCTGGAATGTCATCTGACACGACAGCATCCAATACTGGTCAGATGAAAGGGGCATGTCCTTTGATTGAGAAAAAGTTGGAGAAGGAGCTGTTGAATCTTGCATGCCGGCACCATGTGATGGAGTTGATTGTTGAAGCTGTCTTCTTGGCCATTATGGGTCCGAGCAAATCACCAGAGATCCTTCTATTCATTCGGTTCCAAACCCAGTGGGAAGTCATGGACAAATCGAATTTTGACACAGTTGTGGACGAGAGCATTGCCGAAAGGGAGTCTATCCTCTCCTGGTCCACTACCACATTGCTGAAGCATGGAGAACTTCGAGATGACTACCGGGAATTTATTGAGCTCTCCATAATCTTCCTTGGTGGCACTTCTCCTCAAGGAATTCGATTCATGGCTCCAGGCCCCATGCACCACGCTCGGTGGATGGCAAAAGTCAACTATTCCCTCAAGGTTTGGATGTTCCGGTCTCAATTCAAGTTGACTCCAAGGGAAGAATATGGCATGAAACGCATGGCTCTCTTTGCAGTGAAGATCAACCTCCAATGCTGGAACGAAGCTCCACTGGCTGTGTCAGCCCCCCGGAACGATCTTCGGGTCCTGAAAAAATTGGATGAATATCACAGTGAGGATGAAGTTGTGGCAAAGGCAGCTCTTGGGAAATTTCTCTCTCATCAATGGTATTTGTCGGAGGAGCTTGTTGCCTTAGCATTCTTTGATAAAGATGTTCCTCTAGAGACAAAACAAGAGATGATTAAACCAGTGGAACTACAAGAAAGCAGAGAGGAGCGGCTCAAAAGGGTCAAGATTTTGAGGAGTGTAATTTCCCGCACCACCCTCCCTGACTTTTGTTCAAAGGCTACAATGGGTTTCTTTCAAAAGCTGAGACTGTATGCAGCCTTTTTGGAAATTGATCCTGAGACATGGGGAGAGAGAGAAGACTTCAAGAAGGCATCAGAAGCAGCACATGCTCTTAGTGTTGTCAACAATCAAGCTGAGAGGGGAGTTGCTCTCATACAAGAATACAGTACTCTTCTGACCAAGGATGAGGAGCAGCTCCAATTTGTCCTGCAAGTCGTTCAGGACCATCGAAAAACATTTCCTGACGCCAGGAAAAAGACCTTAAGCATAACCAGACCACAGTGAGTGGGATGGCACCCATGAACCCCCCCCCCCCGAGCGGCTAATACTCCAGAGGGAGGGGGACCTGAAGCCAGGCATAGGGTAACAACTTTAACCTTCATGTGCAACCCCTAAATATTAATCAAATTGAATAAAATTTTACACATGGTGTTTTTATATCTAAAGGAACAAATCCGGGCCCTGAGAGCAATAATTTTTTCAGGTTCAAAATTCCTCTTATGGCTAAGGACCACCCTAATATATATATATATATATATATATATATATATATATATATATATATATATATATATATATATATATATATATTAGCTACGTTTGGCATTTGTGAACCCAAAATGGAGTTGTGTCTCATTATACAGTATCTCTACAGTATCTAGGCTACGCATCCATCTCTCTCTCTCTCTCTCTCTCTCTCTCTCTCTCTCTCTCTCTTAGTGTGGTTTTAGAAGTGAGTGGGGAAGTATTAAATGCTCCTCATCCTACCTCTCTCCTTCCTCTAATCCAAGGGTCGAGGATTTTTTTCCTTGGTATTATCCAAAAATTTATTTAGGTAAAATCAATTAAACTCAGTGTTCAAAGGCCAAGTTGCTTCTAAAATTGGCCACGTCTGTGTACACACGGCAGTAGTACGGTGGCTGAGTAAAAAATAAAATATGATACATGATTCATGATTTTACATCTTGTTCAATAAAAGCTTACATCATTTATGTGAAAAATAAGTACCGGTAATGTACCGCACACATTTTCTCTCATACCGCACACATTACCGTCCAAATTTTTATATGTATCCCATTTGTGTCAATTTACCCTTGTTCCCCGACCCCTGCTCTAGTCTGCAAATTAATGGTAGGCAACTATTTGAATTTAATACTTCTATGTAGTTTAACTGTGCCTTTTGGAGGATCCGGCAAGTTTAGTGAACACAGTTCTAGTCATTTACACACAATTATTAATAATGATTTAATCTATAAATTTAAGACATAACTACACATGATACTAATAGGTAGATCTTCAAAACTGTAACTAATATCGTAATACAGCAACATTACGTAAATGGAAATTTTTTTTACTATTTGTACCTCAATATTTCGTTCTTTCCTTTGTCTATGCCCACATCTCTCTCTCTCTCTCTCTCTCTCTCTCTCTCTCTCTCTCTCTCTCTCTCTCTCTCAATATTGTACATTTGGAGCTTATAAAATACACCAAAATTAACGCAAAAGGTAATAAACATATCCGGCAACAGTACAACAGCTTTAAAACAGAAACATGCCCACCTAAATATAAATGTCCACACAAAGGGAAAACCTGACTGGGGTGGGTCACTCTTGTTAGGTCAGAAGGATTTGTCTTATTATAAACCTGATGGAATATGCCACTAACTACTTATTTTTTTATTTTTTATTTTGATATATATGTGTATATTTCAACACGAGGACAGAAAATTACACCATGCTTGGCTTTCACATCTTATTATAATAAGTTAACATTGTTTTCTATACTGTACAGGTCATCCTTTAGATTGATACTCATAGTGTTAAGAGTAACTTTTACTGTACAAGGGCGAATTCAACAATAAGTCTTTCCTTCTGGCAGCCAGACCAGTAGGCTTGAAATAATCATAGCTTCATCGAAAGTAATATTATGGCCCTTTTCTGTTTTGTTTAAAAATACCATTTTAATCCTGGGTCCAATTTACAGAATGCTAGTGTTCTTTCGCTATTTTTTTGAACCTCGTGTCTGTTTTACTGATATACAGTAAATATCACTGCACACTTTACAGGTCCAGAAATAAGGTAAATACCACCTGCATCAGTTTTCGGACTAGTCTTAATAAGGGTGATTAATTTTTAGATATTATTATACCTCTATAGAACATTTATACCCATTTTTAAAAGAAATTGGCTAATATGAATAGTGTTAATTCACTGTAATGGGGTTAACTGGATACATTGCTCTTTTGTCCATAACTAAAGTTTTTACATTATCAGAAAAACAAGTTACTGAACTTAAGTCTAAATTTCATTGAAATACAAGCCAAATCCTGATATTCCAGTGCCATAAAATTGTCTTAAAGAACCTTAAAAAGAATAAAGATATTCATATAAGGCTAAGTCCAACTCGATTGTTATTTAAGAAAAAAAGAAGATTAAGTTAAATGACCTTGAAAATGAGAGGAAAACAAGTGAACTGTTAGTGGAAGACCCCACTGAAAGCACAAGCAAAGCTTCAACATTACAGTAATGAATTAATTGGGTGATGAGAAGGAATTACTTATAATGTTCAGAGTTATAAATTCAACATAATAGTAGCCTACATGTATGCATCATTTATGCTCTTTCAAAATGCATAAACCTGAAAAATTGCTCCGTCCTACCGTCAGTTTTGTTTTTTTCGGGGTGGTGCATTCTCCATTAAACCTTGCTATTTCTATAGAGTTTTTTTCCTTTATTCTTCCTACCTCCAGACAATTTTATTCAGTTTGAGAGAGAGACTATCTCACTGAAAGAAATACCAGACGGGAGGTCATAATGATGAGGAAAGAAAGACTGAAGATGAGAGAGAGAGAGAGAGAGAGAGAGAGAGAGAGAGAGAGAGAGAGAGAGAGAGAGAGAGGTGGGGAAGGAAAAACATTTTACATATTTAGTACGTAGAGTTATTGTACTGAGATGTATTTCATAATAATTCTGAATAACTACTTCTTAATGTGATATTATATTATGTGTTATTTTTAAACGTTATAGTATTATGAAAATTTATTACGCATATGAATTTTTTACACTTTCAGAAATATTTTTCTTTTTTCTTTTTATTCTCAGATCATATTCTACGCTTAATCTAGGAATTACGCTGATCATTAAAACTATATCAAAATGTCTTAATTACTTGACAACCAAAGCATGGTACTGAATCGGTATATAAACATCTTTCTTCCCTGTCACTGTTTTTACCCTAAGATGTCTTGAAAGAACAGAAGAATGCTCGGTATTCCATTTTTTTCTCTTTATCACCCACCTTTAGCAACGTGATAGTTTTTGTCAATGTGTGTGTGTGTGTGTGTGTGTGTGTGTGTGTGTGTGTGTGTGTGTGTGTGTGTGTGTGTGTGTGTTCCCAACATATCTCGAAAAGTTGTGGACGAATTTTCACCAAATCTTCAGGAAATAGCAAGTATGTGGATGTGCAGAAGCCTGTTACTGTTAGTGAGGATTCGATCGACGACGACCGAATGCCGGCTGCCATATATTTTTTCATATGGATTAGCTTTGTGTAAAACGCGGTGACTGAATTCCGTAGAATTTTGTTAATTATCTTCGAATTTGGTTTGTAGGGAACGTGTACTTTAGCCAACAACATATTTTGGCAAGCGCCTAGGATTCGGCCCCTGAATGCTCTTGTTTCATTTTTAATATGGACTGGCTTTTGCGATGGCCGATCAGTTTAACCCCTGGTGAACTCATCCCCAGTCAACCCAACCCTGGTTAACCCAACCCTAGTTAATCCAACCCCAGTCAACTCAACCCTGGTTAACTCAACCCATGGTCAACTCAACCCATGGTCAACTCAGCCTATGGTCAACTCATCCCCAGTCAACTCAACCCATGGTCAACTCAGCCCGTGGTCAACTCAACCCCAGTCAACTCAACCCATGGTCAACTCAACCCATGGTCAACTTAACCCCAGTCAACTCAACCCGTCAACTCAAGCCACAGTCATCTCAACCCATGGTCAGTCCAACCCCAGTCAACTAAACCCATGGTCAACTCAGCCCATGATCAACTCAACCCTGGTCAACATAACCCCATGGTCAACTCAACCCATGACTGTGTTTCCACATTCAAGGAAATGATCCTTTTCTAAGGAAATCTAAAGTCTACAAGGATGAGTCTAAGGAAATGGCAATTCTAAGGAAATTCTAAGGAAACCATGGCAAAAGAGTAAGGAAATTTAGAAAAAGTAAAGACATCAAAATAATTTAACGAAATTTTACTATTGCACGTTAAAGTTTTAGATCTATTGGTAAGTGTTATCAAAGCCAGTGAAAATGCCACTTCCTCCAACAATCACTTGTACCAGTCCCGGTTTGATATTGATAACTTTGTCTTTCTTTCCTGTCTGTCTCCAAAAATTGCCCTAAACCTTACTCAACCAAGCCGAGCACAGGTAATAGCTAAGTTACCCTACCTAAAAGACCTTGTTGATTGTCAAGCCGCTGATCTTGAGTGAAGACAACAGGCCATAGTTGAAGATCATGATGCTGTTACGGCCTTCAGGTGGTTTTGGCATATTGTGTTTAATGCAAACAATTCAGAGGGAGATCTAAATTTACAAACCTATGCAAAGTTCTCTGCATATTGCTTTCGTTTCCGTTTTCAAATGCATCAATCGAATGAATCTTCAGCCAACTCAAATTAATAAAACCAACACAAAACTGCCCTGGAGCATGAGTCCCTACTTGGGTTGTTAACAACCAAGCTTGCCTTTCAACAAAATGGGAATCATTAGACTGCAAATTTAGACCCAACGAAAGATATGCATAGCTTCTATTAAAAAATGCTCTCGAATGCAGGTAACAAGGGATCAGATGATTTAAGACGTTCCTATTTAGAATCTGTAAGACGTCTTCCAAACAACTAAAAGTCTAAAATACCAGTACAGTATACAGGAAAACTCCAGTTTACGTCAGTCCAGGATTAAGTCCAACCTACCGTTACAGCCATTTTATAGGAACAGAACAGAATTCTTACTAATCTGGGGTTTTCCTGTAGCCTACTGGTAACTGTTTTGTTTTTCACTTAGATATACAGTAGCTATTATATTCATAAAAGTCTATCTCTTAGACTCTCATTAATCATAGGAAATATATTCTTTTACAGCAAGCAGTATTTTCTGAATGACTCATAATTTTCTTTGAAAAATATAACTACAATACAAAATACTGTTCAAAAGCGGGATTTCCCAGTTAGGTAGTCAAGAAGTTTCTCACCGATTCCCAATGTTTACCGTATGCTAGTTCAAGTACCAATTAGAGTTGCCAGTATGCCTGCTGATTGTGAGCATGTTTATTTCGTAAGCTGTACATTCATTTTTGTGCTCTTTTTCTCAATAATGTTTTATTTATGTGATTACTTGTTAAATTATGAAATTGAATTTAAGTTTGTATGCTAAATAATTTACAGTGTTATGTAATGTAAGAGAGCTGTGGCATGTTTTGGATATCTTAAGAGTTGGCAACTGTTGTTCTCGTAGACTGTAGATAATTCTAGAATAATGCAAGCTTATATAAGGATGGGGAAGATACTAGAGCAACTGGACTTTCATGAATGGTCGTGGAGAGGGAAGACGTGTTTCTGAGCTCTCCTGTAGCTGCAGGGTTGCCTCACCAGCGTTAGCTTTGTACATACACCAATAAAGTTAGGTTAGCTAGATCTCATTTTCCTTCCTAGCTTTAGTAGATATAGTAGGTGTCTATATCTAATTACTGAGATCGCCTTTGCTTACTCACCTCTGGAGTGTACCCCCCACTGATCGCTCTGGGGTGTGAGATACACACAGGCGCGTCCTCCCGAGAGTGGTTTGAGAGGGTAATCTCAGACTAGGTGGGTTTTCCCCGGGTAATTTGTCCCTTGGTCGTTTATTTCTTTCTTCCCACTTCCCCCGTGGGGGGGAACTGGTAACTATGGCGGACGCCACTGCTACCTCCCCCCCTTCAGGGGGGGAGGTAGTCCTGACCGCCCCCCGACTGTCTCACGGACGGACTGCCCCCAGACTGAACGGCCCCAGACACGTACCCGTCTTGACATTAATGTACATAACGCCGAGTTTGTCCTGATTCATGCAGTTGGTTCCACTCCCCTGTCCAGCCTGAATCCCTTCATCATCAAGAAGGTGATTGATGGGTGTGCAGGAGAGGTGGAACAAGTGAAAAAACTTGCGAGTGGAGACCTTCTCGTAAAAACCAAGAATTCAGCCCAGGTCAAGTATTTGCATAAACTGAGGAAGTTCCACTGTCACAATGTCCAAACAACGATCCCCCCACTCCATGAATTCCAGCAAGTGTGTTATCACCTGCAGGGATCTTGTGCTTATGGAGAAAGAAGAAATTGTACAGGAACTTTCTCAGCAAGATGTCATAGAGGCGAGGTTCATTACCAGATTCTCGGAAGGCATAAGGACGAAGACCACGACAGTTGTTCTCACTTTTGGCAAAGTATCTCTTCCAGCAAATGTGAAGGTTGGATATAAAATTGTTAATGTTAAACCATACATCCTGAACCCCCTTCGTTGTTCAAAATGTCAGCTCTATGGACACCACGAAAAGGCTTGTCAGGCTTCCAACATCGTGTGTGGCAAGTGCGCAGCTGTGGGTCACTCTGCTGACAACTGTACTTCCGAGACTGAGTGCTGCTTTCACTGCAAGGATGCTCACTCCACTTGCTCGAGGACTTGTCCCAAGTGGAAAGAGGAGGAGGTCTGCACAGTAAAAGCGACACAGGGCATTTCCTTCTACAATGCTAGGAAGAAGGTGAAGGAGTTGCAGGCAACTCCCAAGCCTAATATCTCCTATGCATCGGCGGTTGTCTCCCGTCCCGTGATGTGCACCGTTGAGACACAGACTGACCTAACATTCGCTCCATATGCCCCACGCCCTACCTCTCAGTCTAAGCCTCCTCTACGCTCCAACTCTCTGACGGACATCCCTGTTGCTACTTCCTACTCCCAGGCTGCCGCTGCTCCTTCGCAGTCAGTGTGGCCAAAATCGAAGCCAGACAAGTCTGACAAGATTAATTTGACCACCCTCACTAAAGAGTCACGTCCTCATGTTCTTTCCGCTCCTGGTCCAGCGAGGGAGAGAAAGAATAGCTCTTCCTCAGTGGAGTCTGGGAGCCTTGTAATTGATGAGAATATGGAGGTTTCCATGAGTAAGCACCGGGATAGGTCCCCCGGTAGTCACTCACCTGCTGGCGGGCGACAAAAAAAGACCAAGCACACTGGCCCCCAACGAAAATCGTAAACCGCAGCATTCACTTTATTACAGTGGAATTGTAGAGGTATCGAGAATAAGTTACCAAACATAGCATCTTGCCTTCACTACACAGGCCAGACGTTATTTGTTTACAGGAGACGCACCTGGAGGATCACCCTGATCCTCCACAGTTAAAACACTACCACTCGTATAGAAGATATGAAGGTCACGGAGTGGCCATTTACACACACAAATCACACCCACAAATGGAAGTGATTCTAAATTCTACTCTGGAAGCGGTCGCGTGCAGAGTAAAATTTAATAACACGTATCTGTCTGTTTGCTCTCTGTACTGTCCTCCACATGGCCCCATTGATAGTGATGCTTTTAATTCACTAGTTGAAAATCTACCTGGGAATAAGTTAGTGTTGGGCGACTTTAACGCCCATCACTATCAATGGGGTAGCTTGAGGATTGATGGTCGTGGGGAGCAAGTAGCCGACCTAATACTACAATCCAACCTCTGTCTTCTGAACGATGGTAGAGCGACTCGTGTAGATGATCGTACTGGTAACTTTTCGGCCATTGACTTATCTTTGGCCTCCACTGGTATACATCAAGATTTCTCATGGGACCCTTACGACGACTCCCTGGGAAGTGATCATTTATTCATCTGTCTTTCTTATAAACGCGACATCATTTCGGACCCTCCACCTCCAAAATTTAACTGTAAGAAAGCAGATTGGGGATCCTTCTCAAGGATCACCAATTTAGATATATCTGGGGAGATGGATGTTAAGGTCGAAAATATAACCCAATCCATATTACACGCAGCTGAGGCTGCTATTCCCAAGACTTCTACAGTTCATGAAAAGCATAGAGCACATTGGTGGAGGCCGGATTGCCGACAAGCATTAAGAAAACGCAATAGGAGATACAGGATTTTTGATAGTCAGCCCTTCAAGGAAAATTTTATTGCATACAAACAGGCACGGGCTGAGGCAAGGAGAATAATAAGAAGGGCCAAACGTGACTCCTGGCGGTCCTTTGTGTCCACGGTGACTTGTACAACACTATTACGTAAAGTTTGGTTCACTATAAGAATATTAAATAATAAAGGCCCATATTTCCCTGTCACCACCCTTCAGGTTAATAATAACATCTATGACGAGCCCGAGGACGTTGCTAACATCCTCACCAGGAGTTTTTCTCATGTAAGTAGCTCAGCCAATTATGATCCGCGTTTTCAACACCATAAACGCATGGCTGAGCTACAGATATTAGACTTTGCCACGGAAGACGTAGACTCCTCGTACAACAAAGAGTTTACGCTAGATGAACTGCTCCTTGCCCTTAAATCCTGTAAAGACACCAGCCCTGGACCAGACATCATCACGTACGGTATGATCCAGCATCTTAATCGGGACAACCTGATTAAGATGTTAGCACTGTACAATGAGATTTGGGCGTCTCGAACGTTCCCAAACTCATGGCACTTTGCGCACGTCATACCAATACCCAAAGAGGCTGGTCGTCTTATGAATCCCACTTCATTTCGTCCTATTGTGTTGACTTCTTGTCTATGTAAGGTCATGGAACGTATGGTAAACAATAGGCTTCCTTTTGTTTTAGAGTCGAAAAATTTGTTAAATGATCAACAATGTGGCTTCCGTAAATACAGAAGTTCACTAGATCATTTAATGAATTTGGAGCATTGTATTTCAGAGGCATTTGCCAATAAAGAATTCATGATAGGGGTGTTCTTGGACATCCATAAAGCCTATCACATGACATGGCGACACGGTATACTAATGAAATTCTATGCTTATGGTTTAAGAGGAAATTTGCCAATTTTTATTTCAAATTTCTTAAGGGACAGGACTTTCTCTGTCAAATTGCCCCGTAACATAACATCGGATATATTTATCCAGGAAAACGGGGTGCCACAGGGAAATGTGCTTAGTCCTACTTTATTTAGTATTATGATCAATGATATTCTGTCATCAGCTCCCATCCCCAGGAATCTTAAATACTCGCTCTATGCTGACGATTGTGCAATATGGCACTCCTCCCGTAATGCACAATTTTCGGCTGGGCGGATTCAAGCAGCCCTTGACTCCGTTCACCAATGGTCCTTGCAGTGGGGATTTAAGTTTTCCATCCCTAAGTGTGCCACTGTAGTTTTTACAACTCGTAACGTCCCCGATTTGCGTTTATTTTTGGATAATCAAGCGGTACCTTTTCAAAATTCTGTAAAGTTTTTGGGCCTCCACTTTGATCGCAGAATGAATTTTAAACTTCACGTTAATACTTTGCTTGCTCGTTGTGATAAACCGTTAAATGTCCTTAAGTACCTAGCGGGTACTACATGGGGAGCCGACAGAAAATCTTCATTAATGGTGTATAAGTCCCTTATTCGATCAAAGCTAGACTATGGCACACAGGTGTATGGCTCGGCATCCGATGCCACGCTGAAAGGATTGGATGTGCTACAGAATAAATGTTTGCGAATGTGTCTTGGAGCCGTCCGATGTACCCGTGTAGCTCGTATGGAAGTGGAGGCGAATGTGCCTCCCCTACGTATTTGCCATGACCACCTGGCCTTTTCGTATGATATACGAACATATAGGAAAAGTAATATCGGCAATGTGGCCTGTACCCCCCTGCGTCAATACCACCATCTCATGCGGGGTGTGCGTCGGCCACTGGCCGTTCGCCTCCACTTACTGACTCAGGAGCTTGGTGTGGACCCCAGTGTGACAAGTTGGTGCTTAAAAATATAGCGCCTTGGGAGCCACCCGGCTTTACTGTTGATGTTACATGGCTCCCAGCACCAAAGGCCAAGGCGCCAGAGGCGGAGGTCCACCACTTGTTTCATAGCATCATCGTTCGTCACTTGGGGTCCCATCAATTATACACTGACGGCTCCAAGTCGAGTGAATGTGTGGGTGCAAGTGTGTGGTCGACTGAATGTGCACTTAGGTATCGGTTGCCGACTCATACATCTGTGTTTACCTCCGAACTTTTTGCTATTGACAAAGCCATAGACTATGCTCTCAATTCTAGGCATGACTCATTTGTCATATTCTCTGATTCAAAATCAGCCCTTCAGGCAATTGCATCTTGTACTACGGACTCTCACGAGATCCAGGGCCGCATCGTTAATAAGTTGCATTCATGCAAGAAGTCATTCACGCTGATCTGGGTGCCTGGTCATTGTCGTATCTACGGCAATGAGCAGGCTGACTTACTTGCAAAGTCGGCTGTAGAGCTCGAGGAGACTTGGGACGTTCCTCGTGATCTACGGTCGAGTCTCTCTCTCGGAAAGAAATCAATAAATCTTCTGTGGCAAGGTCAGTGGACCAGACTAAATATTCCAACTTGTAAGCCGCACCTGGGCGACTGGGACACAGCCAACCGCCCCAGTCGCCTTGAAGAAAAAGTATTGGCACGGCTACGGCTCAATGCCACCATTTTAACTCACATGAAACCATATATGGAAAGATGCTTCCCACCGCACTGTGACATCTGTAATGCGGTGTTATCTATCAGTCATATCATCCTGCGCTGTCGGCGATTTATTCGTGAACGTGCTTCACTTATAAATTACTGCGGCGCAGGAGACGTCCCCTTCACCCTTTCCATCATCCTGGGTGATGGGAACATTGTTATGACTGATAAATTGATGGCTTTCCTGAGAGAGACCGGATTGATCAGAGTGATGTGACTATTTTACTGTATGGTTATAGTTCTTATCACCTGTAAATATGTATCTATAGTACTGTTATTTAGGGTTGACAGTTGATGTATTTGAAATAGTTCCTCCACCCACTGATCTATTTCTAATATTGATGTCCCCTACATTAAACCCCGTTCCTCGACTAACAGTCACCAGCTGATGAGTGCAAGTGTGCAATATAGGAAGGTATTGGGTACTTGCAGTCGATGGTGGTCTGCTGGGCGAGGTTCTTCACTTTTTGTATAATGTAAATACATTATACCATCTTGCTTAAGTTATTCTAATTAGGGCCGACAGCCGACGTATATGGAAATGTTCCTGACTCGTCTGGCTCCCTTTCATATATTGATGTCCCCTGTATTAGGTTGTGCCTCGACTGACAGTCACCAGGTGATGAGTGCAGGTACGTAATGTAGAAAGGTATTTCATACCTGCAGTCGATGGTGTTCTCTTGGTCGAGGCTTTTTACCATTAGTGTAGGTCTAGTTATCTGTCTCTTAGGATTTAGTATAGGTTAGCGATTTGTCTGTCAGGTGATTAGTTTTAGGGTCTTTAGATTAGGCATTTTTGTTTATAAGTAATATAAGGTTATAAATAAAAAAAATAAATAAAAATAAAACTACAAAAAATAATAAAATAAAAATTATATATATATATATATATATATATATATATATATATATATATATATATATATATGTACGGGTGCATGAAAGTGTGTATGTTCATATGCATGGATGTGGGTATGTATGTATATATATATATATATATATATATATATATATATATATATATATATATATATATATATATATGTACGGGTGCATGAAAGTGTGTATGTTCATATGCATGGATGTGGGTATGTATGTATGTATGTATGTATATATATATATATATATATATATATATATATATATATATATATATATATATATATTTTATTATATATGTGTTAATATGTATCAGTGTATATACATATATATATTTTTGCCTTAATGACCAGGGGCTCCGGCCCCAATGGTCGATAGGCAAAAAAAAAAATAAATAAATAAATAAATAGAGCAACTTCAGTCGGTTTTTAATTCAGTGTGTGTGTAGTGCAGTGTCAGTGGAGTTTGTATATTTTTGGTACTTGTGAAAATAGTGAAGTGTTGTTGGCAAACAGTGAAGTGTTATTTAAGTTTGTATATCATCGGTACTTGAGAAAAATAGTGAAGTGTTGTCAAGAACTAAGTGCAACTTCAATTAGTAAAATTTGTATAGCTCCAGTGCTTGTGAGAATAGTGAAGGTAGAAAACTTTAAGTGTAGTTATTTGGGAAATAAAGATAGTGAACTCAAGAAGCCAGTGTTTATTTACAACGCCTGAGCAATCTTGTGCACTGTATACCGTAGGGCTGACCATAGGAAGAACAACTCACTGGGCAACGTCCTTCCTATACTGAACTACTACTGTTTGAGCCTTTGGCAGTGTGAGGTGAGGACGGAACAATACAGTTTACAGTATCCTGTTTAAATTCTGGTATATTAGTTGTATATATTATATTTGGTCAAAGATAAAAGTGAGAGGTGTTAATTTGGTTAACAATGCGACGAAATTTTGTGATCAGAGTAAGACTGACTATAATATTATACTCAGCAGTTCTATATAAGATTGATATTTCTATTTCTAGTCTACCACTGGTAATAGCATTTACTATACAATTTTACATATCCCATGTATTTTTATTTCTCGTCCACCACTGGTCATAGCAAATTAGCAATATTCCAATCTATATTTGAGGCATATTTATTTTGTAAAACATTTTGTCAAAGCAATTTATTATTTTATTTTTTGAGGAATATCTATTTTTACAACATTATGCTAATAAACAGTAGAGTACTGGTACTATATATGTTATTTAGCAAACTCAATGAACAGGTAGTTGCTACAGTGTGCAGTCTGGCTGCAATGCAAAAGGAATCCATCCATCCATCCATCCATCATCCAAACCTTCATTGCCCCATGTGAAGCGTAGGAGCCCGGGGCTAGGCAGTTGGTCCCTACATTTAAGATGAAGGTGAAAAAAGGAATCCGAATCTATATAATTATGTATATAATTGGAAATACTGTAATATCAATGGTAATAGGATGCACTTTTTTGAAAATGTAGAAATATAGTAAAATTAGTGAACTTAGTAATGACAAGTGCTCGTGGGCCCTTCGGGCCCTTTCGCACTTGCTCCTACGGAGGGCTCTTGCCCTGCACGCTCGCTCTCTTGTGCTTCTCACTCGTTTCCTCGCGCTTCGCACACGCGTTGCGATCATTTCAGGTAATCCAAGTCACGTTTATGTACTGTTCTACTCTAATGTTGTCACTATTGGCCGTCAAGGCAACATCGAAGGGCCCATGATGGTCCGTTTATGCGCTATTCTAGTCTAACGTTGTCACTTGGATTTATTGCAGCTAACCAATTGATCATGTTATTTGCAGCTTCGGAAATGGAACCCAAATTGTCTGCACGCAAGTCTGAGATATTAAACACTCGGCCACGGACAGCAACCGGGCGCCGGGAGCGGCGTTTTTGGGTCAAACTTTGATTCCCCATTAAATATAGTAAAAGTTTTTCAATCGGGATGGGACCAAGTGTTTTCACATCAGCGAATTTTTTGCGATTTTTTGTGCAAATTTTGGTGCGATTTGAATGTGTAGTCTCGGCTGCCCAAAATACACACACAGACACACGGCTAATGCTTTAGTATATCATAATTTATCTATTTATCTATCTATATCTATATATTTATATGTATGTATTATGTATTTTTGTATATCTATCTATCTATCATGCAATCCTACATTGCCCCATGAGGGGCATAGGAGCCCGGGGCTAGGCAGTTGGTCCTGACATTTAAGATGAGAGTGACCAGCCTCACTCATCCCTGAGTGGCATTACACGAGCAATCAACCCCAACCACCCTTTGGATATAAACCTTCACCGGCTCAATCCGACTGGAGCGCAATAATCACCCACTAAACCACCAGGCCCCAAAATTTCGTTATATGGTTACCACCCAGCGTAGTAAATGGTTTCCTGGTGTACAGGAAACCATTTGGCCTGTCACTCAGTGTAGAGTCACACACAGGCAGAAGGAAGAGAAAAGAATGAAGGAAAGAAAGACAGAAGAGGGAGTGTAAAGTTGCTCATAGGGAGAAGGACTAGGAAAGAATGAACGAAGGGAAGACAGAAGAGGATGGAAGGAAAGAGGGATAGAGGAGAGGAAAGGGCAGACACCCGAGAGCAGCACTACATCGAGTGAGTGGATGGTGAGCGCCACCACCTACCACAATATATATATATATATATATATATATATATATATATATATATATATATATATATATATATATATATATATATATATATATATATATATATATAAGAAAAGACCACCTATACTATGCTCATGGGAGACTTCAATGCAAAATTTGGAAAATCAAAAAATGGAGAAGCATGTATGGCAAATTTTGGAGTGAGAGAAAGGAACGAAAGAGGAGAAATGCTGGTAAACTTTGCAGAGATGTTTAACATGAGAATAATGAACACATTCTTTCACAAAACAACAGGGAGAAAGTGGACCTGGAGAAGCCCAAATGGAGAAACAAAGAATGAAATCGATTTCATTATAGCAAATAAGAATAACACAATCACAAACGTCACAGTTATGAACAAAGTAAATATTGGAAGTGACCATAGACTGGTGACTTGCACAGCAAGATTCAATTTCAAAAGTGAAAGAAAGAAGATGATTAAAGATAAAAACATGTGCCCGATAAAAGTCAACGACAACAAAGCAGCCTTTCAGTTGGAATAAGGAACATATTAAAGGCTTTCAGTAATGCTGAATGTGACATTGATGAGCTGAATGACAAACTAACAAAAGTGCTAAAAGAATCAGCGGAGGTACAGTAGTAGGAAAACCTAATACAACCAAAGCCAAGAAGTATTCAGAAAAGACACTTGAGCTTATGAAAAAAAAAAAAAAAAAAAAAAAGGAAATGGAAGTAAAAACAGAAAGGTGAAACAGAACGAGCAGAATTAAATAAGGTTATCAACAATAGACAGAGAGGAAAAAAGAAAGAGAAACATGGATCACATAAAAAAAAAACATTCAAAAAGGAAAAAGTCTGAAACAGGTCAGAAGTAAAATGGCACTCGGAAAGCAACAAATTACATCACTAAAAGACAAAAACGGTGAAACCATTAAATGCAGAGATAAGATGGTGAAGAGAGTTGAAGAATTTTACAAAGAACTGTATGCATCAAAGACAGTAGTACCAATAGCTAACTTTTCAGTTGACACAAGTGAAATATCTGAGGTAACACCAGACTAAGTAAATACAGTATTTCTCTTGAAAATATGAAAAGAGGGAAGGCTCCGGGAGAAGATGGAATAGTAGCAGATTTACTGTGGGATGCAGGAGCAGAAGAACAAAATAGGCTTGCTCACTTATTTACCCAATGATAAAACAGAAGAAAATTCCCAAAACATGGCGTAATGCAATAGTACTGTTATTCTTCTTTATAAAAAAGGTGACTCAAAAGACCTTAGTAACTATCGACCCATTAGCTTGCTATCAGTCATTTACAAACTCTTCACTAATGTCCTTACAAACAGAATGACTACAAGTCTGGAGGAAAACCAACCTCGTGAACCGGCAGGATTCCGAAGCTGGTACTCCACTACTGATCATCTACACACAATGAATCAGCTAATTGAAAAAACTACATAATATAATAAACCACTGAGCTTAGGTTTTGTTGATTACGAAAAGGCCTTCGACTCAGTGGAGCACATAGCAATTATAAATTCATTGCGAGAATAAGGAATCAATGGAAACATTGTAAAACTGCTCGAAATATATATAAAGAGGGAACTGCTACAGTTAAATTGCATAAGGACTCAGAGAAAAATAAGACTGGGAAGGGAGTGCGTCAGGGAGATACAATTTCACCAAAAATATTTACAGCATGCCTAGAAAGCATTTTCAGAAAGCTAGACTGGGAAAACAAAGAAGTGAACATAGATGGAGAAAAGCTAAACCATTTAAGATTTGCAGATGACACTGTCCTAATCTCAGAAAGAGCAGAGACACTGCAAGAAATGTTAAATGACCTGAACAGAGAAAGTCTCAAAGTAAGGTTAAACATGAACCGAAACAAAACTAAAGTAATGTTTAATCCTCAAACACCAAAGAGCGTCATCAGAATAAGTGGAGAAATTCTTGAAGAAGTCGAGGAGTACAATTACCTGGGACAAATACTAAAATTAATGAAAGATAATGATAGCGAAAAAAAAAAAAAAAAAAAAAAAGACTCATTACAATTGGATGAAAAGCGTTCGGAAAACATAGAGACATTATGAAAAGTAGCTTCCCAGTTTGTATAAAACGAAAAGTATATAACGAATGTATAATTCCAGCTATGACATATGGTTGTGAGACTTGGAAACTGACAAAATCGATGGAAAATAAATTAATTCGTTCTCAGAGAGCAATGGAAAGGTCAGTGTTGGGAATATCTTTAAGAGACAGGAAAAGATCAATTTGGGAGAAAGAGCAGACTAAAGTCAAAGATATTATAGAAGTTATAAAAGAGCAGAAATGGAGGTGAGCAGGCCATGTACCAAGAATAAGGGATAATCGAAGGAGCAAAAGGTTAATTGAATGGACACCAAGAGATTGTAAACGTAGCAGAAAAGGCCAGACAGGAGGTGAAGGGATGAGATACAGAAATTTCCAGGGAAAACATGGCAAAGATTGGCTCAGTCAAGGAATTCGTGGAGAAGGTTGGGGGAGGCCTTTGTTCAGCAGTGGACTTGTAATGACTGATGATGATAATGATGAGGATGAGGATATATATATATATATATATATATATATATATATATATATATATATATATATATATATATATATATATATATATATATGTGTATATATGTGTATATATGTGTATATATATAGATATATATAGATATATATATGTATATATATAAATATATGTAGAAAGATAGATAGATAGATAGATAGATATAGATATAGATATATATGTGTGTATATATATATTCATTAATATACATTTATATTTATATATTTATATATATGTGTATATATACAGTATATATATATATATATATATATATATATATATATATATATATATATATATATATATATATATATATGTATATATATCTATGTGTATATATATCTATGTATATATATATATATATATATATATATATATATATATATATATATATATATATATATATATATATATTGTTACATAGCCTATGATTTCATCATCCTTTGTGTAATTCTAACGTACAGTATGCTGCATGTTTGATCACGAGCGTGTTCTACCTCACTCCCACCTTCTACCCTTATAGTAGAGTAAGTCGTTCTTTCTGTTGTTCAGAGCAGGATTGTCAACTCTTTGTCCCCTATGGCTTCATTTGCGCGTCCTTCTTACAAGTTGTATCAAGCTCTGCCGGCCCCTATATAATGAGCTCAGTCTCTACATTAAGGGCCACTTAGATCTACTCCTCATTTTGCTCACATCTCTGTCCTCCCCTGAACAGTTGTTATTATTTTTGTGAGTTCCCAGGAAGTCTCCAACAATCTAGCAGCTGTGTAATTTGAGTATAAGTGTTATTACATTTTTTCTTCTACTGTATTGCATAAGGTGTTGGTTCATAGGCCTAGTGAGGTTTTTGTGATTCATGTGTTTTTGTCAGTCATTTTTGATAATATTTTGTATCTGTAATAATATATCTTGCATTAACTGAGCATTATCTGGTTTTCTCATTTTATCAGGGCTGACTTAGATAAATTTACTCTTGCTAATTTCGTGTTAATAGAGGCTATTACAGTTAACCATATATTTAACCTGTTTTTGTCATTACATTATCCTTATGAGTCCTGAATGTTTGGTTGTGTTTGAGCATTAAACTTTAATTTATAATTTTACCTAACTCTTTTGTTTTGAACCTGGAAGTTTGCGGGACAGTTTTCTCTGTTCCGTAACATAAATTTGGCGACCTCTTATCAGGATATTCAGGATATTATCATAAGGATATTGCTTGATATTTTGTGACTGTGATCTATTCATGATGTCTACTATTACTACTCTTGATGAAGCCAAAGATTTTTTGTCAAATGTGCAAACAGTGTGTGATGTAGAAAACAGAACAAAAAATGAACTTAAGCTTGTTGCTCAACAATTGGGAATTGTTGTTCGCTCTCATCATTCTAAAGATCAAATTGTCGACATGATTAATGAAAGCTTGTTTAATGTTACTCCTAAAAATGAGCAAACGCAGATTGAATTAGCTAAGTTACAGCTAGCCCTGCAGGAGGCCCGTGCTAAGGAGGCTGAGTTTCAGGCACATTCTCAGGAGGCACAAATTGAACTTGCTAGGATTCAGGCAGACCATGAGTATCGCATCAAACAAGGTAGAACTGGATCATCTAGCTCTGATGATTTTGATGTGGCTAAAAATGTTAAACTTGTCCCTCCTTTTAATGAATCTGATTTAACAAAGTATTTTCAGTTGTTTGAGAGGGTAGCTACAGGTTTTAATTGGCCCAAAAAGTATTGGCCAGTACTCCTTCAAACTGTTCTCACCGGTAAAGCTCAAGTAACTTATGCATCTTTGCCTCAGGATCAATCTGATAATTATGATGTAGTTAAGAGGCCTATGAGCTTGTTCCTGAAGCCTATAGAGTAAAATTTAGGACAACTTACAAGCAAGATAAGCAATCCAATGTTGACTATGCAAAAATCAAAGAAGATCTGTTAGAGCAGTGGTTAAATTCTAAGAATGTAAATTCTGATTTTGATAAATTTAAGCAGATGGTTTTGCTGGAGGACTTCAAAAGGTGTATTAATAATGATGTAAGCCTATATCTTGATGAGAAAACAATGGATAATTTGTCTGATGCTGCAGTTTTAGCTGATGAATATGTTCTCACTCGCAAGAGATATTCTAAAGAAAAAAGGAAAGCTGAGAGTAAGTACGTTGCCTCTACTCAGAGTACAGGTAACAGGAAAGAGAATAAAGATGATCTTTCTCAGGAAGTAAATACCAGCTTTACCTCTAGATTTCAGAAAAGTAAATGTATATATTGTAGTAAGCTTGGTCATACTACGGAGAAATGTTTCAGGAGACAGCGTGATGTGAACAAAAAGGAGTCTTTAAATATTCAGTCAATTGGTCTAGTGTCCACCCTTGAGAGTTCCCAGAATTCTTTAACTGAGTTAACTGAACCTGCTTTGAGGGGTAAATTAAATTCTCATGATGAAGCTCCTCTTTTGAGCAGTAACGAGGGTGACACACTCAAGAGTTCATGTGCTAATTTCCTGTCTGATGGTTTTGTCAGTCCTCTGGACAGTAATGACAGGAAATCAGTTAAAATATATCGTGATACAGGTGCTTGCCAATCCCTTATGCTGACCAGTGTTCTAGGCTCTAATGTTAATTCCTCTGATGAAGCTGTAATCTTACAAGGTGTAGGGAATAATTACTTCTCTGTCCCTCTGTGCAGAGTGAATTTAGAGTCTGGTTTTGTTAATGGTTCCGTTATGGTTGGGTTGGTTGAGACACTCCCAATGTCAGGTGTAACTTTCTTACTTGGAAATGATATTGGTGGAAGTCAAGTGTGTCCAGCTCCTCAGTTGGCTAGTTAGGCAGTGGCTGCAACCCAGGATTGTGATGTCCCTGATGTGTTCTCTGCATGTGCTGTCACTAGGGTTAAGTCTAAAGTTACTGGTGACTTAGAGGATAATGATGATGATGATGTTATCCTAGCTGACACTTTTCTTGCTAATTTGGACCACTCACCAGATGAGGCAGTACCGCGTAGTGTTGATAATTTGTCTCGTCAAGAGTTGGTTGAGTTGCAGGTTGCTGACCCTGAGTTGAAAGGTCTAGCTAACTCTGCTTGCAGTGAGGAAGAGTCAGCTGCTGCTTCTACTTGTTATTATATAAAGTCAGGAGTACTTATGAGGAAGTGGAGACCCCCAACAGCATAAGCCGACTGTGAATGGGAGGTTGTACATCAAGTTGTCATCCCTCGTGTTTGTAGGCAGGATATCATTAGAGTGGCTCATGATTCCAGTTTGGCAGGACACCTTGGAGTGAGGAAGACTGTGGCACGCATTTTGAAACACTTCTACTGGCCAGGTGTCTTCAGAGATGTTTCCTGGTATTGTAAGTCTTGTCACACCTGTCAAGTTGTGGGGAAGTGTAATCAGACCGAAAAGGTTGCACCTCTAGTTCCCATTCCTCCTTTTGAGGCGCCATTCACCCATGTGTTGGTGGATATCGTGGGCCCTCTTCCTAAGACTTCTTCAGGATTTTCTTATGTGTTGACCCTGATTGATATGGCTACTCGTTATCCTGAATCCATTCTACTTAGAAATATCTCAGCAAAGAACGTGGTTAAGGAAATGCTAGGGTTCTTCACAAAGTTTGGTCTGCCCAAGGAGGTACAGTCAGACCGGGGAAGTAATTTCATGTCAAATGTTTTCAAGCAGTCTCTGAAAGAGTTGGGCATCACCCAGATCACGTCTTCAGCTTACCATCCCCAGACCCAAGCAGCGTTGGAGAGATATCATCAAACACTCAAATCGATGCTCAAGAAATACTGTTTGGAACATCAGAAAGACTGGGATAAAGGTCTTCCATTTGTTGTATTTGCCGCAAGAAAATCTCCGAATGAATCACTGGGCTTCTCACCCTTTGAACTACTGTTTGGCCATGAAGTAAGAGGACCCCTTAAGCTACTCAAGGAATGCTGGCTGTCGGAGGAAGATGACGTCAACCTGCTGGCGTATATGATGAAGTTCAAAGAACGGCTCTCCACTGCTTTACAGCTGGCGAGAGAGAATTTAGGAGCTGCTCAGGAGAAGATGAAGACTTGGTATGATAAGAAGTCCAGGTTACGCCACTTTCAGCCAAGAGATCAGGTTTTGATTCTGCTACCAGTGCATGGGCAACCTCTTCAAGCCAAGTTTAGTGGTCCTTATTTCGTGGAGAAGAAACTCAGTGATGTCAACTATGTCATCGCCACACCAGATCGTACAAAGAACAAGCAACTTTGTCACATCAATATGCTAAAGTTATATCACAGGCGGGACGAAAATAACCCAGTCTGCACTGTAGCTGTTCCACCCGAGTCTGCAAGTGAAGTTCTCCCATGCAGCATGAGCCTGAGTGATAGTTTGGGGAAGAATCCTAATATCATGAATGATCTCCAGACTAAGCTTTCTCATCTATCTCCCGAGGAAAGGCAGGAGTTTTCGGCATTACTGCAGGAGTACCCGCAAGTGTTCCGTGCCACTCCAGGAAGAACCACTGTGTTGATGCATGATGTCGATGTTGGAGACGCAAAGCCAATAAACTGCCTCCTTACCGTGTGAACCCAGTGAAAGTTCCTCTCATCCAGAAGGAGCTTGGCTATCTCTTGGACCACAAGATGATTGAGCCCTGTCAGAGCGAGTGGAGTTGTCCTGTCACTCTAGTCCCTAAGCCAGGTGGGTCACAGCGGCTTTGCATCGACTACAGACGTGTTAATCAGATAACCAAAACAGACACTTACCCTTTCCCTCGCGTGGAAGATTGCATAAACAAGATCGGAAAGGCTAGGTACATAAGTAAGTTTGATTTGTTAAAGGGATATTGGCAAGTACCTATGACTGAACGTGCTAGGGAGATCTCATGTTTTGTAACACTAGGAAAGACTTTTGCATGTTCTGTAATGCCATATGGTATGAAGAACGCACCAGCCACTTTTCAGAAGCTCATGAATGTTGTAACAGAGGGTTTGGCAGGGTGTGTTGTTTATATTGATGATGTATTAATCTTCAGTGACAACTGGAAAGATCACCTATGCCATGTCAGTAAATTTCTTGAGCGTTTGGTTCAGGCTAATCTTGTAGCTAATTTATCAAAGTGTGAGTTTGGTCAAGCTAAAGTTCAGTACCTTGGGTACGTAATTGGTGATGGACATGTTGCACCACCAGAAGCTAAGTTTCAGGTTATAAGTGATCTTCCCAGACCTAAAAGTAGGAAAGAGCTACAAAGATTTTTGGGAATGGTAGGTTATTACAGGAGATTTGTTCTAAACTTTTCAATTCTTGTATCACCACTTACAGACCTACTGAAAAAGGGAGTTAAATTTGTCTGGACCGATAACTGTGAATCCTCTTTCAACAAACTTAAAGCTATCCTATTAAGTCAGCCAGTGCTCGCTACTCAAAATTTTGCTAAGCCTTTTAAGATGGCTGTTGATGCAAGTGATACAGGAGCTGGGACTGTTTTGCTGCAAGAGGATGATCAGGGTATTGAACACCCGGTATCTTATTACAGTAAGAAGTTCACTCTACCTCAAAAGAACTATTCAACTAGTGAGAAAGAGCTTTTGGCCTTGATTTTGGGTTTACAGCATTTTTCATTTTATTTGTGTTCTGGTTTTGACCCCATAGTCATTGATACCGATCATAACCCACTGAAATTCCTTAGGAAGTTTACAGATAAAAATCAGAGATTGACAAGATGGAGTCTACTTCTTCAGGAGTATTCATTAGACATACAACATGTCAAGGGGAAAGAAAATGTTATTGCAGATTGCTTATCTAGACTTTAGACAGATTGTTTTACAGTAATAAAAATTTCCTTTGTAAATTTCTTTTTCTTTGTGGGGAGGTGTTACATAGCCTATGATTTCATCATCCTTTGTGTAATTAAAAGGTACAGTATGCTGCATGTTTGATCACGAGCGTGTTCTACCTCACTCCCCCCTTCTACCCTTATAGTAGAGTAAGTCGTTCTTTCTGTTGTTCAGAGCAGGATTGTCAACTCTTTGTCCCCTATGGCTTCATTTGCGCGTCCTTCTTACAAGTTGTATCAAGCTCTGCCGGCCCCTATATAATGAGCTCAGTCTCTACATTAAGGGCCACTTAGATCTACTCCTCATTTTGCTCACATCTCTGTCCTCCCCTGTACAGTTGTTATTATTTTTGTGAGTGCCCAGGAAGTCTCCAACCATCTAGCAGCTGTGTAATTTGAGTATAAGTGTTATTACATTTTTTCTTGTACTGTATAGCATAAGGTGTTGGTTCATAGGCCTAGTGAGGTTTTTGTGATTCATGTGTTTTTATGTCAGTCATTTTTGATAATATTTTGTATCTGTAATAATATATCTTGCATTAACTGAGCATTATCTGGTTTTCTCATTTTATCAGGGCTGACTTAGATAAATTTACTCTTGCTAATTTCGTGTTAATAGAGGCTATTGCAGTTAACCATATAGTTAACCTTTTTTTGTCATTACATTATCCTTATGAGTCCTGAATGTTTAGTTGTGTTTGAGCATTAAACTTTAACTTATAATTTTACCTAACTCTTTTGTTTTGAACCTGGAACTTTGCGGGACAGTTTTCTCTGTTCCGTAAAAATATATATATATATATATATATATATATATATATATATATATATATATATATATATATATATATATATATATATATATATATATATATATATAAATATATATATATATATATATATATATATATATATATATATATATATATATATATATATATGTGTGTATGTGTGTGTGTGTGTGTGTGTGAACATAACATATATATATCTATATATATATATATATATATATATATATATATATATATATATATATATATACATATATATATATATATATATATATATATATATATATATATATATATATATATATATATAAAACAAAAGTGATGATATCTGGGGTTGGTGCCGGTACTGTCAAAGACGAGGGAGAGTGACCATGTGCATTTTGCCACGAGGGCGTGGGAAGTAATTCTATCTTGTGCGGTGTTTGTGATAAATGGGTGCATAAGAGATGTAGTGGTATTAGAGGTAGACTGGGAGATAATGCTGATTTTATGTGTATGGTGTGTCGGGGTGAGCAGGTGGAGATTGTTAGACGTGAAAGGATTGTACTTGCTGGTGAATCTCTTGAGTGTGTGGAAGAGTTTTTTTTTTTTTTTATTTGGGAGACATGTTGTGTGCTGGAGGTGGGGCTGGAGCTAGCTCTGTGGCTAGAGTGAGAAGTGGTTGAATGAAGTTCAGGGAGCTCTTGCCTCTCCTGAGATTAAGAGGACTCTCCCTACGTGCTAAGGGGTCTTTGTATGCAGCATGTGTTAGGAGTGTAATGCTGTATGGTAGTGAGACCTGGGCAATGAAGGAGGAAGATATTCGCCGGCTCAGACGTACAGAAATGACAATGATTAGGTGGATGTGCAGTGCGTCCCTGCTTCCAAGGACTGGAGGGGCTGTGTTTACGATGGAAGAGTTGAGAGGTAGGATGGAACTGGAGTATATTGGTGTTGTGATGAGGAGAGGTAGATTGAGATGGTTTGGACATGTGTAGAGGATGGGAGATGATAATTGGGTGAGGAAAGTGAGAAGTGTTAATATTGGGGGTGGGGTTATGAGGGGTAGACCGAGAAAGACATGAGACGAGGTCATTAAGTGTGACCTCTGGGTTAAGGGACTGAACAGGGATTCTGCAATGGATCGTGGAGCGTGGAGAGTCGCCATTAGGTGACCAAGGCCGACACATGCAAGCATGTTGGAGCCTTTAAAAACGAAAACGAAAACGATATATATATATATATATATATATATCATCAGCAGCAGCAGACGTTTGAGTATCAACTACAGGACCGGCCTATCCCGACCGAAGTCGGAACGATACAGCCAATGTATCTCTACCAAGTGGCTTAGGCTGTCTGGTAGAGATTGTATGTAGGGTGAGAAGTGCTTGTAAGTGTAATTGTAGTGTTGGAGTGGCTTTGGATGTGTGTGTATAGTCTGTGAACCAAGTGTAATCGGCCCTCACAAGCCGACTGGGTGCAAGTATACTTTACAGTAAGCAACACTGGTTCAACCACAGCACCCCCTGTGTCCGCTAATGCAGTATGTGGCCGGGTGAACACTCCCCAAGTTTATTACCCTGGCGGGGTGCGAACCCTGGTCCACCCGTGTACGAAACACACACTCTACCAATGCACCACAGAGGCTCCGCCAATACCAATACACCAGTCCTGTATGAGACAGCCCTAGCATGTATTCAATATGGACGGTGGGTGTTAGCGCCGAAGTGGTGACATGTGGAGGTGTAGGAGGACTACTGGGCCTTGGGTTGGCAACTGCCCCCAAGAAATAGGCCCTGAGCCTTTGCCCAGAGTCGGACACATAAAAAAAAAATATATATATATATATATATATATATATATATATATATATATATATATATGTATATATATATGTATATATAAATATGTATATATATGTATCTATCTATCTACCTATCTATCTATCTATCTATCTATCTATGTATATATATATGGGAATGTCATACAAGTGTTGCATACATAATTGTGCTAAGTGACTACAGCGTCCATTCATGCAGTAACACGAATGAAGAAAAACCCACGAGCGCAGTTATCTAGCTCCTTGAAGCAGTGAGTCAGTCATCACATTACCAATATAGTGATATTACAGGAGCAGTAATGATGTTATTATAACATTATATACTTATATCATTCATACAGTATATAATTAACCTATATTAATGTATCCTAGAATGGAGGAAATAATTATACATGAAGCTAAGTTACTGTTGTATTTAGCTCCACAGTCCACACAGACGCCACAAAACACGCAAGACTCTTTGGGCGGGGGTTATAATAAGTCTAATACAGTTATTAGCGTATGCGATTATCTTGGAAACCTGTTGGTAAGAAGAACCTATCTATTTATATATGAAACGCATCGTGGATATAACAACACCTTTTGTAATTTATGTTCATTACAAAGAAAATATAGTCACTGACGACTAGAGGTGATAAAAATAAGTAAATGTTTAGGTAAAGAACATATTCCCATAAAAATATTTACACATTCCACTAATACCTTCACCATCCTGATAACACGCTTTTGTAAATTAAGTTTAATACGGAAAGAAAACTATCAGTGATCACTAGAGGTAAGAAAGTATATTTATGGCAACGTAATTATTTACCTAAAGCAAATATTACCATATACAGTATTTTACTAATACCTAGACCACCCTCTTTGTCTTTCAATAACATTCTGCAGTCTTTCAGGTAAACAATTTACTAGGACGCGGATCTGCTCAAGATTACGTCTGATTAATTCCCACTGGGCGTTGATGTGCTGCATGAGTTGCTGGGGTGTTCTCTCCTTCTCCATTTTCCAGGTGTTCACCATATGGGCCCAGACATGCTTAATTACATTCATGTCCGCCCCTTTGCTCGGCCATTCAAGAAGGTGAAGGTTATCCTGTCCTTCAAACCATTCTTGAACAACACGAGCCATGTGAATGGGACATCGGTCATGCATGAACATGATAGGACCCGCTGGGAAAGGGAATTTTCTCTGTCTAAGAGAAGGCAAGAGGGAGGTCTGCAACAGCTCAACATACTTTGCTGCTGTAAACCTCCCCTCAGTGCGGAACACATCACCCATGCCATGCAACGACACCCAGCCCCACACATTACAGGTGACATGACCTGATCGTGCCACCTCAATGATGTTGAGGGGGTCGTATCTGAATGAGAAAACATATTTGTTTCATTACTTATAAGGCAGTATATTTTATGATGAACGTGTTATTAACGTCAAAGGCATATTTATTGTAACTGCTGTAAGAACAGTATATATGCCTTGATCTTTAAGAATATGTGCATCACTTCCACAGGATATTAATAACGAATGAACACGGAATTAAACTAGAATGAAATGCAGAATTACGTTAACAATAATTATGAATATCATACCGTGTATTGTTTCTTCGCCAACAATGCATCCTGCAATGTGTAGTGGAAGAGAAACATTTCTCATCACTAAAGATGATGCGGCCCCAAAACTCCATGCCCTTTTCAGCGTGACGTTGAGCAAACGCAAGCCTTCCCGCCTTGTGCTGCTCCGTCAACAGCTCCTTTTTCGCTGGAGTTGTGTAGTGAATCCCCACACCGTGAAGTCTGCGTCGTACCGTTCTCGCCGAAACCTCCAGCCTAAGGTCATCACGAATGGCCACCGCGTTAGTCAATGGCTGAGCTTCAGCCGCCGCGACAATGAGATCGTCCTCTGCAGGGGTTGCTTTCCGTGGACCCCCTGGCCTAGCTAGAAAGTGCACAAAACTGAAATCCTTGGACATTTAGTATGCCAGTGAACACTTTCATCTCTATAGTCCTACAAATATTAATGTAGTAATTAGCCACTGACACAGCAAAATTAGTACTGCAAATATGTGCTTCATTTTAGTTAATAAATATAAAGAATACTACATATTATGTTTTCATTTCACAGTCCCATTAATTCACAGCTTACCCATGTCGGCTAAGTTGCCACTCTCCTCCCACCTCTTTATCCACTTGGCAAATGTGGTGGGGGACACACCAACTTCCTGAGCGATGGCTAGTACTGAGAGACCATTATCACATAGAGTGATAATGCGACCTCGCAGCACCAGATTGTTCTCTGCGATTTATTACGAGTGACGTAGACGTGTAAGCCTTCTCAGTTACCACAGTGACCACAACACCTCCGAAACCCAGGTGTTTGTGTGTGGAGCAGAATATGATAATACCCAGCTTCTTGTGTTTATGTTGTGATACTTCACTACAGGGCATTTTTGGTATACTAACATCATTACTGCTCCTGTTACTGTCACTATATTGGTAATGTGATGGCTGACTCACTGCTCAAAGAGTTCGGTAACTGCGCTCGTGGATTCTTCTTCATTGGTGTCACTGCATGAATGGACGCTGTAGTCATTTAGCACAATTATGTATCCAACACTTGTATGACATTCCCATAACTATAAAAACATCCTTCGTACTCACGTCATCGGTTGTACATCGAAACAAACTGATTCGATATCCAGATCGACGTTGTGTGCTGGTGGGCATATGGTGGGGGTGGCTAGGGGGTTTGAGGGCGGGGCTAGACACAGGTACACACCGTGCAGTAAGGGTACGCCGGGATTCGTTTGCGCGTAGCGAGGTGTACCAGGAAAACCTCTCCTCAAGTGTACAAGTACTTCTCATCCTACATACAATCTCTGCCAGACAGCCTAAACCACTTGGTAGAGATACATAGGCTGTATAGTCCCCACTTCGGTCGGGATAGGCTGGTCCTGGAGTGGACACTCAAACGGCTGGTGATTATATATATATATATATATATATATATATATATATATATATATGTGTGTGTGTGTGTGTGTGTGTGTGTGTGTGTGTGTGAAATGGGCAGATGTGCAAGAAGAAGCACCGCAGTGTGAAGCCCATTAAAAAAAAGAAGTCCAATTTAGGTATGGTGTCAATACTGAAAGGTAGCCGCTTGTTACACTAGATGTCAGGTCAGCGCATGTACTGATGTCCAGTAAGAAACATGAAATAAAATAAGCCAGTTTCACTAGGATATTCGGTTTGGTTTATCTGTCAGTTCTGTTGGTATTTTGCTTGGAAGTTTGAGCGTTACTAACAATTTATATGGGCACTGAAAGTGTTTGTTTATTAACTCCTTTAATAAGGTTAGGCTCCCTTTAGTTTAATCTTGCTATCCCCAGATGATTCATTCAATTTAGGAGAGTTTGATCGAACTAGTGGGATTAGATACTGCCTTCAAATATCGTTTGCTATAACGGGGTTCTCGTAAGCTCGATTTAATCGTCTGGTAGCTGCAAAAACAAGGTAATAAGTTTTGGTTTGAAAGGAATAGTATTGAGATTATACAGTTCATCGACTTTTTTTTTTTTTTAAGATGTATTTTTAAAGGGAGTTGACTGCAGCACCAGTCGAACAGGGCGGTTCCCAAGATGGATTGAAAGCTAGTGACAGGGAGGCCTGGAGCTACCGTTTCATCAGCCCCCTTGACTAGGTTCTGACCCTCCTGCTTTGCTCAACTTTTTCATTGGTTCAGTAAAACAGAGTCGACTAGCTTACTCTCCTATACAATCTCCTCTAACTGTCAACACCAGACTACAAGCACATTGCTAATACACACCACACATTCTAGTGTGAATTCAGGAAAAATCATGTTTCATCATCCAACCTCAGAGTCCCCGAGGGGGGGGGGCATGAAAGCTCCCAGCATCATCCCCTCTCCCGGTGACGATCAAATGAGATGCATGGAACCTTTGTCTAACTCACTCTTTATTAATTTCTGCAACATTCGTGGTCTTTCCTCTATTTTTTTGTTGAAGATCACACCCCTTCCTCCAAATCTCACCTTCTCTTCCTCAATAAGGCTCAGCTGCTGAAGGCAACTGATAGCAAAACCTTCACTGTATCCTCCTACTTTCTCTATACTCACTTCAAAGCCATGGGTGGCTGTTGTGTGCATGAACACAACAACATCTCTTGCTCTTGTGTTCCAGAACTTGAATTTCTGACTTCCCTATTCTCTCTTCGGCTATCATGTCATTCACTCATTAAATATATCTGTGATGTGTACTTATCCCCTACTTCTACTATCTATCTATCTATCTATTTCCAGATGCCTTAATCCTGTAAGGGGTGGCCACAAACAAATCGCCTCCATGTCTCCCTGTCCCCCGCCATTTCACTGCCTTGCTCCCAACTCACAGCCCCCTCTCTCATATACCTCTCCATTCCATCCCTCTATCTTATCCTTGGCCTCTCCCTCCCTCTCACTCCCCCTCCACCTCACTAACATACACTCTCCTCGTCAGTCTCTCGCTCCCCATCCTCTCCACATGGCCAAACCACCTCAGTGTGTTTCTCCTAATGCTTCCTATCACATCCACATCCATACCACAATGCGCCTTCACATTCTCATTTGTCAATCCGTCTCTCCATGTGACTCCACAGGCTCCTCTCAAATAACTCATTTCAACAGCTCTCACTCTTGACTTGCGTCCCTCCAACAAGGTCCAAGTTTCACTTCCATGCGTTAGAGTTGGTATCACAGTACTGTCATGCAGTAACTTCACCTCCATGCTCACGTCCTTGTTTCTTATCACTGCTTTCAAAGAACCAGCAACGTTTCTTCTTTGTTGTACCCTTTCAAGCATTTCACCCTCTAAACTTCCATCCTTACTCATCACACTACTCAAGTACTTAAACACACTCACATTTTCCATTTCCTACTCATCAAACCTCACTGTACATTCAGTGACTTCATTTCTCTCGAAGACCATAACTTTACTGTTCCTTACATTCACCTTTAGATTCTGTTTCATACAAACTCTCTCAAACTCATTCACTAAGTCTTGTAGCTCCCCTTCGTCTTCACTTAACAACACAGTATCATCTGTAAACAACAGTACAGGGAGTTTCAACACTCTGCCCTCTCTCATTAGGGCCATTCCAACTTCCACTGCCTTACCTTGTATCTCTTTTATAACCCCATCTATATACAGACTGAACAACTATGAAGACATAACACATTCCTGTTTCAATCCAACCTTCAAATAGGAAAATTCATTCAGTTCACTGTCCACACACATTGCAGCCTTTGCACCTTCATACCTACTCTTCATGGAATTCAACAACTTCCCATTTACTCCATATATTCTTAATACTTTCCACAATCTTTGTCTATCCACCGTGACTATGAAAAATTGTTTGACTAGCTTACTTCTAAGATGTAGCACATCCTATCATTTTCTTATTATCTGAAATTTCCATTCTAAGTGCTTTCAGTGTTCACAACCACCTCTGGTCCTCAACTCCTTTCACTGATCTACCTGGTGAACACACCAACCTCTTTTCTATCCATGACCTAGAGTTGCTTGTACATTGCCCTACTCATATCCCTAAGAAAACTGGTCAGAGTTCTAACATGCCTGACTTATTTCTAACAACTGACCATTCTGCTTTCTCTGTTGATCTTTTCACTCCGGTGAGCTTCTGTGATCACAACCTTGTCACCTTAACTTGTCCTGTCACTCCAGTAAGGTCTGTGGACCCTCCCAAGCAGCAGTGGCTGTGGCACTTTGAAGTTGCTGAATGGGAGGCCCCCAGGCAGTGTTGATTTTCTCCGAAATTACTATTGCTTCCATGACCTAGAGCCATCTGAGTGTGCGTCGTGCATGATGGAGGTTATTCTCTCGGGCATGGAAGCATACATTCCTTTCTCTTATCCTGTGACAAATGAAAAAAAAAATATTAGTTTTATCATGCTTCTTCTAACACTATCCTCAACAAGGAGAAAGCCAACAATGGTACCGGAGCCAACTGGGAATCAGATTCCCTCTATGTCTCTGCCAAGAACCATGCTAAGTTTGTTCTCTCCACTGCAAAGAACACTTTCATTCATGGTAAATGTTCTTAACCCTCCAACTAACATTTTTCCCACTTCTTATGACACCTTGCCAAAAGCCTCTTTAACAACTTTACTTCATCCTCCTTCTCTCCTCTTTTCCGTTGTGATGGCTTTGTAGCTGTTTAATTTACCCAAAATGCAAAACACTGCAAAGACTTTCTCCTCCATTTCCACCTTAGACGATTCCAGTGCTATTCCTCCATCACTTGTCCTCTCTGACTTTCTCATGACTATCATTAAAATTTCTTAAACTGATGTACTTTATGCCATCACTGGCCCCAATACGAACAAGGCCTATGTAGTCCTCTAGAGCTGTGCTTGTGTGCTTACACTCTGCCTAGGTAAACTCTTTCGCCTTTGTCTGTGTTGGGAGCTTGCTCTCACTCAGCCTGTTCCAAAGTTGGGTAATCATCCCTCGTCTACTAACTAGCACCTAATTGCTTTCACATCATGTATTCTTAAAGTTTTTTTAATTAATTCTTGACAAAAACATTTTAAAGCACGTTTCCTGTCACAGCCTTCTTTCTGATCAACAGTATGGGTTCCGCCAGGGATGCTCCAATTGCATTATTATCACCTTCCTTTTAGACTCCTGGTCATCCTACTTCTGGGACTTGAGAGAAAGCTTTGACATTGCACTTAACTTCTCAAAGATTTTCGATCGAATCTGGCATAAATCTTTAATATCCAAACCGCCCTCTTAATCCTTATCTGCTGCGGTTTTCCTGCCATCGCCCACTCCTCCCTTTGGGAAATTTCTGAGATTTTGGGAAAAATACCCTCACTTCAAACCCGAATATCTGCCAAACTATTATAGCTAGTGAAAAAATGACTGTAACACTGCCTGGCCTTTCAGAATATTCCAATCATTCTTTCGGCTTTTCCTTATTCACTGTCATAAACATGAGTCATCACCATGTCCCTGTGGCTCCCCATAGGGTTTTCCGCCCGTTTCATAGCGCCACTATGTCCCATAGATATATGGGAAAAGAATAGCTCTTTATTTTCGGTACTCAGTTCTTGCATCAATTATAATTTTCCTTTACTACGGCACTTACATTTGCACTTGACATCACGATTACGAGTAATTGCATTTTGAGAAGTAAATGCTCTGGCTGTTTCGTGCAGCATGGTTGAGTATGAGGTAATTACTTGTGCAGAAATTGTGACTAATTTCTACTAATCAGGGGCATCTTGAAAATATTACTAATGTTATACACAACTTACATTTTTTGTACTTCACATTACAAATACATTAATGCTCACATATTCACCTTTATTTTCTGAGTACCAACTGAGTAACAAGGCAAAAATATTAGTTACGACCAACCACGTCATATTCTTTCTCTCCCATGCACTTTTGGTTTTATTTCATTGTGGTTACTCAAGGCATTTCCAATAATTGTTTCACAGATAACCATAAGCAGTAATAGTTATAGCAATGCACCTGTAAAACTTATTATAAAACATTTATTTCATAACACTTACTAGATATAACTTATATCTTATATTTCACTTTTGTATAAGAAAGCACACCTGTGGATATCTGTTTACTATTTACAATTTCCCACACACCTGCTCACTCAATGAGCCCTTTCCCTGGCTGTAAGGGCAGAACTTTCGCAGGGGTCGATGATGCAGTCGGACCCATGCGTGGAGGGACAGAATCGGACAAGTAGGATAATGAAGACATCACTCCACACTGTACCAGTGCCATGTACAGACTGACCCGTGAGTCAGTGGGGTACCTTGGGTACCTACCTACCCTATGCTTGTCACAGAAAATGGTCGCAAATACAAAGGGTGGCACGAAGGTGCTTGCGGCATATCCTGCCAGCCGGTGGTGCTCCGTGCCCTGAATCGAGACGGCTATACATGTCAGCTGGGCCGTAGAGGTACCTCTATCCATGTATCTGCGTCTTCATCTCTAATTCCTTTCTGGTTGTTCTGTAGCCGCTGTTGTAGACGGCCACTGTTCTTCTTCTAGCGCTATCAACAGTGGTGTTTTTGGAGGTTCTGTCCAATCACCAACTTTCTTCCTTCTAGTCATCAGTGACCTTCTAAGCTGTACAGCTAACTCTGTCCACTCATCCATTCATGGACTCCACCCTGCACCTTTTGATTCACATCTCACAGCTTCCATCTCAAAAGTCATACAAAGACAGAATGAAGCTGTCATACACTTAATGTCACACTTGACTTATACCTCTGATTAGGGTAAAAACAATCTTGTTTTTAATGCATCAGAAACTCGGTTCATCCATCTTTCTACCCGTCATTCTCTTCTGCAGGAGTATTCTCTAATTTCTGACAATATTCAGCTCATTCCTACTTCATCATAGAACATACTTTGGGTTTCATTCTCTCAGGTTTTATCATTGAAAGATCTTATTACATCTCTTGTTACAAATGTCTCCAAGAGATTAGTGCATTAAGCCGACTCCATCCCTAATTTACCCCGACACAGTTGTTGGCTTTATACAGGGCTTTTATTCGCCCCTGGTTAGAGTACAATGTGGGGACTCTCCCCACATACAGCTTTTCTCAACAAAGTGAAGTCAGAGGTTTTTTGTCTCATTAACTCTCCTCCTCTTACTGGCTCCCTTGAACCCCTGTTTCTTCGCAACACTGAAACATCTTTATCTCATTTCTTTCGCTACTTCAATGGTCATTGCTTGTCTGAAATGTATGCTTGCATCCCTCCACCACTCCGGCAGGCACGTAGCAACCGTTCAAATTTACTCTAATCCCTTCTATGTCCAACTCTCTAATGCAAAAGTTAAACTTTATTCCCTGCCCTTCATGTTTGCAACAGGTCAGCTCCATGACCTCCAGTCCTTTAGGCGCAATGTGTCAATGCATCTCGAAATGAACGGATATTGAATTTGTCTCTGTTGTTTTGCTTTTATTTTTAATAACAGGGAACAATTTTGCGGGCTTCTAGCCTTTCGTTCCTTCTTTGCATAAAAAAAGACTCTGCAAAGGAACTTAACAATTATCGTGTTTCAGGGAATATAGGCCAAACCTGAGCTATTTTTCACATTCCATTGTCACTTTATACATCATCACCTAGCACCACTCCTTCCCCACAATAACAACGAATACAAATCACCTGTAACCAGTACGAAATTTGATTCAGCATCAAACGTTCTCTCTACACCACATTACTCCCCCAACCTACATCACGACCCTACTTAATTCACATCAGTCCTCTCCGCGCACCGTTCACCATACCACCATAATCAAACATAACGCATATGCATAACAGATACAATAGTGGCTACAATACACATGAACAGTGTATTTATAATACGTAGTATGACTTTTTTTTTGGACACAAGGCATTTTTCAGTTTGTCATTCTTACACCAGCACAATCGGCGTCATTATGACAACGACAAATGATAAAATTCAGCTTAAGTGAGAATTCTCTTGCTGAAAGTTATAATACTACACCATACTAGTCAGTCTCCCTAAATTACATTAACCCGTCACGTCCCGAGGCTTTCCGCACCTATGACATCCCCCAGTCCCGAGCCTTATTGGAATTTTTTTTTTTCTTCTAAAACTTCCGCTTAGGTCGAGAAACGATGGAAAATCATGAAGAAAGTGGTCCCTGCGGTCTATAAGTGGTCTGTACAGGTGCGGTTTCCCCCCGCAGGTATCGTATTCTGTAATGGGCTGGATATGCATTTACGTTTTCTATGGTAAGGAATAATGGGAGAAACAACACACAACACCTCTACATTTATTGAATTTGAACTAATAAACAATAACAGTAACAATATAATGGATTTCAGACACATATATAGGAAAAATAAGCATTGTACCATCGCGCGAGCATAGCAAGTTTGGTCCGAGTCGTAACATGCTGTATGCTAAGTTTCTGGTATGAGTCAACCTATCATTTTTTCTACTTGTATACTTCTGTTTCAATGACAATTTACCAATTACAACTGTTTGTAAGTGTTTTCAGATGTTTTCATTCATTATGATGACATGCAGCATAAGTTTAGCGCACATCAGCTTAGTAAGCGCACTCGCTATGACTCGTATTTCAACATACCAAATTGTTTTATCACTTTCCAATTATTTTCCCATTTACATAGAACCTTTCCTCCACCACTGTAGAGGTTTTCAATTATTTTCATTCATTACGAGGGCATTTAGCGATATGCTAGCGCCTATTCACGTAGCAACCACGATCTCAAACACTCGTGTTTCATCATCTACTTTATTTATTCACTCCAATTATATTTTCCCACTTACATTACACACGTTTACACCCCTAGAATGCACTGTACATACTTACTGCCATTATTTATTCAAGTGAGCGTGAGAATATCGCCTGAAAATACCCTCGCAAGGAATGTTTCGTCATACATAATACTCACACACTTATATACTAATTCACTCACACACTTATAGACTAATTATTCACTTTATCACTTGCTGACTTTTATTTTGACTAATACGTGCCTTATTCATTCGACTAAGCTCAGGAAATCTTATCTTTATAGACACGCTATGAATATTTGACTTAGAATATACATCATCATATACAATAATTTGAACTTATATTATACCCGTAAGAATGTCACATAATAATAAATATATAATAACGGGCCGTATTTATTGCACTGAGCGACAGAATATCGCATCATACAACCCTCTCTATGTAAGTTTCAACTTAGGGCAGATTTATATACTTACACCCAATGTTTTCACTTATGTTCTACCCGTAGGCACTTTATACTAATATTTGGAGATCCACATGACTGATATTTTCACTGAGCGTCTGTCTGTCGCATTTACCTCATAATTTCAGCGTCCTTTCGCATTCACACCATGCTAAAATTGCAGCAGCGTGTGATATTCACTAAAACATGGGTGAATACACAGACCCATGTCACACTGCACGCACTCATAGCGGGTGTCCTTCCTCTGTGTCGTGAGTCTCACCTGGGAATTACTGCACACGTGACACCTGCGCTGGGGCCTAGGTCTGTTGGGCTGGGGAGGGATAGGAGTGGGGAAATGGCGGCCGGATATTCTCTGGGGAGTCTGGGTAATAGGGGCAGTGCGGGGGCGCTGTTGGGGCCTTTCAACAGCATACTTAGCAAAGATTTCTCGTGTGAGCTCCCTCACAAACCCTTCAAATGTTTCCTGAACTCCTGTGGTCATGGCGTGAAGGTGGTGGCAATTCAGAGCAGTGATATCTAGTAAGTGAAAGAACAGTTTCTTATACCACTTCATCGTGGTCCTGGCACACTCTACCGTCGATATCATGGAGTCAGACTGGTCCACGAGGCGCATGTTTATATTGTAATCCATTACACACTCAGGTTTCCAAACACGACGCCTGCTCTCGCTATGGTAATCAACAGAATCGGTACGGTGCATCAAGGGGCGGTGAACCGTGGACAAGAGGCTTACTTCTCTGTTGTGGTTCCACATTGTTGCCAGGATCTTGTTGGCTTTGAAGAAGACAACCTCACTCCTTGCAAGTTTCCGCTCTACCTTGACCATGTGACGCCGGTTCACCTTTACGGTTCCACAGACTCCCGTTTCATGTGTGTGAAGATAACGAGCGAGAAGAGGGCTAGTGTACCAGTTGTCGAGGTAGAGAACGTGACCACGATGAAGGTAGTCTTGTATCATCGTCTTTACCACTGCTCCCGAAAGTCCTATACTTCGATCTTCTATTATGTCTGTCTGTGCACTGGTGTACAAGACTATGTCTTGCACGTATCCAGTCCTACAGTCACACATAACAAAGATCTTGAACCCAAAACGGTGCCTTTTGCTGGGTATACACTGTCTGAATGAAATATTGCCTCTCCACAACACGAGACTCTCGTCTATGACGAGATCTCTATAGGGATAGAATGAGGATCGAAAGGTTTGCCTGAGGTGACCAAAGACCAACCGAATTCGCCTCATTTTGTCAGTGTTGTTTGCATTTGCAGGGTCATGAGCATCATGAAAATGGAGGCGACTTAGAATTTGTTGAAACCGATTACGGCTCATCACTTGACCAAATATGGGGGTAAACATAACAGGGTCCCTAGTCCAGTAAGCAGGAATTCTATTCTTTCTTATTATACCCATCAAAAGGACAAGGGCAAAAAATAAGGACATTTCTGGAATGGAGACAGGGTAATCATAGATCATAGAATGCCTACTCCTTGTTCCCAATCTTTCACTTTCTAGGCGCTGGGCGCTTGCAAACAGGTTTGTTTGATAAACGATCTGATCTACGAATGCCTCACTGAAAAACAGGTGGAAAAAATCCAACCTGGTTGAATTACTGTGAATACCTGGTGCAATGCAGCCAGATCGCCCTTGCTCAGTGAAGGGGTGAATGAGGGGAGAAAAATCACTCCCATCCTTCCAATCCCACGACACAAATCCCTCGTCCCCATCACCGCCTTCGTCTGGGTGGGGAGGAGATCCTGGTTGGGGAGGTGGGGGAGAAGGAGTACGGAGGGCTTCCCCACTGTCACTCCTCTTCCCTCTGCCTTTACCCTTTCCCTTTCCCTTACCCTTACGGCCTTGAGGAACATTAGGGGGCTGTGGGGATGAAATTGTTGAATATTGGGGAGCAGAAGACGTGCTGGGGAGTGGTTCCTCCCCACCTTCCCCCTCCATTACCACACCACGTGCTCTCTCACGCAACCTTGCTCGACCACGTGTTAAGGGATATTGGGGAGCATAAAACGTGCTTTGGAGTGGTTCCTCCCCACCTTCCCCCTCCCTCACAACCCCACGTGATAATGAACGCACCCGCACTGGCCCACATGATCCACTATGCCGCCTCATACTACGTAGGGAGAGCAATGACTCACTCACGTCACTCTCACTTTCCCTAATCCCAGGACTTTCCATTTCACTCCACACTCCCTCCACTTGACTTCCTAGCTCCCCAAACAGAATGCTAGGCCCATACCTGCTCATACGACGTGGTGTGCGCTCTGGGCCACGATGTGTAATCACCTCCCGTCCATACCATGTGGCAGCACGTCCCACGGCTCCGTCCTCGTCCTCGACCTCGAATTCTCCTTCCAAAGCACACTGGGGATAGGGATATGATATACCACGTGCCTTCTTTGCCTCCTGCCCCTCTCTAGCAGCACGGTAAGTCACGTACTGCCGCTTCCTGGGTGACGGAACTTCCTCGTCACTGCTGGTGGTTTCTTCCTCCTCTGGCTGCACATAATCCTTGTCCATCTCCTCGTCATCCAGTGGGGAATCACTGTCGCCGGTAAAGGTGTCCAGGGCGACTTGAATATCGCTCTCTGAGAGACCTCTCTTAGCCATGTCTGAGCAGGACCATGGCTACCAGGTGAGTGGACGAGTGGCGGGCTAGCGCGGGTCGCGCGGGGTCGCCGAGTGTCCCTGCCTGGTGGCAGGTAGGGGAAGGTCAGGCAAGGGTACGTACCGCAAATCAAGCGCGAAATTTGAAAATTGTCGAAATTATGCACATTGCAATTGCACGACGTACTGGTACGTCGCCGGGACTGGCAAATGCAAATCGTTGCAACGTACCCATACGTCGTCGGGACGTGGCGGGTTAAGAATATAGAGGCCGTCACTGTTGCTGAGGCATTAATTGAAGTGTTCTGTCGTGTAGGTATCCCTAAGGAGGTCTTGAGCGACCGGGGTTCGCAGTTCACTTCGGCAATGATGAACGAAACGTTCAGGTTGCTGTCCATCCGAGGCTTACGAACTACGCCGTATCATCCCATGTGTAACGGGTTGTGTGAGAGGTTCAATGGAACTCTCAAGAAGATGTTGAGGCGCATGACCGCCGAACAGCCAAAGGAATGGCCGCGGTTCATTGCTCCTCTTCTATTTGCTTATCGAGAAGCCCCACAGCATTCATTGAAATTCTCACCCTTTGAACTGGTGTATGGGAGGTCGGTCCGGGGCCCACTTCAAGTCCTTCGTGAGTTATGGGACGATGAAGAACCCAACCCTGAAGTCAAGACCACCTACACCTACGTCCTTGATTTGGCTGACCGCCTCCAGTCGACGTGCGAGTTAGCTAAGGAAGAACTGATCAAGGTGCGTGAAGTTCAAAAGGCTTATTATGATAAGAAGGCAAAGCTTCGGAAGTTAGTCCAGGCGATAAATGCTTGGTATTACTCCCCACTGCCCAGAACAAGTTGTTGGCGCAGTGGAAGGGTCCATTCGATGTAGTAGAGCGCATTTCAGACCTCAACTACATAATACAGATGGGGAATCTTCATAAAAGGTTCCACATTAACATGTTGAAGGCTTATCATGAGTCAGACCCCGAGGAGACTGGCCTACGAGTAGCTGATGATAGTGACCAGCCACTGGAAGAAACCGGGGCAGTTGCGGTGATCCCAGCTGATGACCATGATGACGAGCCCTTAACCGCTCAGTCCCATCAGGAAGAGACTGTCGGAGATGTTTTACTTAACCCTGACTTAGCAGTAGGGGACCAAAATGCCTTATGGTCACTGCTCTGTCAGTATGCTGATGTCTTCTCAGACCAACCTAGACTTGCAAAGGTTGCGTGTCATAAAATTGAGTTGACCAGCAATGCTCCTATAAAGGTTAAGCCATATCCGATTCCCATGCGACTACAGGGTGCAGTAGATAAGGAAATTGCTGACATGGAGACTGCAGGCATTATCGAAAAGTCCTCATCTCCTTACTGTAGTCCGATGGTAGTAGTCCGCAAAAAAGATGGTGGAGTCAGGATTTGTGGCGACTATAGAAGGCTCAATGCAATCACCAAAGTGGATGCTGAGCCAATGGGTGACCATATTGCCATCTTCTCCAAGCTGGCAGGGTCACGATATTTCACGAAGCTCGACCTAGCGCAGGGATTCTTCCAGATTCCCCTTCATCCTGAGAGTCGTCAGTTCACTGCCTTTGCTACTCCTAGGGGGTTGTACCAGTATAAAGTCCTCCCATTTGGACTTACCAATTCCCCAGCAGTATTCAATCATGCCATGAGACAAGTGCTCCATGGTATTGTAGGAGTAGAGATGTTCGTTGACGATGTCCTCGTTCATTCCGCCACATTGGAGGAGCACCTCAGACTCTTGGAAATTGTCTTCAGTAGACTCCAGAGTTTCAACATGACTGTGAAGCCTAGCAAATGCAAGATTGCTCACAGTGAGGTGGAGTTCCTCGGTCATATTGTTGGCAACAACCATTGCAGGTGTCAGGGTGACAAGATCAGGAAGGTTAAAGAAGCCCTGAGACCCGTGACCAAGAAACAGGTTAGGGCATTTCTTGGCCTAGTGGGGTATTATAGGAGTTTTATCCCCAACTTTGCTCTCATTGCCCAACCGTTGTACGAAGTGCTACGGAAATATGCTCCAAACACCATTGAATGGGGAGAAGCACAAGAGAGATCTTTTGCCACCCTCAAGAATATGTTGTGCAAGGAGCCTATCTTGCAGTTGCCTGATTCCAGCAAACCTTTCATACTGCGCACTGATGCTTCACAAGATGGAGTAGGTGCCGTATTGATGCAGGAATCGGAAGGTGGAATCTTCCCAGTGGCATACCACAGCCGTAGGCTAAAACCCGCCGAGAGGAATTATAGTACTGTTGAGAAGGAACTCTTGGCTGTGGTTGATGGTGTTAAAAAATATTATTATTATTTATTTGGGGCATCATTTGTTCTGGAAACTGACCATATGCCATTCACTAGTCTTAGCACGACCAAGACGGCTAATGCAAGATTGACACGCTGGACACTGTATTTACAGCAGTTTAACCTTGTTGTGAGATACATCAAGGGAAGTGATAACGTAGGTGCAGACCTGATGTCTCGCCTACTAGCTGCTGACTAACATGAGCAGTTGTTGTATGCTGGGTTCCATGATAGGCATCCTCTGTCGGGAATTTAGGAATAATTCCTCCCATTTTCTATTTTAGTTGGTGATGGGCGAATAATATTTCACCAGGGTTTCCAACTTTTATTTGAGTAATCCAAGGACCAGCCTGGTTCCCAGTCAAAAGTGTAGACCTGACGTCTCACTTGTTGGCCCCACAGGACACAGTATGTCCAGGGTCTGTACATACACGTGTACTGTAGGTTAAGGGGGAAGTGAGAACTCTGCAGAGGCGACTTGAGGCTATGGAAGACACGAGTTTGCACAAGGATTCTCAGCTCCCCGATACTAATATAAATACTATAGGTTAAGGGGGAGTTCGAGAGAGAACTCCGCAGAGGCGACTTGAGGCTATGGAAGAACCGAGTTTGCACAAGGATTCTCAGCTCCCCGATACTAATATAAGTACTATAGGTTAAGGGGGAGTTCGAGAGAGAACTCCGCAGAGGCGACTCAAGGCTATGGAAGACCCGAGTTTGCACAAGGATTCTCAGCTCCCCTATACTAATATAAGCACTGTAGGTTAAGGGGGAGTTGAGAACTCCGCAGAGGCGACTTGAGGCTATGGAAGACCCAAGTTTGCACAAGGATTCTCAGCTCTCCGATACTAATATAAGTACTGTAGGTTAAGGCACTTCCTCCCATTTTCTATTTTAGTGTGATGGGCAAATAATATTTCACCAGGATAGGCATCCTCTGTCGGAAATTTAGGAATAAAGGTTGAGGACCCGTGTGCAGTTCGAGGCTATGGAAGACCCGAGTTTGCACAAGGATTCTCAACTTGCCGACCATAATCGTGTGCTAGGCAGAGAGTAATCGTAACATAATAAAATTTTGTCTCATTGACACTTTTGATGCTCCACTTCAATTGGTTTTGCAGGTTCAGCAATGGGTGTAGCCGTTTTGCTGTGCGGGCCAGCTGATCGTCTGCCGCACGCTGCTGCCTCTTCTCCTCTGCCTTCGTCGTCACTATATTATTTACTGTGTCATTTTACACATAGGTACAGTCACACTACAACTGTCACACCTACACCGTGTATTACATACACCACGCTACACAACAATTAGTTGTCAGTGTAAATGTAGCGAATTTTCACTCAGTTTGACCTGAGTACAGGATTTTCACCGTCATCATGGAGTTTTTCCCTCAAGCTTGCTTCTATTAACGTAAATACGAGGTTTTTTCGCTCACTGGCGACCGTGACTTTCTCCTGTAGCAGGATAGCACACACACCACAGTGTGAATCTTGTGTGAGTGAGTTAGGATGTGTACATATATATATATATATCCACAAATTTTTTCCCATAAGGAAAAAATTTAATTTTGTACGGGCGTAATGTCACGAATCAATTAGCGACATTTCCCTTTTGTGAGAAGCCACGAACTATTAGTGGAAAACTCACTGTGTATCGCTCAGTTAACCATTTCTCTCTCCATTTCGGGGTATACTTTTCAAAACATCCGTCACTGTTTAAAAGTGATCGATTAAATGCACGTCACTAAGTGCGCTACTGAGCGATACTAATGTTTTTTTATTGTTCGCCTCTGCTTGCCTCAACCGTTAGCCACGCCTTCTTCCGGTGGCTTGTGCGTCCTGCCCATACAATGTATTTTGAATTCAGTCTAGTTGTGGCTTTGACGGAGAGAGGTCCTGTGCTCCAGAAGTGTGAGAGGTCAGCTAGCACCCAGGCTCCACAGAGTATCAGTTTCTCCAAACTCCCACCCCTTGGTGATACAAAGCATTCATCGTTCAGTATTTCCTTTTGTTTTCCTAGTCTTAAGAATTTAATTAAGGTGTTTTTTTTTTTTCTAGGCGTAAGAATTTAGCTTTTGTGTGAGTAAGTGAGTGCGTCTCATTGATTTGATTTGAAATGTAACGTTAAATTTATTTTTTTGTAATCAATAAATTTAACAGTTCTTTTTCTTGAGCTTAATGTAAAGTAAAATCTTGTTTCATTTCTCCAAATTAAGCTTATTTTCCATATAGCTCCTAGCTTGCATAAACGTTTGCCTTCATAACTGGTACTTAGACCAGTCTTGTTGTATTAGCTTAAAATCCGTTGTGCCAGATAGGAGTTAAAGCATCAGCAAGAACCTGATATTATTATTAGTATTAGTTATTTATTGTCAGGGGTGAAGTAACTTTCTCCAGAGGCTAACAGTACAGTAATTCAGCAATTGTGAGTAATTAGTCTCTGCTGTGTACTGTTGAGAAAGTTTTTAAATTCTCGTTCTTAGAGAATCGTTGCACGATTTAGCAAGACAATCATTGTCCCTGCTCTTTAATATTATTGAATATTAATATCAATTTAAATATTTAAGCAGTAATTATTTAAAAACCCCGTGGCAAGTACCAACAACCGGTAAGATTATAAATTCTAACATTACACTGTTGGAACAATAACAAACGGGAAAAGATCTCAAAACCCGTCGTTACACTGGTGTCAACCGGTGGGATTGAACAATAACGGTGGAAGAAAAATTCTTACCGTAACACCTCCATAGATATTCAAAAAGATAAGCGTCACTTAGCATCGGGTCTTTACTTCAACTGAGACCTTTGACCAATAGATCAGAACACATTTGCTTTTGACACCTCACATTTCCTAGCGATAAGCCATCGATTCTAAACCAAGCTGTTTTATTTTACATCCCACTAGCCAATTTGACACCACACAATTCTTATCAACATATAAAACAAGCGCACTAACTTCATCACACCCAAACGCATTCAGAAAATACTAAACTCAAGCTCACCAACACGTTTCCCAGTTTTCTTCTCGACTGCTAAGAAATATTCCTCACTAACATCACACACACACACACACACACACACACACACACACACACACACACACAGAATCTTATGGAAAAAGAGGAGTTCAAAAATGTATGGATAAATAGATGCCTAACACAAGAGGAACTGGAATTACTGAAAGAGAAAAGGGAGGAAGCAAAAACAAAAAATGAGGGAAGATCAGAAGAGGAGAAGAAGAATTTTACAAAGTAACAGGATTGCAGGTACGAAAGTGGTACACAAACAGGATGGAATAAAAAGGAGGAAGGTAGTAGAACCATGTCATGACAAGTATATAAACAAGATGATAAAGTTGATGTACTCAAATGTGGATGGAATGGTATCTAAATTACTAGAGATGAATGATTATGTCAGAGAAAATGAACCACAAATAATATGCCTAACTGAAACAAAATTAACACCAAGGATATCCAGTGACATACTAAACTTAGAAGAATACAATATATGGAGAAGAGACAGAAATTTAAAAAAAGGAGGAGGAATTATAATATTAACTAAGAAAAATCTAAAAGTCAATGAAATAAAACTAGATATACCATCACAAGTAGAACTGATTGCAGTAGAGATCAACACATCTGAAGGTAAAGTAATTGTAGCCAATTTGTACCTGCCACCCAGATCAAACACATGGGAAAGAGATGAATATGAGGACCTGGCAGAGAGTACAATTCAGAGCTTAAGATCATTACTGCATAAAATGGAAGAGAAATCAGAAAGAATTATACTAACTGGGGATTTCAATACAAATATAAATTGGAATACTCTAGATATAATTAGCCAAGAAAGCTGTTGGGACCAAAAGCTCCTGGATCTCGTACAAGAGTTCTTCCTAACGCAACATGTGAGGGAAACCACCAGAAAAAGAGGACTTGATGTACCTTCAGTGCTAGATCTAATATTTACTAGGCAAGAAAATGATATTGACAGTTTAATATATCATCCCCCACTCGGCAAAAGCGATCATGCAGTACTAAATTATAACTTCAGGATAGCATATGACATAGTAAACAGCAATGACAGTTACAAAAAGAGCCTAAACTTTAAAAAAGGAAATTATCAAGACCTAAAGAAGTATTTCTTAGAAGTTGATTGGGAAAATCAGCTTAGAGGACAAGATTTAAATGCTGTATATATAAAATTCTGTGAATTTTATGAAATAGGAGTCCAGAAGTACATCCCACAGCACAAAGAAGCAGATAAGAAAATACAGAAAAGGTTCAATACAGAATGTAAAAAATCAAAAGAAAGAAGAGATTTGTTGTGGAATAGATACAGAAGACATAATAGTGAAAGGGCGTATAATAATTACAAACAGGCAAGAAACGATTATACAAGAATAAGGAGGGAAGCCCAAAAACAGTTTGAGGAGGATATAATAAATAAAAGTAGTGATCAACCAAAGCTGTTTTACAGCTATATCAGAAGCAAAACCAAAGTAAAAGATATAACACAATCAATTACGGACGACTGAATCACTTATACACAAGAGAAAGATATTTGTGAAGCACTAAATAAGAATTTCCAATTAGTTTTTACAGAAGAAAAAATTTTTGAGAGGGACTATGTGGAACATGCATGTCCACACATACTACCAGATATACAAATAGCAGAAAAAGTAATACAGGAGGAGTTAAGTAGATTAGACAGAGGAAAAGCAAGTGGTCCTGATGAAATTTCATGTTGGGTACTACGATAATGTGCAATGGAGTTAAGTAAACCATTATTTTTAATTTTCAAGAAATCCTTGAATCAAGGTAAACTACCTGATATTTGGAAAAAAGCAAATATTGTCCCCTTATTCAAGAAAGGAAATAGACAAAATCCACTCAACTACCGACCAGTATCACTGACCAGTGTTGTAAGCGAGGTATTAGAAAAACTTATAAGAAAAGCTTGGGTAAATCATCTAGAAGAAGACAGTATGATAACAGAAAGACAGTTTGGTTTCAGAAAAGGAAAATCATGTGTTACTAATCTGTTGAGCTACTATGACAGAGTAACAAACACAACACAGGAAAGGAAAGGATGAGTGGACAGTATCTATTTAGATTTCAAGAAAGTTTTTGACTCAGTATCACACCAAAGACTTTTATGGAAACTGTACCATCAAGGAGGAATTCGAGGCAAACTGTTTTGTTGGATGCAAGACTTTCTCATAAAAAGAGAAATGAGAATAGTACTAAGAGGAAACTACTCATCATGGAAAGAAGTGACTAGTGGAGTACCACAGGGTTCAGTGCTGGCACGAATCATGTTTTTAGTGTATATAAATGATATAAACAGTAACACTGGAAATGAGAGCTATCTGAATATGTTTGCAGATGATGCAAAAAACAAAGGAGAATTACTAACACAGACTCTTGTAAAGAGCTACAAGAAGAATTAAATAAACTTCATGAATGGAGTAGTACATGGCAAATGGAATTCAATGTGGACAAGTGTCATGTAATCAAGTTTGGTAAAAGTGGAAAAAGACCTGATTGGGATTATAAGTTAGGAAATAAAACCCTGTACACATCAGAAAGAGAGAAAGACCTAGGTGTGATTATCAATAACACACTATCTCCGGCTGACCACATCAGCGAGAAGGTACGGAACATGTATACATTGCTTGCAAATATGAGAATAGCATTCACATACATAAATGAAGACATGCTAAGAAGGATAATAACATCATTCATTAGACCAACCCTGGAATACGCATCAGTAGTCTGGAGTCCTCATCTCAAAAAGCACATAGACAAGATTGAAAAAGTTCAAAGGGCCGCTACAAGATGGATACCAAGCTTAAGGGACCTAAGCTACGAAGAAAGACTAAATAAACTGAATCTACCAACACTACAGGAGAGAAGAAAAAGAGGTGACATGATAATGCTATATAAGTGCATATCAGGGAAGGAGAAAATAGACATAAATGATTACTTAACATATGGAGAAGCATCAGCAAGAGAACACTGCAAAAAACTGCATAAGAAGAGAGGTGATAAAGACGTAAGGAAATTCAGTTTCCCAAACAGAGCAATTGATCAATGGAATGCACTACCGAATGAAATAGTGTGTGCCAAAACAATTCACAAATTTAAGGATATGTACGATAAATATGGTTTAAGACACGGGACAGTACGAGCTTGACTCATTCCTGTAAAGATACAATTAGGTAAGAACACACACACACACACACACACACACACACACACACACACACACACACACAAACAAACAAAAAAACAATAAATAATAAGATAAAAAAACGGCAATTTACCACTGAGTCAGCCATATTTGCAGGTCGGGTGAAATGGATAATAGGGCCACAGATGCCCGAGGTGCCCTGACGGTTGACCGGCACGAAGAGTAAAAGTGAGCCCGCCTACCTCCTGTCACTGAATTTTTCCTAGGGACTGAAAGAGAGCTATGTTTATAAGAGAAAATAATTAGGACAAAATGCTACTGCGAAATACTCGTGTGATAAATGAAAAGGAAGTAGGTCTACATTTAAGAATCAAGGTAAATTAATGGAGAGTCACCATATAGTTTACTTTTGCTGCTGAAAATTAAGTGCAACAACATCAACCATTATGAGAGCAATGGCATAGCTTATTTTACTTTAGCTAACCTTAGCCGATGTTTTTCACCATCCCTTCTGAGAGGAAAATAACCTTATCATAATTACTGGTCCAGTCTGCTTTATAAGGTTAACAATATTCCTAAGCCAAACCTGTTATCTGCTCATTTCACAAAATATTTTAAGTGGACAAGATATATAATGCATAATCAGATAAATATAATAACGAAGGCCCAAGAATATGATAGTGACTGGTTTGTCTCGTTCAGTGGCACCATTAATCTAGCTCACCTTTTCCCTACCCCCATCATTCCACGCCCAGCAGGAGGTACCAGTGAGCCTCGCACGGCCCTCCTTTCCCCTCCCACCATCTACCCCTACTTCAACCCTTCTTTCTTTTCGTCCTTCGTCCACTCCTTCCCTTTACTAGTGATCTAGCTCCTTCCTTTTTCTCTCCTCCCACAACTCAGTCCCTCCATCCCTTGCCCAGACTCTCGTTCCTTCCATCTCCGGTCCTGTCCCTCCCTCCTTCCATCTCCGAGTCAGTCCATCCCTCCGACCTAGTCTAGTTCCTTCCTCCTTCCGTCCCCGATCCAGTTCCCTGGTTCAGTCCCTCCTTCCCTTCAGATTCGGTTCAAGTCCTCCCAAATCCCTGGTCCAGCTTCTCCAGCCAACTCAGTCCAGTTCCTGCCTCGTTTCACTCACAGTCTAGTTCCTCCTTCTACTCCCACTTAAGTCCAGTCCCCTCCTCCAATTAGGTCCCTCCCTCCCTCCCGATCAGTTCCCTCCCTCTAGCCCGGTCACGTCCCTGCTTCTCCCCCGATCAGGTCCCTCCCTCTCCAAGGATCAAGTTCCTCCCTACCCCCCCGATTAGGTCCCTCCCTCTCTCCCGATTAGGTCCCTCCCTCCCCCCCGATCAAGTCCCTTCTTCTACCCCGATCAGGTCCTTCCCTTTCCTAGAGCCAAGTCCCTCCTTCCCCCCGATCAGGTTCCTCTCTCCCCCACGATCAAATCCTTCCCTCTCCCCCGATCAGGTCTCTCCCTGCCCCACGATCAGGTCCCTCCCTCCCCCCCGGATCAGGTTCCTCCCTTTTCCCCGATCAGGTCCTTCCCTCTCCTCGGGTCAGGTCCCTCCCTCTTCCCAGGTTAAGTCCCTCCCTCTCCTCCGGCCAGGTCCTTCCCTCTCCTCCTGCCGGGTCTCTCCCTCTTCCCCGGTCAGGTCCCTCTCTCCCTCCCTTTCATGTCCCTCCCTCTACCCCGGTCAGGTCAATCCCTCTCTCGTGGTCAAGTTGTGGTGGTGTGGTGGGGTATGGTGTGTGCTTACTCCCTCGGCGTAACCTAATCTCGCCGTGTTGTGAAAGTCGGTGTGTGGATTTAGTGGGTATATGTTTTTCTTTATTTTTCCCCTGTTTTCCATTTCCCACGACTCATAGTCTCAGTTCTGTCCTCTCTGCTGCATCCATTGTCATGATACACCATTATGCTCTGTGTCTTCATTCACATTACCCTGCTTAATCAAAGTGATGAATTTTACCCATATTTACTGCAATCCTCACTTTTAATACTATTTCACCCTGTGGAAGATATTGATCTATCACTTTCCCCCCCCCCCCACAACTTACGAACGTTATCTGTGTCTCACCTTTCACACTGATTGTAGTGCTGTAGATGGACACCTTCCCCAGGTGGCACTGACAAAATCGGGAGGGTCCGATGCTCAGTTACACAAACGTTCCTGCAATTCTCCCTATCCCGCGAAAGGACAATAATGAACTGTAGAAGGGCAACTTCAGCCTGCAGTCCGCTGGGTTCAGGTTCACAATAATCTGAGGCAACAACAACAACTCTGCTTGTGCTGGGGGAAAACATCCTCTGCCCTTTAGTCTGTTATGTTACTGGTACAGGATCAAAATAACTTTGGCAACCTTATTACCTCCGCCAACAGGTTGTGTTTTCACCCCTGTCCGTTTGTTTGTTTGTCTGTTGGTTGGTTTGTGAGCAAGATTATACAAAAGCTACTGGACGGATTTCCACGAAACTTGGCAGAAGAATGGGCCTTGGCCCAGAATGCACTCCATTAAATTTTGGTGCGGACCCGAATAAAGGTACAGATCCAGGAATTATTTTTCACTCTTTAAATTGCGAGATAGGGCGTTGGCGGAGGTATGCGCTCTACTGAGTGCCATTCTAGTTTATAACTGTTTTACGCCTCTCTCTCTCTCTCTCTCTCTCTCTCTCTCTCTCTCATATATATACATATATATATATATATATATATATATATATATATATATATTATATCTTTTCCTTTCTCCATCTCATTCTTGAGAAAGCGGTCATTCCTGGGTTTCTCTCTCTCTCTCTCTCTCTCTCTCTTTGTGTGTGTGTGTGTGTGTGTGTGTGTGTGTGTGTGTGTGTGTGTGTGTGTGTGTGTGTGTGTGTGTGAGTGTGTGTGTGTAAATTTTAAACTCCGCTGTCATTCTTCCGCCTCCACTAACAGTGTTATGCAGTTTTCGAGTTTCTTGTGGGCACATATGGCCTAGTGTTTGTGATTTCCATATCAGCAGACTTTTATATTCCCCAAGTAATTCCCACTCTCAATACTTCATTTTCTCTTACATTTCTTATTAGTTCATCTCGCAGTTTCATTTTGATTTTCTCCACCATCTGCCTTAATGCCATTGCGAACTTAAATAATGAGTGACTTTATCGTGGTTAATAACGAAAGAGTAAGCGATGACTTTGGAAATCTTGTAACGCATCTCTGTAACCCACCAATACTTCCAGAAACTAATCAACTGAAGGCGATCCAATTAAAGTTAATGGATATCACTTTCAGCCATATCAACATTTTCCCCGCTCACCATAATTCATCCTCCCCGTCTCATCCATTACCCATTCTCCTCCCCTACGATTCCAAGAGAGTATTTTATGACCCACGCCCTCGGGAAACAGGGGCGGTGAAAGGGAAAGTGACCAGCCTAGTCCCAGGTCTAACCGCCTGCCCAGCATGAGGACTGAGCGTGTTGTTGTTGCTGTACTACTTCTGCCTCACCTCTGGGCTTGCCTTGCGTCACTCCCCCTGCGTTTGTTTACATCTGCTGCATTTATTATTAGTCTAAGCATATTTCCTTACAAGCTTATACATACACATACTCTCATAAAGGCTACATAAAGGTACATTCTATACACATAAAAGTTCTCTCTCTCTCTCTCTCTCTCTCTCTCTCTCTCTCTCAAACCTAACGTTTATGGTCCATGTGGCAACAAGGCAGTGAACAGGTAGGAGCCTCAGGTATATGGCGGCCAATAACACCGTCACGGCTGAGGCAGGTGTGTTTGTGTGTGTGTGTGTTATGAGGCGGGGTACAAACACAGATACGTTTGAGGTGAGCGTTAGGGGGTAGCCGTAAGACTTACCTAGGTACTACTTCTCGAATTAATACTTGTCCTTGTAACTCCTCTCTCTCTCTCTCTCTCTCTCTCAGGCGTCTCAGTGAAAGTACTCGTACGCGACCCCCTGCCATACCCTGCCCCCTCCACCCTAATCGCCTTCCTAATTGTATTATCTGCTGCAGCCAAGTTGACTATTAGACATTCATTGCTAACTTTGCTTGTCTAGGTAAATAAGCTAGTTTGGTTTTCTAAATGGTATCCATTTTATTGCAATTTCTTGTTCGCCATAGTCCCTATATGGGAGAGTGAATACCCGTAGATGCTCGTAAAAGTACTGGTTGCTGCGAGTGAAAGGAATGTGGGGGCTATTTTTATACTTGGATAAGTCAACACCCTGTCTGACATGTTTACAACTATCGTGACCGGCCTTGAAGTGCCAAGGATCCTCTGGCACTGAGAAAGAAATCTTATGGTTCAGCTCATTTTCGTGTTTTTCCACTGTGAAAAACGAAAGTGCTTACTGCAGATTAACCCTTGTATGTAAATGGTGTTCTTACTTTATTAATTACAGTTGTTGATCAGTTCGAGGCCTTATTATTCGTAGGGCAAGGAACGATCTCCTTAAATGATTCTAATTAGCTTTGAAGAAATCGTTCATTAGGAAAAAACTAGAAACATCCTCCATGAGGCTTTCAGTACGACGCAGTCTTCTCTAAATTACTCTTGGTACCGCTAGACAATTATATTAAGCTTATCGAGGGAGATGAGCATTTGCAGAGATAGTTGGGCTTTAGGGATATATATATATATATATATATATATATATATATATATATATATATATATATATATATATATATATATATATATATTAATGATAAGGAAGTTTATTTGTATATGTACTTGCATGTATATATGCTATTATGTACCATATCTGAAGCAGTGATCAGCTACGAACCTCAGAAACGGAAAGCATATGAAGGAATTAATATAACCACACACATAAACAGCTTCAGTTGGAGCCATTTACTTCTTTACACTGACAAACCTGCATAATATAAATAAATTATAAATAAATAAATTAATTAATCAATATATAATAAAGGGGTGTAACAAATGTGACTCACCCATAATGTCATAGATGAAACCGGTTGGCAGGAAAACACAGAAACCGGTGTCATATAATTACATTTAAGACATTTTGGGCTACATAAAAATATCTGAGGATACAGTCTGCATATTCTAAAACTTTAGGGAAATAAAGAACTTAAAGTTCTTCTTTTCTTCCTACTCACTTCATTAAAGGATGTAGCTTTTCAGTAATAATCAAGATAAACATCGACCTAGCTTAATCAGTTCAGGACCTTACAAGGATAGAGGGATTACTGGTTGTGACTATAGATTAAATAAGAATATGAGTTACGCCTAACGAATGTTGAGATAGGCTGGTCTGTATTTGTTTTCCGTGAGTGATTAGACAATTAAATGCAAAATGGACTATCGTGAGTCGCGTTCTGTGGAAAATGTTGGGTGCTTTTCTTATTACATTCTCTTGGAGCACTCAGTAAGCTGAACACTCTCGCCCTATAAACGGTCAAGGGGTCGAACATTTGGCTTTACCCTGTGATCTTGGCCTTTGGCCGACTATTCTCAAAATCGAATGACCTCATTCTCACCTGACCCTCAAAATTTCAACCAGCTTTGATTTAAATTGATGTTTTACTGTTTGAGTTGATTTTGATCGGTAACCTTGACCTTTGACCTACTGTTTTCTGAACCGAATTAATTCATCATTCGTTAACCGCCAACCCTTTCACCAAGTTTGGCCCAGTTCAGATCGACACTACTTATGCTATTTCATTCACGCACAGACACATGCGGCTCGAGCTTTGACTTTGCCCTGTGACCTTGATCTTTGACCGATTGCTCTCAAACTTGAATTTCTTTGTTCATACCTTACCCACAACCCCTCCATGAAGCTTGGCCTAAAATAGATCAAAGATATGTTACTTGACCTTGCCATGTGAGCTTGATCTTTGACCCACTGTCTCAAAAACAGCCCTCCCACCAAGTTTGGTTAAAGCTGGATAAAAACTGAGCTATTGTCAAAGCGAGTGAAGCAAGTGAGACCATTATCAGACAGATGTTGGTGCGGACGCCTCTATCAGTCACAGCACCAAAACTGTTTTCTTTCGGAAACTATTAAATTTACAACAGAATTGCGCACGTCGCTGAAAAGCTCACGGGTAAGTAATATGGGTTATTTAAATGATTCTCAATAATTACCAATATATTGCTGAAGAAAGCTTAAAAGCGGCAAACTGAACACCAACCAGCACCACAATTTTTTTACAAGAAACTTAAAGCTACCACGGATCTATGCATAATGATGGAAAGGTTATGAAAATGTAATAGACAGTATCTGAATGACTGTTAACAAAATTCACCACTGCACTAAAAAAAAAAAAAAAAAAAAAAAGCCAAACTGAGCACCAAACCACCAGAACTGTGTTATTATGGAGAAGTTACAGCGGATCTACGCAGAGCATCGTTGGGAAGTTTATAGAAGACTAGTATGTGTTACTTGCGAGGCTTTTCTCAAAAGGCACCAAGATTCTGTTGAAAAGGTCCAAAGGCGCCAATGGAACACAAAAAATGGAGCCAAGTTTGTAACTCGTCACGCACATGAATGAGGTTCAAAGCCCCTGGACTGAATGTATTCACTTCAGCAGCAAGTTGGATCATTGCAAAGTCCGCACCAGAATCAGTTAAGTGGAATGGCACACCTTATTTTTTTTTTTTCTTAAGCCAAAATGACATCATCAACAAGACTGCTCTCCGAAGACGTTCCACACTTTCAAGTGCAGACGCCTAAACACTGCGAATGTCATAAATGCCATAGTATGGAGCCATTTCCTTGTTCTTACCATAACTGCTAGGTCTTACGAAATGATCTGTCCAGTAAATGACCAGATTAAGTGTTAAAACACACACACACACACACACACACACACACACACACACACACACACACACACACACACACAGGTATATGAATTCTTGTAAGCTTAAAAGCCTTTCTAGCACCTTCTCGTTAACGATAACTACTGTACATCGTAGGTTATACTCCTCTGTGTGTTCATTATATCTCTAACATAAGCATACTGTATCCATAATACACAAGAGAATATGGATGTGCCCTTAACATAAATAAATTGTTTGGAAGAAGTGCAGGAACGCTTCTTAAACCAAGTAGAAAACTCCCATGGGTCACTCCTTGGGTGGTATTTCGGTGAGTTTGTTGGTCTCTCTAACACCTCTTCCTTAGCAGCTTATTTTGCATTTTAATCCTAATTTTCCCCAGCATCTAATGTGTTATATGTTGATAAAGATTACGTAAATGACATAGGAGGTATATTTTGTATTAGTTAAGACAAATTAATGTTTATCAATATCACAAACATCATTAGGGTAGACAACCATTATTGGTTTGACGGCTTACATCCGAAGATGTATTTTTCGTTTTATTCTTTTTTGCCATCAGGCAGCTTTATTCACCCTGAGGAAGACTTCCAAATGAAGGGATAGGATATAGCCCTTATCAACCTCTTCTCTAAAAGAGGTCCTGGCTACCTTTCATAAAATCGCCTGGCAGTAGCCTGAGTAAAATGAAAAATGCCTATCGTAGTGAAGGGGTTATGATTCTAGAAGGTGTGTGTCTTTACGGTCTCCACCTCCCTTAATACAGGAAAATCCTAGCGTACCATATACAAGACCAAGAAGGAGCAGCCACAGAAAGCAACATCAGAGCCCATCAACTAAGGGCCACATATTTGAGTTTGCCCTGTGACCTTGATCTTTCACCATTACTCTCAAAATGTAATTGCTTCATCGTTGTCTAACCCTTAGCCCCTCCACCGGCTTTGCGTCAGATCAGATCAATGTTTATTTTAGTAGGCTTTGTCAATGACCTTAATTTCTAACCTTTCGTTGTGACCTTGACCTATGACTGATTGCTCTCAAAATTGAATCTCTATCCCTGCTTTAACCTAATCCATTCCACAAAGTTTAGTAAACACTGGATCAAATCTGATTAAACTGACCGTGTCATGTGACCTCGCTCTTTGATCTATTATTCTTAAAAAATGAAATAGGTCAACGTGTTAGATGATACCCAACTCATCCACGAAGTTTGATCCAAATCAAACAAAAACAGTTTATTTAGTCCACATACAGACACATAGGTTGAACTCTGACTTTGCTCTGTGACTTGACCTTTGATTGGATGTTCTCAAGACTGAATCTCACCAGTGTTGACTGAGCCTTCCATCAAATTTGGTTCAAGTCAAATCAAAACTGAGCTGGCCTAGTCCTGAGACCCTGGCCTTTGACCCATCCCTGGTCTTGAACTTAAAGTGATTATTCTAAAAATGAAAACCGTTTATTCTTATCTTATATTCAATCCTTCTCCAAAGTTTGATCTAAACTGGAGAAGAACTGATTCAGCTGTCCTTGTCCTTTAGCCCTGAACATTTACCAATTCTCAAAAAGCAACAAATGTAATTCGAGGTTGATTTTCATCTCTTACACCAAGTTTGGTTAGAGTCGGATTAAAAATTTTTGAGCATTTTATTACACACACACACACACACACACACACACACACACACACACACACACACACAAAACTTGCCGGCTCAGTGGTAACGCTCTCGCCTAGTATCTGCTAACACGGGGGTTCGTGCCTTGCTCGGGATGCGAAAAGTTTCACTGGCAAAGCAGGTGGTTACTGTCCCCGTTGAGCAAGAGGATGGGTGTGTGCGTGTGTGAAGCTCGAGGCTTTGCCATTACGTTGGATTATTATGAGCTCTCATCTCCCTTCCGGGAGGGTAAAAAGCTAATGATCACGACCATCACGTGATCCTGACCTACCCGGTGAATTACACACTAGTCGAACTCTTATCATGTCCGATGACCTTGACCTCTAACAAACTGTACTTGAATCTTAAGCCAACGTTGATCTTAGACAGTAACTGGCTACCGTGAATCGAACGTGATCTTGGCAATATTAATAGGGTGTGTTCGATTTCCACATGGTGGAATGCTGAAGCAATGAATGGATAACACATCATAACCCAGCTCCTGTAGGGCAGCCTGAATAATTGGCAGTCAGGAAACTCCCTGCCACCCAGCCGAGTATACGGAGGGACAGCAACGGTACCAGTAATAGACCTGAAGCGCAAATTTCTGGAAGTCGGAATGGGAGCACCGGTAGTATCCAAGTACAGAGAAAGCATAGCATCAGCCTGGGCTTTATTCTGAACAGTAACCAATAGGGGCCCATCACGTAGGGAACAGAATGTCACATCCTTCCCTACGCGACGGGGCAGAAGTACATGGAACTCTAAATCATCCGTGGAAAGGGGAGCTTGAGGTGAGATGGTCTGGGTATAGGAAAAATCAATGAAAAAGAACGACGAGGTTTTGAAAGAATGAAAGGACCTGAGTAAGAGGAGAAAAAAAAGGGGGGGGGGGTTGACTTGGACTGACCAGGGCTCGAGGCAGACGAAGCAGGTGTAGGGGCAGAATGGGGGGTATAAGGTTCGGGGGTGACAATGAGGGAGGAGGCATCAACAGAAGACCTAACTGTGATACCGGGAACAGCTTGCAGAAATGAGGGAAGTGATTATGTTTTGGGTGGACTGGTTGAGCATTGGTTACTCGGAGTGTCCGTAATCAGGTCCCAGATCGTTTGGGTAACAGACGGAGGAGATGATAGTAAGGGATCCCTTCCCGAAGCCCCTGTATTCAAAGCTTCGAGTTCCAAAATGAAGCTTGGCTGAGAGAGGCAGGCAGAGACGACCGTGTCAAGGGGTTTTTAAAATATCACGGGGTTTTTAAAATAAATGCTAAATATTATTTAATTGATAATAATATTCAATAATATTGAAGAGCAGGGACAATGATTGTCTTACTAAATCAAGCAACGATTACTTTACGCTGACTTCTTCAAGCGATTCTCTAAGAACGAGAATTTATAAACTTTCTCAACAGTACACAGCAGAGACTAATTACTCGATTGCTGTTACTGTTAGCCTCTGGAGAAAGTTACTTCACCCCTGACAATAAATAACTAATACTAACAATGGTATCAGGTTCTTGCTGGTGCTTAACTCCTAGGAGGCACAACGGATTTTAAGTTTAATACAAGACTGGCCTAAGTACCAGTTATGAATAGCAAAACGTTTATGCAAGCTAGGAGCTATATGGAAAATAAGCTTAATTGTGGAGAAATGAAACAAGAGTTTACTTTACATTAAGCTCAAGAAAAAGAACTGTTAAATTTATTGATTACAAAATAAATTTAACGTTACAATTCAAAATCAAATTAATGAGATCGCACTCACTCACTCACTCACGAGCTAAATCCTTACGCCTAGGAAAAACACCTTAATTAAACCCTTAAACCTAGGAAACTACAAAAGGAAATACTGGTCGATGAATGCTTTGTATCACCAAGGGTGGGAGCTTGGAGAAATCGTACTCAGTGGAGTCTGGGTGCTAGTGACCTCTTCTCTCGCACTTCTGGAGCACAGAACCTCTCTCCGTCAGAGCAAACACTGGACTGAATAAGTCGTGGGAAACAAAAGCGGAGCACTAGGCCGCATTTTTCTAACAGTCGAGGCAAGCAGGGGCGAACAATAAAGAAACAATAGTATCGCTCAGTAGAGCACTTAGTGACGTGCATTAAATCGGTCACTTTTGAAACAGTGACGAATGTTTTGAAAAGTATACCACCGAAGTGGAGAAAGAAACGGTTAACTGAGCGATACACAGTGAGTTTTCCACTAATAGTTCGTGTTTTTCACAAAAGGGAAATGTCGCGAATTTGATTCGTGACAGACCGAACCCCGCCAAGGCTCGGTGTGGGGAGAGAGAGAGAGAGAGAGAGAGAGAGAGAGAGAGAGAGAGAGAGAGGAGAGAGAGATTATGAGTGTACGACGGTTATAGATGCGTGTATCAAGATGATTTACGTTCATACAGCAACCCTAAGTGAGGACAGGGGGTGCTGACTCATTACAGTCAGTTAGCCACAACTCATACACGTACTTGTTGCCCCACTGTCTCCAGATAATTTTGTTTATCTGAATGAGGTATTTTCATAACATTTTTAATAGTGTGTTGGAGTTATTGATCATAAAATGTTATGTATGCATGTGACTTTTTTTATTCTACAATGTAATAATGATTATCCTTAGCCTACTTAGTGATGGTATATCATTTTGGAAACTTCTGTCTATGGTCGTGGTCGTATGTGTGGCTATTAAGCAGAAAATTTTAGGTTTTATTGGTGTTTGCGGAGGTATACATTCACTGTTTGTTTTCTAGTTATTATTATTATTATTATTATTTTAATTTTTATTTTTGACAATGGTGGTATTATGACTGCCTGCAGCTGTTCCTAATGTGTGATCTTCCAACGGTGGTAATAATTATGACTGCCTGATGGGGTTTAGATTTCATGATCTATTATTATGATTACCTGAATCTGTTTCTTCTGTGTGTTGAATGAGCGAAGCTGTTCGTAATGTGTGATCTTACGAAGGTGTTGATAATATGACTTTCGGATTATACTTTGACTGTTTGATCTTTTGACATAAGTGCCTGAAGGTATTTTTACTGTGTGCACTTACAACGGTGATGATAATATGAGTGCCTGGTGCTATTTTTTATTGCGTAATCGTATGACCGTGGCCGTGTTATATCTGCATGCCAGTGTCAATGACTTTATGTATGACTTTGGTTATAAAAGTATTTTTTATTACAATAACAGATTCCGTCATGGCCTCATCAGTAATGAAACGTATGAAAGCCACATTCAGTATGGATTCACAACTATCGTCAAAAGAAGGTTTAAATTTCCACTGTATTATATGCCACAAAGTTTTAGCACTGGAGTGCAAGAAACCAAGCTTTCTCAAGCGACACTGAATAAGTGTCATCCAAATCTGAATGGTAAGAATGCTGCCATCTTCAAGCAAAAGGAAGAGGGACCGAAGCGAGCATGCTCTGATTGTTCGGGACAGTTCATTCAGCAGATCGAATCTCGGTTACATTCATCGTACATGGTATCACTGAGAATTGCACAAGAAAAAGAAAAACTCAACATTGCAGAGAAGTTAATCATCCCTTGTTGTAAAGATATAGTCCGCTATGTTTTGGGATGTGATGCTGAGCAGATGGTCACATCAGTATCCCCCTCAAATGATACTGTTCAGCGACGAATATTTGATATGTCTGAAGATTTTGAAACACCAAGCAATTGCTGAAATAAAAAGGGCATGTATAGGCAAATTTGCAATCCAGCTTGATGAATCGACTGACGTGGCTGACTGTTCCCAACTCTTGATGTTTGTACGAGACATCAGTGGTCATGATTTCAAGGAGGATTTCTTGTCCTGTCATGCTTTGGAGTCGACTACAAGAGCTGAAGACATTTTCCTTGAGGCCTTAAAGTTTTAAGAGGCTGAACGAGTTTTTTTTTTTTTTCAATAATATACATGCTTCCACAACTGACGGAACACCAGCAATGCTTGACCGTAGATCAGGGTTTCGAGGAAGAGTGAATGAGGCGAATCCTGAAACAAGGCATCATTATCGTATGCTTCATAGATATGCTCTGGCAACTAAATATCTCCCACAGAGTTAAGATTATTACTTCATGATTTACACATGTTAGATGCCATTCAAGTGCCCTAAATTCACAGTTCTTCCACCTACTGCACCTCGAAATTGGAACAGATGAAGATGAAGAAGCTCACTGGCTGTCACGGGGGAATGTGGTATCAAGAGTAGAATCACAGTAGTTTTCCGAATTCTTCAGACGGGACAACACAACAAAATCATTTGAGTTCATCAAGAGACTGTCAGATAGCCAGTGACTCTAGAAGCTGGCCTACTTGAAGGATATATTCTTACGTCTAAACTCGTTAAACTTATCCTTCCAAGACTGTTTTACCAGTGATTGTTTTTATTGACAAACTAAGATTATTCAATATAAAGTTGGAACTGTGGGAAAGGAAGGTCAATGACGTAAATATTAGCATGTTTGAACACTTTAGTGAGGCACTTAATATGAGCAAAGACACTGGAAAATTAAAATTTGTGCACCTTGTGACATGTAGAGGTGTATGATATGTAGAAGGACTACTGGGCCTTGGGAGCAGGCTGTGAAGCCTATGCCCAGAGTCGAGCACATAAAAAAAAAAAAAAAAAATCACATCTTTCTTCTCTGCGGATGGAGATGCTTCCACGAACTGAGCTGGAATCAAAACTGATGAAAAACCCGTTCATTGTTGATGTGCACCTTCTCCCAGATAATATGTAAGAAGAATTCCTTGAGTTGGTGAAAGACTCTATTGCAAAAAATGCATTTGGGACACTTCCACTGACCAAACTCAGGTCTAAAAAATGGGAGTTATACCCTGTTGTAGCTGATGTTGCTGTGAGGTCTTTGGTGATGTTCCCTAATGCTTACCTATGTGAACAAGGATTTTCAACGCTGTTAACTCGGAAACTAAACACGAAGCACTGCTTAATTTGTAGCATGGCCTTCGACTATGTCTGTTTATTACTGCCCCTCGAGATGAGAAACTTGTTTGCACAAGACAGGCACAACCTTCACAGTGATGTTAAATACTGGTTGTCCTATTTAATATATGGTGTTAATGCTGACTTGCCAAATGAAATCATTATAATTTCGTTAGTCTTACAATAGCCAGCATAATACCGTTCTACATTGATTTAATGCTAATGTTTAGTTTCTTCATAAAGTAATTACAGTTTCACCTCTGGGTAGTATCAATGTGCACTGACTATGATGTAAATGGTTAATTGCTTAATAAAGTCAGTACAATTTCAGTCATTTGATAATATCCACTGCAGTACCACTGTATACTGAATTAGTCTTAATATATTGCCATTCCATATTCATTGCCAAATTAATGGGGGTGTGGGTCAACGGTCTGATAACTCAGCATATACTTGGTGGGATAATGTTGAGAACCCTGCATTAGAAGCTGAAAACAATGACCAAAAGTTCCCTAAGAACAATGATGTATCAATTGTTAAAGTTTTGATACAGCTCGACATTTAATTCAGCTCAGGGGAGGCTTCTCGTAAAAGATAAACATAATCGCACTATAATAATCGCCAGCACTAAAAAAAAAAAAAAAAAAAAAAAAAAAAAAGATAATCACCATAATTACCACCATATCCGCCACAACTCCTACCATCATAACCACCACCACCACATCACAGAATCACAATCATTGGCCTACCATAATAACCACCCTTATCACCAGAGAAACCGTCATCTTCACTGTGGCGCCATTAGCTCCGGAAGGTCCTTATCACCACACACACACACACACACACACACACACATCACCACGACAGCAATGGCCATCATCACCACCACAATAACAAGCACCACCATAATCAAATAGCTATGACCACAATAATAACAACGGCCACCACCATCGCCACAAAGAGAACGGTCACCATCATCACCACAATAAAAATGGCCACCATCATCACCACCATAGTATCCACCACTATCACCACCACAACATAACCCCCACCATCACCCTATCAAAAAAAAAATAATAATAATAATATCACCGCCATCACCATCATCACCACCACAACAACAGCAACAATTACCATTATCATCAAAACAACTACTATCACCACCACAATAGCCACCCTAATCATTACAACCACCACCACAACCATCATCACATCCACCACCACAACAACTACTGTACTGCCATCACCTCAACCATTACAGGTATCATCGTTATCACCACCAGAGAAAGTCACCACCATTATCATCAGAACGGCAATAAGAACATCGTCAACACCACAGTAACAAAATAGTTTCCATCATCGCCACAGCAACAAAACACTCATAGAGCGCATACCTCGGATTTCAATTTGAATGTTGACCTTTTTCTGTCAAAATTTAATCATTTGTTCCTTTGATGGTCCTCAGTCTAACTTATGTATTTCGTGTCATTCCATACAATAGTTTTCATTAATTTTACAGACAGATAGACGAAGGCAGAAGGGACAGGCAGACAAACAAACAAACAAATCGAGCCATATAAAGGAAGTACCAACAAAAACACGTCACCACCATAGTCAGCCTAACAGCAATTATAGTCAGAGCAAGAATCACATCAAGCATCATCAAAATAAAGACAATCATCATCATCATCGTCATCATAACCGCAAAAATAACTAGAGAAGATGTTCACAGAGCGCAGCGATAACGTGCAGACAATATGACCTTAACCGTTTCTTTTTCTTTTTGATGGATCTATCGTAAAATCGAATGCTTTCTTCCCATCACCACACACAATGTATGTGCCAAGTTTATGCAGATGACACCAGGCATTCAAGAAATTTCCTTATCCTAAACTTTGACCTTGACATGTGACCTTGGCTTTAGACTGACCTGCACCAAATCAAATGGCTTTTTTTTTTTTCCAAGATCTCCATACATAACCTGTGTCGATTTTCCTTTAGAATCGAATCATATGTTCATGAAATACTTTAACATAGTCACCTTTTTTAGATATATACATGGAATAAGACGATCTCACTACCTGCGCTTTTGACCTTAAACAAACAAAAATAAATAAATAAAGCATACACACACATTACCATGACTGATACTTCCACAACAGCAGTAGCCATCATCATCCCAAATGTAACCACTATTCCAAAAAAACACTACCACAACAGCAATCACTACCACAACCACGACTATCGCAATAACAAGAACTATCACTCCGTAATATCGACAAGCACCAAACCATAGATACCAGCACCATTACAGATACAATCACCGGATTCGGTATATAGTTAACAGAGAGGAGATAAACGTTTTCTGTTAATAGAAGGTTTAATATAATCACTCGCCATAATCACCAGCAACAGTGGATTTTTCTGTTTTCTCCGTCCTCGTCCGTGACATATATTTTTCCTACCGCCAGCCCTCTTGTAGTGAAGGTGATAAAAACAGCTTCTATTAAGTCTATCTTAGCATCTCGAATTTCTTAATAAAATTCTTGTCAAGCTACCATATCTATCTATCTGTCCATCTAGACAGATAGATAAACAGACAGACAGACAGAGATAGATAAAGATATAGATGTAAAATGCATGAAGATGTAGGGATGGGTGTGCGCCTAAAACCATATAACCAACGGAACAACACTGAGGCTATAAAATAACAAGTAATCTCGTCCCATCATTTTTTTATGATACATTTTTGAGTAGTGTGTGGGTCGATTATAGTTATACCATTATCATGGCACATTTTATGCTACAATAGATTGGCATGAACTGAAGGGGAAACTAAAATGTATGCATAGGATTACTTGGTGTTTTACTGCCTCGACTTTGTTCCGGCCGCACAACCATCCCTACATCAGTATTCATTATTTTTTTTTAAATACTTCTTTTACTGATTTTTAAAAACACTGTGTAAGAAAGCTACAAAGGTCCTTGTAACATTTTAAAATTAGGAGCGTCGCAGTATTAAAAGGATTAATGAAGGTTCTGTCAAATCCGCTCGTCTGAAAAGTCTCTCGAGCTGGGGGAAAAAAAAAAATCTGAAGAAACTAACGAGAAGAGCTACTGAGAAAGTGCAATAGACATGCCTTTCGACCGAACTTTTGACCTAGCCCTTTGACATTTACCTTTGACCGACTGTTCTCAAACTTGAAATACTTCTTTCTTGCGTGACCATGAATCCTCCACTAAGTTTCGTTGAACTCGGATCGAAAGTGTTTTAAGTTGACATTACGCCCTATGACCTTGACCTTTTTCCTATTATTTAAAAAAATCAGCACTTTAATCTATGGCTGATACTAAATCGTTCCAACAAGTTTAGTCCAAACTGAAGAACAACTCCTTGGATTAAAGGACCGAAACTTTGATACTGTCCAGTGACCTAAAAATTTGACCGACTGTCCTCAAAATTCAAACACTCCACCCTTTGCTCACCCTTTACCCATCTACCAAGTTTTGTCTAAGGTGGATCATAAGTGTAAAAAAAATGATCTGTTCCCGACCTATTATCGTTGATATTTTTCGGGCAATATCTACCATACTTCCGCTCCAGTTCCTTTTGTGAAAAAAAAAGAAAGAAAATGGTTTATAATTTTTAGAGATATAGGGTTCCAAGGAAAAGAAGAAGCCGTAATTTTTACTGACATTTTTAACGTGTTAGCGTTGTTTTAGCTGCTTGGGAGATGTTTTAGGTATAGATACTCATGAAAATTAAAGTTAGGTGCTTCCTAAAAATTATAAAACTTCCTTGACTGGGAGTTATAAATATCCTGTTTTATGCAGCTTAAGTTTGACTTCTCTAATTGTTGCGGTTGGATTTATCTTTCACAGCTGTTAGACATCAGGTTCGTGGGATATTGTACCGAAGTGGCATAGGGTAAGCCTACAGCACCAAAGTCAGGGATAAGAGAGAGCACGAAGTTATTAAAAATTATTAGTATTATGCTTAAAGATACACAAATACACTAAACCCAAAAAGTGAGTATACTGAACATCATAATGTATCTGTCCCTCAGTCACGCCCCTGCATTGCCCTCCAAGGAATAGTAGCCTTCTCTTGCTTGTCTCTCGTCTCTGGTTCTCAGGACAGTGGTGAAATACTGTACGTTCGTACCTCTTCTCCTGTTTCCAGCTCTCATGGTAGTGGTGAAGTCGTCTTCTGGCGAATGGTCTGAGCTGCTGGTCCCTCCTAGCTGACTGACACCAGCACCAGACATAGATAGATATTAACACCAGACCCATGCTCACGGTGGTAGCATAGGTCGCACTAATCAGAACGTCTCTTTGTCCCAACTGTTAGGTCCTTACAATTATACAGTGTCATCTTATGGATCCCCTGGACCAGGTGAAAACGGCGGTTGCTCATTACTGCAACGGATATCTGGCTCTCCCACAGGCCAGGATCTGGCTACAGCGACTGGTTTGCTCTTGTTTGTCAGCTATCCGCTCTTTGTCTCACCAGGGTCGTCACATCTCGTTGCTTCCCTCGAAAACAAACCTGAGATTGGTGACAGACAAAAGTACCATATTAGGCATGAATCAATACCTGGAGAAATCCCAAACCTCTTAACCCTTGCAATTGGAATAGTCCTCTTTTAGCTTCTGCCTACCATACTCTGACATTAACCTCATTTCCTTAAGGGGACCTTCCTATATTAATGAACAATCTTCTAGTATAAAAAATAAACTACATATGGACTTGATCGTAGGTTACTAAAAGGGGTGAAAAGTTTTTATGTAAATAGTAGAGCGTGTGTAAGAGTGGGAAATGCTGTGAGTGATTGGTTTCCTGTGAGAGTGGAGCTGCGACAGGGATGTGTGATGTCGCCTTGGTTGTTCTGAATGTTGATGGTGGAGAGTGGAATCTGAAGCAGCTGCTGTTTGCAGATCATACTGCACTGGTGGCTGATTCAGAGGAGAGATTAAGACAGTTGGTAAAGGAGTTTGGAAGGGTGTGTGAAAGGAGGAAATTGAAAGTAAATGAGAATAAGAGTAAAGTGATGAAGTGTACGAGGTTGGTAGACGGTAGGGGGATGAATATAGTTTTGAATGGCGAGTTGCTTGAGGAGGTAGAGTGTTTTAAACATCTAGGGTCACATGTTGCTGTGGATGGAAGAATAGATGCAGAAGTGAAGTTTAGAATAAATGAAGTAGGAAAGGTGCTGGGAGGAATGAAAAAAGTGTTTAGATGTCGTTCGCTTAGAATGGATGTAAAGAGAAGGCTGTATGAGGGTGTTGTGGTACCGACTGCGTTATATGGGGCTGAAACATGGAATATGGGTGTAGCAGAGAGGAAAAGTTTGAATGTAATGGAGATGAGGTGTCTGAGGAGTATGTGTGGAGTGACGCGTATGGATCGAGTGCGGAATGATGAAGTTCGAAGGAGAACTGGAGTTGTTCGGGAGATGGCTGGTAGAGTTGAGCAGAGGATGTTGCGATGGTTTGGGCATATGGAGAGAATGGATAATGAGCGATTGGTGAAAAAGATAACTAGATCTGATGTGAGAGGTGTAAGGCTGAGAGGAAGACCACGAATAGGATGGATGGACAGTGTGAAGAGAGCACTGGATGCGAGAGGGATGTCTGTTGAGCAAGGAAGAGTGGCTGTGCGTGACAGAAATAAATGGAGAGAAATTGTGAAAGAATAAGTGATGACGCAGCCCTGAGGGGATATTCTCCCACATTTGGTTTGATCAGCTATTTCAGGTCAGGTGTGGGTAAGGGGATGAGTCTGTTATGATGTGGCAGGGGTAAACCAGCTCTGCTGTCGGGCCCTGCTGTGGATGTCACTGATTGCATTGCACAGTTGACCCTTGTGCGGTGTGGTGCGGTGAGGATCTGTCCGTTCTCCCCTTTGGGGCTAAGATGCGAATGAACGTGTTTGAATGGATGAGTAAACGGGGAGTGTGTCGTCCTGTCTCGGCTACCTCCCTTTCCTTGGGGGAAGCAGCCTAGGTATACAGATAGATGTTATCGGATTGAAAGGAATAACTTGTTTTTGTGGTACTCTTTCTTACTCCATGCATACGTTGTACTCACACTCTCCTCCACTTGTTGTTATAATTTTTTTTACCTTCTTATTTCTTATAATAAAGGTATAGATCATGAAAAGCAAGGACATCTTACCGCCAAATTAACTCCTCCCGTAATACAGCCGATCACTCCTTTATCGTCTCCCTTGCAATGATTTTTCATCTTCGTAGCCGTGTCGTCCATCTCCTATTCCTCTCATAGTTTGTAGTAGGCTTGACTCAAACACAAAAGTTCCTCCGTATTCCTGCCCAAGATCACCAAGGTTCGAAATTAATTTTGGGTTCATTTGGTGTTCATTCCAAATAACTAGATGCTCATATTTATGTCTATCAACTTCACGAAGGTCATTAAGGCTGGCAGTTAATACCGGTTGTTGCAATCTTCAATGGTCGTAGATGGGAACGATTATTAAGGAAGAACTATTAACTGTGAATGTAAACCGTCTTCACTTTCCCCTTTCCCGGCTTTATCAGTTCTCTGCATGACCTCAGAAAGAGATGCTCAGTTTTCATTCTTCTCATCTGTGGGTTCATTACGTTGCTTGTCTATCAACCTCATATTTCGATTGTTTAAGCACAAACTGAACACAAACCAATAATAATCTATTACTATTAATGAAAATTTACACGACGCTCGGCATAGACTAGACAGTCTTTCACAAGTCACCACTCCAGCACACGTAACTATCGTCCTCAGTGAATAGATGCAACGGTTCTCATTGAGGACTAGTGAGATGGTATTATTGGGATGTCTTTATAAAATGTCGGTGAGTGTTGTGCAGTAGGTTAAGGATGAGTTAAAGACAACCAGATCCCAAAATTGATCCCTGTCTCAGCTGAGAATTTATCACAGCAGTCCAACAATCTGCCACATGACCACCACCCCTGCCGTTTGCAGATGATACTGCACTCGTGGCTGATTCAGAGGAGAGATTGAGACAGTTGGTAGAGGAGTTTGGAAGGGTGTGTGAAAGGAGAAAATTAAAAGTAAATGAGAATAAGAGTAAAGTGATGAAGTGTACGAGGTTGGTAGATGGTAGGGGGATGAATATAGTTTTGAATGGCGAGTTGCTTGAGGAGGTAGAGTGTTTTAAATATTTAGGGTCACATGTTGCTGTGGATGGAAGAATAGATGCCGATATGAAGTTTAGAATAAATGAAGTAGGTAAGGTGCTGGGAGGAATGAAAAAAGTGTTTAGATGTCGTTCGCTTAGAACAGATGTAAAGAGTATGCCGAATGAGGGTGTTGTGGTACCGACTGCGTTATATGGGGCTGAAACATGGAATATGGGTGTAGCAGAGAGGAAAAGTTTGAATGCAATGGAGATGAGGTGTCTGAGGAGTATGTGTGGAGTGACGCGTATGGATCGAGTGCGAAATGAAGTGCAAAGGAGAACTGGAGTTGTTCGAGAGATGGCTGACAAAGTTGAGCAGAGGGTGCTGCAATGTTTTGGGCATATGAATAGAATGGATAATGAGCAATTGGTGAAAAAGATAACTAGATCTGAAGTGAGAGGTGTAAGGCTGAGAGGGAGACCACGAATAGGATGGATGGACAGTGCGAAGAGAGCGCTGGATGTGAGAGGGATGTCTGTTGAGCAAGGTAGTGTGGCTGTGCGTGACAGAAATAAATGAAGAGAAATTGTGAATGAATAGATGATGACGCAGCCCTGAGGGGATATTCTCCTGCCTCTGGTCTGATCAGCTAGTCAGGGCAGGTGCAGGTAAGGGGATGGGTCCATGATGATGTGGCAGGGGTAAACCAGCTCTGCTGTCGGGACCTGCTGCAGATGTCACTGATTGCACTGCACAGTTGACCCTTGTGCGGTGTGGTGCGGTGAGGATCTGTCCCTTCTCCCCTTTGGGGCTAAGATGAGAATGAATGTGTTTGAATGGATGAGTAAATGGGGCGTGTGTCGTCCTGTCTCGGCTACCTCCCTTTCCGTGGGGAAAGCAGCCTAGGTATATAGATAGACAGATAGATTATTATTTTATTTATGCCACTGCCAAACGACTGCTTCAGCTTAGGGAAGTGAAGAGATTCAATGGCGTGTCGGAATGTACATGTCTTGCAACACCGGGGCAAACCCATCTTAATTTCCTTTCATTAAAACTGTACTAAATCAATGGAATACAAACAACAAAACCAAGATAGTTCAATTATAAATCAGCACATTAACTGACACTTCTCTGCACAACATTTGTGGCAAGCAAATCGCCACTGCCACCGGTAATTCACAGTGGAAATGGGGAAGCTGCTTCTCCAGTACAGCCCAGAAGAACAGGTGATAAAATGTGGCGCTAAGGAAGGATTTTTGTAATGTTGTTCTCTGACACTTGATAATATAACTACTGTTATATCTATCTTTCTGAATCTAGATCTATCTATCTATACAGTATATATATATATATATATATATATATATATATATATATATATATATATATATATATATATATATATATATACCGGTATATATACACACAGCAATACCTCGATATACGATATTCCTAGACGTGATATCCCGGCTTAACGATGGGGGTAGAAATTGCACCATACCCCTCCTAACGATGACCAAACCCCAGTTTAACGATGGGTTTTTATTTTTCTTACCGATTTTGATGATACTTTAGATTAAAATTCTGTGCTTAGGTTATTTTATAAACTGCTTTTAGACTTCAACTAATGTGTTTTAGCCAGAGGTAGGGTGAACATTGTCAGTTTGGGGTACAGTTTACTAAGCTTGATTTTTTCCAGACTTATATTTGACGATATTCAGATGATATTTGTTGGTTTAGATGAGTTATTTACAGGTGTTAGGCTTAGGTTAGCTTCCTTGACAGCTGTTAGGCCATTTTGATTGCCTTTAAACCTGTTTTGGGGCTCATCTGGGTGGGTTTTGGACTTTGTTTGGGGGGAAACCCAAGGCTAGTAAACGGTCCACATTGAAATACATGTTAAAAGTACCCCAATATACAATACCCCGCCTAACGATGGGACTCTCCCTAACCAATTAGATCGCTAAACTGAGGTAGGCCTGTATATATATATATATATATATATATATATATATATATATATATATATATATATATATATATATATATATATATTTATTATATAAATATATATATATATATATATATATATATATATATATATATATATATATATATATATATATATATATATATATATATATATATATATATATATATATATATATATATATATATATATATATATATATATATATATATATATATATATATATATATATATATATATATATATATATATACAGTATATTAGGGAGGTTCTTAAAAACGAAAGTTTGAAATATTTTGCTCCTAACCTTTAATTTTTTTTCTAAATATGAGAAAACAATTTGGGCAAAATGTTAAATAATTTTGACTAGAGTTAGAGGTTGCAAACGTAGTTTGAAATTTTTCCCATATTCCTCACATAAGAAATTCGAGTTGATATTTTCCGTTAACTGGCAACCACGCATTACTGAAACCTCAACATACTGTATCACCGTAGCACACATGAGCTAGTAGTAACAGTAGCTACCCAGACACGTAAGGAAGAGGTTGTAAGTAAGGGAGTACGATACCTTGTTATTTATTGCTTTGGGATCTTATTTTTTCTTGCTTATATTGTACAAATTAATTACATGTGAATGCTCAAAGCGTGAAGGCTTCATGGGACACATTATGTAAATACTGAGTTTGTTTTGCTGAATGATTACTTATTATTTTAATTCGTATTTGGAATTGATTATAGTTTATTTTGCTTTCTTTATTTCATAGTCAATTATACATGGCTATTTATTTCAGAATACTGAAAGTTATTGAAGTCCGTCAGTGACTGGCCATGAAAACTACAGTAGATCTAAGGACTACCTGTGCAAACCGGAAGAGAGAATTGAAGGAGCAAAGCTACCTTCTAATGGACAAGTTCTTTCATTCTTTTTGCACCTTCACATTAAAGAGGGTAAGACAATGAGGGAGAGTGCTGCTATAGTAATCACACGTGTAAAAGACTTTTGGGAGAAAGCTAGAATTCCAATGATCCGCAAAGATAATGCAATTGCTAAAGTAGAGAAGTTGTACAAGAAGTATCAGATTATAAAAAAGAGAAAAACAGAAGATCAGCCTCACAAATACAAACTGAGAAGGACTTTGAGGCAGAAATGCCAAACTTGTTTGACAGCCACCACTGATGCCCTCACAATAACGACAAAGCAAGAAGGCCGAGAATTCCTAATTGCTCAATGAGAACCAGGCCATAGAGGAACAATGAGGCTAACTGATTGGAAGCAGGCTGGAAAAAGAAAACTGGTCTTTCAAGAGGAAGATTAAGGAAGAAGAACGGAAAAGGCAATGGGAGAGCGAAACTGCAGCAACGGCATCTACAAGCACGGTGCAGTTGGAGTCATCTTCCAGCAGTAGCACCGATGAATATGCAAGTGAAGAGGAAGGTTCTGCTGATGCTGTTTCAGGAAGTAGTAAGTTCAAACGTCGCAGGGGCACAAAAAACATATCTCCATCTCTTTCAATGGCTCTTGACAGGACGAAAATACCAGATGGGGCTGCTACCATTAATAGAAACAATGCGCTCAATAGGCCAAAGCCTGAAGAAGTTAATATCAACCGCTCATCTATTCAACGTTTGCGTCAGCAACACAGGAAATTTGCTGCAGAAACACTTAAAGCTGAGTTTCATGCTTATGTCCCACTTATTGTGCACTGGGATGGAAAGCTCCTCAGGAATGTAACAACCAAACAACGTATTGACCACCTACCGATTCCGGTTACTGGTAATGGGGTTTCCCAGCTCCTGGAGGTTGCCAAGAAAATGTTATGGGACTGTCATTTGATACCACTGCAGCTAACACTGGACGAAAGTCAGGTGCCTGTATTCTCATCGAACAGGAGCTTCAGAAAGACCTTTAGTATTTGGCATGCTGCCACCATATAATGGAACTTTTTGCAGGAACGGCATTTACTGTACTTATAAATACTAGCAAAGGGCCAGATGTCTTGCTTTTTAAGAGGTTTCAGAATCAGTAGGAGTCCATCAACAAAAATTCTTATGTGACAGTAGCTGATTACAAGGAGACAGCTGATAACATCATTGACCGTGAACTAGTGGCGTGGGCTAAGAAGTCACTGGTAGAGCGACAAGATCTCCGTGATGATTCTTGGGAATTCATAAAGCTGTCATTGATTTTCCTGGGAGTCGTTCCACCACGTGGCATTCACTTAATAACACCAGGTCCTGTGCACTATGTAAAGTGGATGGCCAAAGTAATATACTCACTCAAGATCTGGTTATTTCATTCCAGTTTAAGCTAACAGTCAGGGAAAAGAATGGCCTTTATCAGATGTATGTCTTGGCAGTTAAGGTATACCTCAAAGTATGGACTGAGGCTCCTTTGCCTGCATCAACACCAAACAACGATACCAACCTTTTGAAAGCCCTTGACGACTATGCCATTGTCAACACTGCTTTATCAAAAGCCGTTCTAGCCAAGCTCTCATCACACCCGTGGTACCTGTCAGAGGAGCTGGTGACGCTTGCATTTTTTGATCCCTCAGTGTCCACACCCACAAAGATGATTATGGCAAGAGCAACACGGGAATGCAAGGGGGCAGAAGATGCTCCTAAGCGACAGACAATCGATGCAACAACCGTTAAGCAGCGTCAGCTCTCTGTTTTTGTGACCAAAAGGTCTCTATCTTTCCTTGAGAAGCTTCATTTCTCAACTGACTTCCTAAACCAGAATTCAGACACTTGTCCAGCTAGACAGGATTATGGTAAGGCTCTTAAGGTTGTCAATAGCCTCACTGGCCATTCAGAGCGTGGAGTTCCTCCCATTGAAGAGTATAATCGTTTACTGACACGTGACGAACAGCACAACCAGTTTGCCTCAAGTAGTGATAGAACATCGTAAAAAGTTTCCTGACGCCAGACAATCAACGCTTATCGGGTAACAATGAGTGGTTAGCAACCATGATACAACCGTCTTTGAACAGCTAATACTCCCTTATTACGGGTGGGGGACCCGAGTGCTTACATGTTCAGCTACTAGAAGTTCACTTACTTTCTCTTATGAAATTATCCAAAATTGCAATAGATATATCTTTAAGGTCACGGTGCAACCCCTAAAATTTAATGTATCAAAAAAAATATTTTGCGTGGAGGATTTTTAGCTCAGTAGGAAAAAATTTAGAGACTGGAAGTAGAACATTTTGAATAAAAAATTTCTCCCTATATGCCGAAGAACCACCCTAATATATATATATATATATATATATATATATATATATATATATATATATATATAGATAGATAGATAGATAGATAGATAGATAGATATATATATATATATATATATATATATATATATATATATATATATATATATATATATGTGTGTGTGTGTGTGTGTGTGTGTGTGTGTGTGTGTGTGTGTGTGTGTGTGTGTGTGTGTGTGTGTGTGTGTGTGTGTATGAGGGTGTTGTGGTACTGACTGCGTTGTGGGGCTGAAACATGGAATAGGGGTGTAGCAGAGGGGAAAAATTTGAATGTAATGGAGATGAGGTGTCTGACGAGTATGTGTGGAGTGATGAGTTTGGCTCGAGTGAGAAATGATGAAGTGCGAAGGAGAACTGGAGTTGTGCGGAAGATGCCTGATCGAGGTGAGCAGAGGGTGTTGCGATGGTCTGGGCATACGGAGAGAATGGATGATAAGCGACTGGTGAAAAAGATAACTGGATCGGATGTGAAATGTGTAAGGCTGAGAGGAAGACCACGAATAGGATGGTTGGACAGTGTGAAGTGAGTGTTGGATGGGAAAGGGATGTCTGTTGAGCAAGAAAGAGTGCCTGTGCATGATAGAAATGACTGGAGAGAAACTGTGAATGAATGAATGATGACGCAGCCCTGAAAGGATATTCTAACGCATTTGGTCTGATCAGCCGGTCGGGTCTGGTGCGGGAAAAGGGATGGGTCCATCTGCTGTTGGGCCCTGCTGCAGGTGTCGCTGATTGCACTGCGCAGTTGACCCTCGTGCGGTGTGGTGCGGAGAGGATCTGTCCCTGCTCCCCTTGGGGCTAAGATGAGAATGAATGTGTCTGTGTGGATGAGTATATTGCCAATGTGTCGTCCTGTATCGGCTACCTCCCTTGCTTTGGGGGAAGCATCCCCGGTATATATATATATATATATATATATATATATATATATATATATATATATATATATATACATATACACAAGGTAGGGCAGTGGATGTTGGAGTAGCCCTAATGAGACAGGGCAGTGTTTGGAAACTCCCTGTATTACTTGTTTGCAGATGATACTGTGATGTTGAGTGAAGACGAAGGGGAGCTGCAAGGCTTGGTGGATGAGTTTGGGAGAGTGTGTAAGAAACGGAATCTAAAGGTGAATGTAGGGAAGAGCAAAGTCATGGTCTTCGTGAGAAATGAAGCCAGTGAATATACATTGAGGCTGGATGATGAGGAAATGGAAAATGTGAGTACGTTTAAGTATTTGGGTAGTGTGATGAGTAAGGATGGAAGTTTGGAGGGTGAAGTGCGTCAAAGGGTGCATCAAAGAAGAAAGGTTGCTGGTTCCTTGAAAACAGTGATAAGAAACAGGGAAGTGAGCATGGAAGTGAAAAAGTTACTGCATGACAGTATTGTGATACCAACTCTAACGTATGGAAGTGAAGCTTGGACGTTGTTGGAGGGCACAAGTCAAGAGTGAGAGCAGTGGAAATGAGTTAACTGAGAGGAGCTTGTGGAGTCACATGGAGAGACAGATTGACAAATGAAGATGTGAAGGAACGGTGTGGTGTGGATGTGGATGTGATAGGAAGTGTTAGGAGCAACACACTGAGGTGGTTTGGCCATGTGGAGAGGATGGAGAGTAAGAGACTGACGAGAAGAGTGTATGTCAGTAAGGTAGAGTGGGTCAGAGGGAGGGGGAGGCCAAGGATGAGATGAAGGGATGGAGTGGAGAGGTATAATTATGAGAGAGGGGGTGTGTGAACTGGGAGCAGGGCAGTGAAATGGCGGGGGGGACAGGGTGACGTGGAGGCGATTTGTTTGTTACCATCCCGTATAAGGGATTAAGGCGTCTGGCAATAGATAGATAGATAGATAAATAGATATGTATATTTTTAATTTTTTTGAAATTGTGGTTTTAGTTTATCTCGGTACCAAAGTTAAGTATCAGAGTGCATTTTCAGTGCAGAGATGAGCCAGCAACATATAGGAAAATGCTGCCCAAAGAGCAGACCGAGCAATTAAGACACACACAAATTACAGTAAGGGTTATTCTAGTGTTTTTATTTACTTTCTTTATGTAAGGAAGAAGGTACCAAAGGCCAGAAGCCCGCAAGATCGTTCCATCCAAGGAAAAGGCAAAAACAAGATAACAGATAGCCAAATTCAAGATACGTTCATTTCGAGATACCTGGACAATCTGAATTTAAAAGACTGGAGGTCATTGGCAGTAGGAAATACAGACAGAGGAAGACAGTTCCAGAGTTGACCTGTTTCATAAATCAAGGACTGGGAGTAACGGTTAACACTTGCATTAGAGAATTAGAAAAGGGATGAGGGTTTGTTGCTAGACGGGAGTTACGCGCCCGCTATAGTGGTGAAGGGATGCAAACAGACAGTTCAGAGGAGCAGTGACCATTTACGCAGCGATAGTAAAGAGATAAAGATGCAATAGTAGAGCGAAGAGGGAGAAGTTGAAGGGAACCAGTATGGGGAGGAAAGTTAATGAGACGAAGAGCCACTGACTGCATCTGGCTGAGAAGAGCTGTATGTGGGGAGCCTCCCCACACATGAGAGTTTAACTCTAGACGAAGAAGAATAAAATCAGCATATAAAGTCAACAACTGTGCAGTGGTAAAGAAGACACAGAGTCTGCTTAGCACACCAAATCTTCGGATGTATATTTAACAATAGAATTAATATGACCTTTCCAACAAATATTGCGAGAGAACAAAACCCGAAGTACTTTTAAAGATGATGCTGGATTTTTTTTTTTTTATGTGAGGAAGAAGGAACCAAAGGCAACGACCCCGCAAAACTGTTCCTTCCAAGGGAAAAACAAAATACAAGAGAGAGCCAAATTCAAGATTCATTCATTTCCAGATCCCTGGACATACTGCGTTTGAAAGACTGGAGAGCATAGGAAGCAGGAATACAGACAGAGAGAGAGAGTTCCAGAGCTGACCTGTTGCATAAATGAAGGACTGGGAGTAACGGTTAACTCTTGCATTAGAGAGTCGGACAGAAAAGAGGTGAGAGTTTACTGCTAGACGGGTGCTACACGCCCGTCGTAGAGGTGGAGGAATGCACGCAGACAGTTCAGAGGAACAGTGACCATTGAAGTAGCGATAGAAAAGAGATAAAGATGCAACAGTGCGGCGAAGAGACAAAGGTTGATGGGAGTCAGTAAGAGGAGGAGAGTTAATGAGACGAAAAGCCTTTGACTCCACCCTATTGAGAAGAGTTGTATGTGGGGAGCCTCCCCACACATGAGAGTTGTACCCCACGCAGGGGCGGATAAAACCCGTGTATAGAGTCAACTAGTGTGCAGGGGTAAAGAAGGAACGGAGTCGGCTTAGCACACCCAATCTCTTGGAAGCAGATTTTACAAGAGATGTAACATGGTCTTTCCAAGATAAGTCCCGAGTAAATGAAACCCCAAGCATGTTCAACGATGATGCAGGATTAAGCTGAATATTATTAAATATTAGTGGGTATACCTGTGGAAGATTTTGTCGGGTTGATAGGTGCAAAAACTGAGTCTTTGATGCATTAAAAACAACCTGATTATTTTTACCCCAGTCAGGTATACGAGCCAAGTCAGACATTAGGTGTGCCATAGCCTCATTCCTTGTTTGTTGAAGTAACTTCTGCGGTGGACGTTGTGGGAATCGAATGGAAAGGTGAAGGGTGGAGTCATCAGCGTACGAGTGGATAGGGTTAGATGTACAGTTGGCCGCACTCCCGCGAGGGCCACCTTAGTGTTGTCAACGCTGGCCGAGATAGTAACCGCGAATCATTAGTAGTGAGCTCTGATCGAAGCATTCACAGGACTGAGGGAGGGAGCGTCCGAGCGGGTTTAAGGTGGGTAGGTGGGTGCCTGTACACGAGAGGCGAGATATGACGATTGTTGAGGCGACAGAAAAGTGTAATATTTATTAAAAGAATTTTTTTTTTTTTCGGTGTTACTTTTGCCATCATGAAAGCCAAAAAGATCAACTTTAAATATTATACTGCAAAACAAAGACAACCGATCAAGATTCATAATTGTAGACTTTAATCGTATTTTATTTTATTGTCGTTTCCAAGCAATGGGCGCTGGAAAATACAGACAAAAACTGCCTGAAAATAATGAATCAGAATGCTGTTTATTAATCACATGTAACAAATGTAAGTAACTTCATCCGGAATGTGGCAGCTGCTGACACCACTGGCACATATCAACATCGCCCATATCTAGCGTTACCTAACAAGCAGTTTAAAATCGCATCGTTGCGTCATCGCATCGTGGAGTTATCAGAGCTCCCATTCACCTTCACATGATAGCAGATTAAATATATATATATATATATATATATATATATATATATATATATATATATATAGAGAGAGAGAGAGAGAGAGAGAGAGAGAGAGAGAGAGCGAGAGCGAGAGAGAGAGAGCGAGAAGGGAAAAAGAAAAATGACAAACTTAAGTTTCATCTTATACGCTACAGACAATACTCAAGGGTACGGTGTCTTAGCCCTGAACAATGTATTTTACTGTATGAAAGTTAACACATTCGGATACATTACAGTCAATTAGGTGCTAAAGAAATAGTAATAAGTTGTAAACAAGCTACTGTACTGTACGGTATCTAGAATATGACACTCCTGTTATCATGCGAGAGATAAGCGAGCCAATGTTGTCGGGTGTTAGGAAACGCTTGATAAGGAGGATGCGGAGGTGTGTGCTAGGGGTGTCAGCAATTACCGCATGCAGTATTAAGGATTCACATTTGCTATATTCAATAGCATTATGCTTTATGGTTTCCAAGCATTAACTGTGCCACTTTTCACAGCGGTAATAACTTGACAATAAAAGTTTTAAAATATATATGATTTGTTACCAGGTATTGTAGATTTATATTATATATAGCTTCCAGCCTTCCACTCATCTGTTTCAGACGTCATCCCTCACCTCTCGTGCATAGGTATCCCCCCACTCTCCTCAAACCCCCTTTCTCCCCCCCAAACTCTCTCTGTACGACTCTCTCTTACTGGCTGTGGATGCTTCGAACGCATCTCTCTACTAGTGTTTCAGAGTAAATATCTTGGCCAGCGTTGACAACGCTGTGGCCCTCGCGGGAGTGCGGCCAGCTGTACAGCTTAGAAGGTCATTGATGAATAAAAGGAAGAGAGTTGGTGATAGGACAGAGCTCTGAGGAACACCACTGTTGATAGATCTAGGAGTAGAACGATGGCCGTCTACAACAGCGGCTATAGAAAGGTCAGATAGGAAGCTAGAGATGAACGCACAGATAGAAGGATAGAAACCGTAAGAGGGCAGTTTGGAAATTAAAGATTTATGCTAGACTCGATCGAAAGCCTTTGAGATGTGACGTGCAATGGCAAAGCATTCGCGAAAGTCCCGAAAGGAGGATGACCAGGAGTCTGAAAGGTAGGTGAGAAGATCGCCTGTGGAGCGTCCCTGACGGAACCCATACTGACGATCAGAAAGAAGGTTGTGATAGGAAAGATGCTTTAAAATTTTTCTATTAAGAATAGACTCGAAATCTTTTGAGATACAGGATGTCAAAGCAATTGGACAAGAGTTAGAGGGTTGGGAGTGGTCACCCTTCTTTGGGACTGGCTGAATGAGAGCAAACTTCCAGAGAGAAGGAAAGGTACAAGTTGATAGACAAAGGCAAAAGAGTTTGCCTGGGCAGGGTGTAAGCACAGAAGCACAGTTCTTGAGAACAACAGGAGGGACTCCATCAGGACCATATGCCTTATTAGTAATAAGGCCTGTGATGGCAGAAAATACATCAGCTGAAGAAATTTTAATGTCAGCCATGAGGAAGTCAGAGGGGGGATGTGATGGAGGAACAGCATCGGAATCGTCTAAGGTGGAATTAGAGGAGAAAGTCTGAGCGAAGAGATCTGCTTTATCAGTAGAAGAAATAGCTACAGAGCCTTCAGTGTAGAAAAGAGGAGGGAAGGATGATGAGGCAAAGTTATTAGAAAGGTTTTTGGCAAGGTGCCAGGAGTGGGAAGAATTCGAGTTAGAGAGTTGAGAGCATTTAGTACGGATGAAATTATTTTTAGCAGAGCGAAGAACAGACTAGCACGATTCTGGGCAGAAACGTATAAAAGATGTGATTCAGGGGTGGGTTGGCTCCGGTACCTTTTATAGGCCCTTTCCTTGTTGCGGACAGCATTAGAACAAGCGGAATTAAACCAAGGCTTTCGTGCATTAGTCAAAGGATATGAGAAAGTAATGTATGCTTCCAAGCCCGAGTGAATAACCTCCGTAACGTGCAAGGCACACCCGGATGGCTCCTGGCCATGGAAGCAATAATCATTCCAGGGAAAATCAAAGATGTACTGCCTGAGGCCCTCCCAATACGCAGCTCCAAAGTGCCACAGACGACGTTTCTTTGGAGGGTCCGCAGGCTGTACCGGAGCGATAGGCCAGGTTAAGGTGATAATGTTGTGATTGGAGGAGCCCAACAGAGAGAAAAGATTAACAGTGTAAGCAGAAGGATTAGTTGTAAGGAAGAGGTCAAGTATGTTGGAGCTCTCTCCAAGGCAGTCAGGGATACTGGTAGAGTGCTGTACAAGCTGCTCTAGGTCATTAAGGATAGAAAAGATGTAGGCTTGTTCACTAGGTGCATCAGTGAAAGGAGAGGAGAGCCAAAGGTGGTGGTGCACATTGAAATCTCCAAGAATGGAGATTTCAGAGAAAGGAGAAATGGATAGAATGTGCTCCATCGTAGAAGTAAGACAGTCGAAGAATTTTTGATGGTCAGTCGAATTAGGAGATAAGTAAACAGCACAGATATATTTAGTCAGAGAATGACAGGAAAGCCGAAGCCAGAATGTTGAGAATTCAGAAGAACTGAGTTCAGGAACACTAGAGCAAGATAAGTTGTTGCGTATAAGTACACACCAGCCACCTTTGGCTTTGAAATGAGTATAGAGAAAGTAGGAGGATACAGAAAAGGGTCTGCTGTCCGTTGCCTCAGAGAGCTGAGTCTCAGTTAGAAAAAGAAGGTGAGGTTTAGAGAAGGGGAGGTGGTGCTCAACAGAGCGAAAGTTAGAGAAAAGGCCGCGAATGTTGCAGAAATGAAGAAGAAGAGATTCAGACAGTGGTTCCAGGCATCTTGAGTCGTCACCGGGAGAGGGGCAGAAGGTGGGGACATTTATGCCCCCCCCCCCAGGGACTCCGAGGCTATAATATTTGACGCAATTTATTCAATTTTGAAAAGGAAGTGTGGTGTGTACTGTGCATGTAGTTTGGTGTTGATAGTTAGAGAAACTTGTACTGGAGAGTATGTTGGCCTACTCTCTGTGTTACTGAGACCCTGAAAAAGTTCAGCAAAGGGGGATGGTCGGGAGATTGAGTTGGATATTGTTAATAATTGGATGCTATTGCATGGACATGCGTGTCTTTCAAATATTCAGACAAATACTGGAATGTTATGTTTGTGTATATATACTCCCAACCAAACATGAGTTCTATTGCAAAGTATTTGACTGCCGTTCCTGTTGGATCATCGTCTACTAAAGGTCTAACCGCACTGCCTCCTGTGCTTATGAGCAGTGTGCCACCAAAAGTGAGTAGGCACTGTGTTGATAAGTTAGAGACTGGGTTATTAAACACTCTTTAATCCATGAAGATATATACATACAATGTAAGAAGCCTGACTGAAGATTACAAACTTGATAACTTAATGGCTGAACTGGAAAAAATTAGTTGGGATATTGTAGGTTTGAGTGAGACCTACAGAAAAGAAGAAAAAGTATTTCAGCTCGAAGACAGCAATCACCTATTTTACTACAGAGGAAGGGGAAATGAAAGAGTTTGTGGCGTAGGATTTCTAATTAATAGAAATCTTGCAGACAACAGTGTTAAATTCAGCAGTGTATCTGACAGAGTAGCGGTGGTTGTAATCAGACAGTGCAAAAAAAATATACCCTGAATGAAATACAAGTATATGCACCAACTTCTCAGAGCTCAGATGAAAAAATTGAAACATTCTATGATGACATCTCCCAGATTATGGAAGAGGAAAATACCACCTATACTATACTCATGGGAGACTTCATTGCAAAAGTTGGAAAATAAAAAAATGGAGAAGCATGTATGTGAAAATTTGGAGTAGGAGAAAGGAATGAAGGAGGAGAAATGCTGGTAAACTTTGCAGAAATATTTAACATGAGAATAATGAACACATTCTTTCACAAAAGAACCGGGAAAAAGTGGACCTGGAGAAGCACAAATGGAGAAACAAAAAATGAAATCGACTTCTTTATTGCAAATAAGAATAACACGATCACAAACGTCACAGTTATCAACAAAGTAAATATCGGAAGTGACCATAGAATGGTGGGTTGCACAGCAAGATTCAGTTTCAAAAGTGAAAGAAAGATGATTAAAGATGAAAAGATATGCCCAATAAAAGTAAACGAAAACAAAGCAGCCTTTCAGTTGGAAATAAGGAACAGATTTCAGGGCTCTCATTAATGCTGAATGTGACATCGATGAGCTGAATGACAGACTAACAAAAGTGCCAAAACAATCAGCGGAGGTAGTAGGAAAACCTAACACAACCAAACCCAAGAAGTATTCAGAAAAGACACTTGAGCTTATGAGAAAAAGAAAGGAAGTAAAAACAAAGAAAGATGAAATAGAACGAGCGGAATTAAATAAGCTTATCAACGAGACAAAGAGAAGAAAATAGAAAGAGAAAAATGGATCACATCAAAGAAACCATCAAAAAAGGAAAAAGTCTGAAACAGGTTCGAAGTAAAATGGCACTTGGAAAGCAACAAATTACATCACTAAAAGAAAAAAACGGTGAAGCCATTAAATGCAGAGATAAGATGTTGAAGAGAGTTGAAGAATTTTACAAAGAACTGTGTGCATCAAACACAGTAGTACCAATAGCTAACTTTTCAGTTGAAGAAAAGTCAAATACGTGAGATAACACCAGATGAAGTAAATTTTTCTCTCAAAAATATGAAAAGAGGGAAAGCTCTGGAAGAAGATGGAATAGTAACAGATTTACTGTCGGATGAAGGAGTAGAAGTACAAACTAGGCTTCCTCACTTATTTACCCAATGTTTAAAAAGGAAGAAAGTTCCCAAAACATGGTGTAATGCAATAGTTATTTTACTTTACAAAAAAGGTGACTCAAAAGACCTTAGTAACTACCGACCCATTAGCTTGCTGTCAGTCAGTTACAAACTCTTCACTAAAGTCCTTACAAACAGAATAACTAAAAATTTGGAGGAAAACCAACCTCGTGAACAGGCAGGATTCCGAAGCGGGTACTCGACTACTGATCATCTACACACAATGAATCAACTAATTAAGGAAACTACAGAATATAATAAACCACTGTGCTTAGGTTTTGTGGATTACGGAAAGGCTTTCGACTCAGTGGAGCACATAGCAATTATAAATTCATTACGAGAACAAGGAGTGGTTGAGAACATTGTAAAACTGCTCGAAAATATATTTAAAGAGGGAACTGCTACAGTTAAATTACACAAGGACTCAGAAAAAATTAAGATTGAGAAAGGCGTGCGTCAGGTAGATACAATTTCACCAAAATTATTTCCAGCATGCCTAGAAAGTATTTTAAGAAAGCTAGACTGGGAAAACAAAGGAGTGAACATAGATGGAGAAAAGCTAAGCCATTTAAGATTTGCAGACGACATTGTCCTATTCTCAGAAACAGCAGAGACAATGCAAGAAATGTTAAATGACCTGAACAGAGAAAGTCTCAAAGTAAGGCTAAAGAGTAACCGGAGTAAAACTAAAGTAATGTTTAATCCTCAAACACCAAAGAGCGTCATCAGAATAAGTGGAGAATTTCTTGAAGAAGTCGAGGAGTACAATTACCTGCGACAAATACTAAAATTAATGAAAAATAATGATAGCGAAAAAAAAAAAAAATACGCATTACAATTGGTTGGAAAGCTTTCGGTAAACATAGGGACATTATGAAAAGTAGCTTGCCAGTTTGTATGAAACGAAAAGTATATAACGAATGTATAATTCCACCTATGACGTATAGTTGCGAGACTTGGAAACTTGACAAAATCGATGGAAAATAATTCATTCTCAGAGAGCAATGGAAAGGTCAATGTTGGGCATATCTTTAAGAGGCAGGAAAAGATCAATTTGGGTGAGAGAGCAGACTATAGTCAAAGATATTATAGAAGTTATAAAAGAACAGAAATGGAGGTGGGCAGGCCATGCAGGAAGAATAAGGGGATAATCGATGGAGCAAGAGGTTGACTGACTGGACACCAAGAGATTGTAGGCGCAGCAGAAAAAGGCCAGATAAGAGATGGACGGATGAGATAGAGAAATTTGCAGCAAAACGTGGCAAAGAGTGGCTCAGTCAAGGAATTCGTGGAGAAGGTTGGGGGAGGCCTTTGTTCAGCAGTGGACTTGTAATGGCTGATGATATATATATATATATATATATATATATATATATATATATATATATATATATATGCAGATTGTTACGGAACAGAGAGAGATCATGAACACTTCAAGTGAGAATACTAAAATCACTACTGTCCCGCAAAGTTCCAGGTTCAAAACAAAAGAGTCAGGTAAAATTACAAGTTAAAGTTTAATGCTCAAACTAACAACTAAACATTCAAGACTCATAACGATAATGTAATGGCAAAAACAGGTTAAATATATAGTTAACAGCAACAGCCTCTATTAACACGAATTTAGCAAAAGCAAATTTATCTAAGTCAGCCCTGATAAATGAGAAAACCGGATAATACTCAGTTAAAGCAAGATATATTATTACATATACAAAATATTATTAATAATGGCTGACATTAAAAACTCTACATGAATCACAAAAACTTTACCAGGCCTACGAATTAACGCCTTAGGCCATACAGTACAAGAAAAATGGTAACAACACTTATACTCAAATTTTACAGCAGCTAGATGGCTGGAGACTACCTGAGCACTCACAAAAATAATAATACACTATACAGGGGAGGACAGAGATGTGAACCAAATGAGGAGTAGATCTAAGAGGCAATTAATGCAGAGACTGTGCTCATTATATAGGGGCCGTCAGAGCTTGATACAACATGTACGAAGGACGCGCAAATGAAGCCATAGGGGACAAAGAGTTGACAATCCTGCTCTGAACAACAGAAAGAACGACTTACTCTACTATAAGGAGGAGAAGGGGGAGTGAGGTAGAACACGCAAGCCTGGTCACTATGGAAGCCACGAGGCGAATCGTGATCAAACATGCAGCATACTGTACGTTAGAATTATACAAAGGATGATGAAATCACTGGGCTTCTCACCCTTTAAACTACTGTTTGGCCATGAAGTAAGAGGACCCCTTAAGCTACTCAAGGAATGCTGGCTGTCGGAGGAAGATGACACCAACCTGCTGGAGTATATGATGAAGTTCAAAGAACGGCTGTCCACTGCTTTACACCTGGCGAGAGAGAACTTAGGAGCTGCTCAGGAGAAGATTAAGACTTGGTATGATAAGAAGTGGGAACAGAGAGAGATAATGAACACTTCAAGTGAGAATACTAAAATCACTACTGTCCTGCAAAGTTCCAGGTTCAAAACAAAAGAGTCAGGTAAAATTACAAGTTAAAGTTTAATGCTTAAACTAACAACTAAACATTCAGGACTCATAAGGATAATATAATGGCAAAAACAGGTTAAATATATGGTTAACTGCAATAGCCTCTATTAACACGAATTTAGCAAAAGCAAATTTATCTAAGTCAGCCCTGATAAATGAGAAAACCGGATAATACTCAGTTAAAGCAAGATATATTATTACAGATACAAAATATTATTAATAATGGCTGACATTAAAAGCTCCACATGAATCACAAAACCTTACCAGGCCTACGAATTAATGCCTTAGGCCATACAGTACAAGAAAAATGGTAACAACACTTATACTTAAATTATACAGCATACTAGATGGCTGGAAACTTCCTGAGCACTCACAAAAATAATAATACACTATACAGTGGAGGACAGAGATGTGAACCAAAGAGGAGTAGATCTAAGTGGCAATTAATGCAGAGACTGAGCTCATTATATAGGGGCCGGCAGAGCTTGATACAACTTGTAAGAAGGACGCGCAAATGAAGCCATAGGGGACAAAGAGTTGACAATCCTGCTCTGAACAACAGAAAGAACGACTTACTCTACTATAAGAGGGAGTGAGGTAGAACATTCAAGCCTGTTCTCTATGGAAGCCACGAGGCGAATCGTGATCAAACATGCAGCATACTGTACGTTAGAATTATACAAAGGATGATGAAATCATAGGCTATGTAACACCTCCGCACAAAGAAAAAGAAATTTACAAAGAAAATTTCTTATTACTCTAAAACAATCTGTCTAAAGTCTAGATAAGCAAACTGCAATAACATTCTCTCTCCCCTTGAAATGCTGTATGTCTAATGAATACTCCTGAAGAAGTAGACTCCATCTTGTCAATCTCTGATTTTTATCTTTAAACTTACTAAGGAATTTCAGTGGGTTATGATCGGTATAAATGACTATAGGGTCAAAACCAGAACACAAATAAAATGAAAAATGCTGTAAACCCAAAATCAAGGCCAAAAGCTCTTTCTCAATAGTGGAGTAGTTCTTTTGAGGTGGAGTGAACTTCTTACTGTAATAAGATACAGGGTGTTCAATACCCTGATCATCCTCTTGCAGCAAAACAGCCCCAGCTTCTGTATCACTTGCGTCAACAGCCATCTTAAAAGGCTTAGGAAAATTTGGAGTAGCGAGCACTGGCTGACTTAATAGGATAGCTTTAAGTTTACTGAAAGAGGATTCACAGTTATCGGTCCAGACAAATTTAACTCCCTTTTTCAGTAGGTCTGTAAATGGTGATACAAGAATTGAAAAGTTAAGAACAAATCTCCTGTAATAACGAACCATTCCCAAAAATCTTTGTAGCTCTTTCCTACTTTTAGGTCTGGAGAGATCACTTATAACCTGAACCTTAGCTCCTGGTGGTGCAACGTGTCCATCACCAATTACGTACCCAAGGTACTGAACTTTAGCTTGACCAAACTCACACTTTGATAAATTAGCTACAAGATTAGCCTGAACCAAACGCTCAAGAAATTTACTGACATGGCATAGGTGATCTTTCCAGTTGTCACTGAAGATTAATACATCATCAATATAAACAACACACCCTGCCAAACCTTCTGTTACAACATTCATGGGATTCTGAAAAGTGGCTGGTGCATTCTTCATACCATATGGCATTACAGAACATGCAAAAGTCTTTCCTAGTGTTACAAAACATGAGATCTCCCTAGCACGTTCAGTCATAGGTACTTGCCAGTATCCCTTTAACAAATCAAACTTACTTATGTACCTAGCCTTTCCGATCTTGTCTATGCAATCTTCTACGCGAGGGAGAGGGTAAGTGTCTGCTGTGGTTATCTGATTAACACGTCTGTAGTCAATGCAAAGCCGCTGTGACCCACCTGGCTTAGGGACTAGAGTGACAGGAGAACTCCACTCGCTCTGACAGGGCTCAATCATCTTGTGGTCCAACAGGAAGCCAAGCTCCTTCTGGATGAGAGGAACTTTCACCGGGTTCACACGGTAAGGAGGCAGTTTTATTGGCTTTGCGTCTCCAACATCGACATCATGCATCAACACAGTGGTTCTTCCTGGAGTGGCACGGAACACTTGCGGGTACTTCTGCAGTAATGCCAAAAACTCCTGCCTTTCCTCAGGAGCTAGATGAGAAAGCTTAGTCTGGAGATCATTCATGATATCAGGATTCTTCCCCAAACTATCACTCAGGCTCATACTGCATGGGAGAACTTCACTTGCAGACTCGGGTGGAACAGCTACAGTGCAGACTGGGTTATTTTTGTCCCGCCTGTGATATAACTTTAGCATGTTAATGTGACAAAGTTGCTTGTTCTTTCTATGATCTGGTGTGACGATGACACAGTTGACATCACTGAGTTTCTTCTCCACGAAATAAGGACCACTAAACTTGGCTTGAAGAGGTTGCCCATGCACCGGTAGCAGAATCAAAACCTGATCTGGCTGAAAGTGGCGTAACCTGGACTTGTTATCATACCAAGTCTTCATTTTCTCCTAAGCAGCTCCTAAATTCTCTCTCGCCAGCAGTAAAGCAGTGGACAGCCGTTCTTTGAACTTCATCACATACTCCAGCAGGTTGACGTCATCTTCCTCCGACAGCCAGCATTCCTTGAGTAGCTTAAAGGGTCCTCTTACTTCATGGCCAAACAGTAGTTCAAAGGGTGAAAAGCCCAGTGATTCGTTTGAAGATTCTCTTGCGGCAAATACAACGAATGGAAGACCTTTATCCCAGTCTTTCTGATGTTCCAAACGGTATTTCCTGAGCATCGATTTGAGTGTTTGATGATATCTCTCCAGCGCTCCTTAGGTCTGGGGATGGTAAGCTGAAGACGTGATCTGGGTGATGCCCAACTCTTTCAGGGACTGCTTGAAAACATTTGACATGAAATTACTTCCCCGGTCTGACTGTACCTCCTTGGGCAGACCAAACGTGGTGAAGAACCCTAGCATTTCCTTAACCACATTCTTTGCCGAGATATTTCTAAGTGGAATGGCTTCAGGATAACGAGTAGCCATATCAATCAGGGTCAACACATAAGAAAATCCTGAAGAAGTCTTAGGAAGAGGGCCCACAATATCCACCAACACATGGGTGAATGGCGCCTCAAATGGAGGAATGGGAACTAGAGGCGCAACCTTTTTAGTCTGATTACACTTCCCCACAACTTGACAGGTGTGACAAGACTTACAATACCAGGAAACATCTCTGAAGACACCTGGCTAGTAGAAGTGTTTCAAAATGCGTGCCACAGTCTTCCTCACTCCAAGGTGTCCTGCCAAACTGGAATCATGAGCCACTCTAATGATATCCTGCCTACAAACACGAGAGATGACAATTTGATGTACAACCTCCCATTCACAGTCGGCTGATGCTGTTGAGGGTCTCCACTTTCTCATAAGTACTCCTGACTTTATATAATAACAAGCAGAAGCAGCAGCTGACTCTTCCTCACTGCAAGCAGAGTTAGCTAGACCTTTCAACTCAGGGTCAGCAACCTGCAACTCAACCAACTCTTGACGAGACAAATTATCAACACTACGGGGTACTGCCTCATCTGGTGAGTGGTCCAAATTAGCAAGAAAAGTGTCAGCTAGGATAACATCATCATCATCATTATCCTCTAAGTCACCAGTAACTTTAGACTTAGCCCTAGTGACAGCACATGCAGAGAACACACCAGGGATATCACAATCCTGGGTCGCAGTCACTGGTTCACTAGACAACTGAGGAGCTAGACACACTTGACTTCCACCAATTTCATTTCCAAGTAAGAAAGTTACACCTGACATTGGGAGTGTCTCAACCAACCCAACCATAACGGAACCATTAACAAAACCAGGCTCTAAATTCACTCTGCACAGAGGGACAGAGAAGTAATTATTCCCTACACCTTGTAAGATTACAGTTTCATCAGAGGAATTAACATTAGAGCCTAGAACACTGGTCAGCATAAGGGATTGGCAAGCACCTGTATCATGATATATTTTAAATGATTTCCTGTCATTATTGTCCAAAGGACTGACAAAACCATTAGACAGGAAATTAGCACATGAACTCTTGGGAGTGTCACCCACGTTACTGCTCAAAAGAGGAGCTTCATCATGAGAATTTAATTTACCCCTCAAAGCAGGTTCAGTTAACTCGGTTAAAGAATTCTGGGAACTCTCAAGGGTGGACACTAGACTAATTGATTGAATATTTAAAGACTCCTTTTTGTTCACATCACGCTGTCTCCTGAAACATTTCTGCGTAGTATGACCAAGCTTACTACAGTAAGTACATTTACTTTTCTGAAATCTAGAGGTGGAGCTGGAATTTACTTCCTGAGAAACATCATCTTTATTCTCTTTCCTGTTACCTGTACTCTGAGTAGAGGCAACGTACTTTCTCTCAGCTTTCCTTTTTTCTTTAGAATATCTCTTGTGAGTGAGAGCATATTCATCAGCTAAAACTGCAGCATCAGACAAATTATCTATTCTTTTCTCAACAAGATATAGGCTTACATCTTTATTAATACACCTTTTGAAGTCCTCCAGCAAAATCATCTGCTTAAATTTATCAAAATCAGAATTTACATTCTTAGAATTTAACCACTGCTCTAACAGATCTTCTTTGATTTTTGCATTCTCAACATGGGATTGTTTATCTTGTTTATAAGTTGTCCTAAATTTTACTTTATAGGCTTTAGGAACAAGCTCATACGCCTTAAGAATCAAGCTCTTAACTACATCATAATTATCAGATTGATCCTGAGGCAAAGATGCATAGGTTACTTGAGCTTTACCGGTGAGAACACTGTGTAGGAATACTGGCCAATACTTTTTGGGCCAATTAAAACCTGTAGCTACCCTCTCAAACAACTGAAAATACTTTGTTAAATCAGATTCATTAAAAGGAGGGACAAGTTTAACATTTTTAGCCACATCAAAATCATCAGAGCTAGATGATCCAGTTCCACTTTGTTTCATGCGATACTCATGGTCTGCCTGAATCCTAGCATTTTCAATTTGTTCCTGTGCCTCCTGAATACGAGCCTGAGACTCAGCCTCCTTAGCATGAGCCTCCTGCAGGGCTAGCTTTAATTTACCTATTTCAATCTGTGTTTGCTCATCTGGAGGAGTTACATTAAACAAGCTTTTATTAATCATGTCAACAATTTGATCTTTAGACTGATGAGAGCGAACAGCAATTCCCAATTGTTGAGCAACAAGCTTAAGTTCATTCTTTGTTCTGTTTTCTACATCACACACTGTTTGGACATTTGACAAAAAATCTTTGGCTTCATCAAGAGTAGTAATAGTAGACATCATGAATAAATCACAGTCACAAAATATCAAGCAATATCCTTATGATAATATCCTGAATATCCTGATAAGAGGTCGCCAAATTTATGTTACGGAACAGAGGAAGATAATGAACACTTCAAGTGATAATACTAAAATCACTACTGTCCCGCAAAGTTCCAGGTTCAAAACAGAAGAGTTAGGTAAAATTACAAGTTAAAGTTTAATGCTCAAACTAACAACTAAACATTCAGGACTCATAAGGATAATGTAATGGCAAAAACAGGTTAAATATATGGTTAACTGCAATAGCCTCTATTAACACGAACTTAGTAAAAGCAAATTTATCTAAGTCAGCCCTGATAAATGAGAAACCCGGATAATACTCAGTTAAAGCAAGATATATTATTACAGATACAAAACTATTAATAATGGCTGACATTAAAGTTAAAGCAAGATATATTATTACAGATACAAAAATATTAATAATGGCTGACATTAAAAACTCTACATGAATCTCAAAAACCTTACCAGGCCTACGAATTAACACCTTAGGCCATACAGTACAAGAAAAATGGTAACAACACTTATACTTAAATTATATAGCAGCTAGATGGCTGGAGACTTCCTGAGCACTCACAAAAATAATAATACACTATACAGGGGAGGACAGAGATGTGAACCAAAGAGGAGTAGATCTAAGAGGCAATTAATGCAGAGACTGAGCTCAATATATAGGGGCCGGCAGAGCTTGATACGACTTGTAAGAAGGACGCGCAAATGAAGCCATAGGGGACAAAGAGTTGACAATCCTGCTCTGAACAACAGAAAGAACGACTTACTCTACTATAAGGGGGAGAAGGGAGAGTGAGGTAGAACACGCAAGCCTGATCACTATGGAAGCCACGAGGCGAATCGTGATCAAACATACAGCATACTGTACGTTAGAATTATACAAAGGATGATGAAATCATAGGCTATGTAACAAAATATACCTACCTGCACGACCACTGGTGTGCTGTATAGATGTCAGCATACATTTACGGTGATTTTTTTGTGCATTTTTTTCTCTTGTACGAAAATAGGTATCGGTACACATGTGATAAATCTTGCCGTTACCACCCTACTGTAACCTGGAGATTATCAGCCAGTTAGATATGCAAGAGAATGTCCCTTATAATCTGCCTGCTAATAGAGTTTCATAGTAAAGCTAGTCGTTTTTACTTATGATGTTTAACTACTTAAAAGATATAATTATCAGACCAGTTTCAGAGTGGGACAAGGTGAAAATCCTCAATTTGTGCATTATCATGGTCGTTTGGTAAAATCATGGACACCTATCTTTCTAATACAAGTACATGTTTCTAAGAACCACAACAAATTCCTTTGCACATGAACCTAGGAATCTCCTGGGTCTCACATTTTAGCCTGATATTACCGACGCTCTTTTTTCTTACCTACCACCAACTGTAGCACCTTCTTTCCCTGTCAGACTTGCTCGGATTTATAAACAAATAATTCTGATGTCCCTCTCTGTTATACCTCCCTGACATTTAGTCTCGTATTTACCTCTCTTAATTTTACGGTACCTTCAGGTTTACCCCCTCCCCCCAAAAAAAGTCGGCATATTATTTCTATCTTGAGTTTCTGCATGCCTGTCCCCAGTAACCCATTAAGTCTTGCGTTCTATGGACGCATCAAGTTAGTTTACTCGGGCTACCACAATTTTATTTTGTTTAGTTGAGAGGAATTCTCAGCCAGAAGACAGTTGTGGCTCAAGTAATCTTTGCAATGCTCAGATTCATCTTACCTGAATAAAGTAATCTGGGATATAGACTAAATAAAATAACGTAGTATATCTGTGTCGGCGAAAAAGGATTATTTTAATTCTTGTCGTTTTATTCACTTTAAGGAAATCAGTGTCAGTCGTACGCCACGTTAATGAGTGTATGGTTAAAAACAATGACAAAAGCAGCCATATTATTAGTCTTACCTGGCGTTTTTGTCTATCATTAGTTTTCACCTCTTTGCCCTCCTTTCCATTTTCTTTTGATTCCTAACGGCATTACTCGTACATTGCTGTTACATATAACTCTTTTACTGCTTAGTGATTGTCTCTCATGAATAAAACTGTCAGCAGTTCCACAAAAACAAATACCTAACACTACCATCGCAATAAGAGAATTATATAAAACTGATTTTAACCATTTGACAAGGGGGAAAGGAGGTGGACGTCGTAAAAGCTTCTCTCCTCAAATCCTGAATATATAGTCCTTACATGCCTTGATAACCATAGGGCAGCTGACAGGGATATATCAGTTTTAACTAGGTAGTGGATGTTAGAGTGGTTCTAACGAGGGAGGGCAGCGTTTGGAAACTTTCTGTATTGTTGTTTGCAAATGATAATGTACTGTTAAGTGAAGACGAAGGGGAACTGCAAGGCTTGGTGAATGAGTTTGGGGGAGTGTGTAGGAAACGGAATCTAAAGGTCAATGGAGGGAAGTGTGATGTTATGGTCTCCGAGAAAAATAAAGCCAGTGAATGTACAGTGAGGATGAATTGGGAGGAAATGGAAAATGTGAGTGCATTGAAGTACTTGGGCAGTGTGATGAGTAAGGATGGAAGTTGCGAGGATGAAGTGCTTGAAAGGGTACAACAACGAAGAAAGGTTGGTGGTTCTTTGAAAGCAGTAATAAGAAATAGGAAAGTGAGCATGGAAGTAAACATGTCGCTGCATGACAGTATTGTGATATCAACTCTAACGTATGGAAGTGAAGCTTGGACCTTGTCGGAAGGAAACAAGTCAAGAGTGGGAACAGTGGAAATGAGTTATTAAGCGGAGCATGAGGAATTACATGGAGAGACAGACTGGCAAATGAGGAAGTGAAAGAGCGTTGCGATGTGGATGTGGATGTAACAGAAAGCGTTATGAGAGATACACTGAGGTGGTTTGGACATGAAGAGTGAGAGACTAATGAGGAGGGCGTATGTGAGTAGAGTGGAGTGGGACAGAGGGCGGGGGAGGCCGGGATGAGGTGAAGGGATGGAATGGTATATTGAGAGAGGGGTGTGTGATCTGGTGGGTAGGGTAGTGAAATGGCGGGGGACAGGGAGACATTCAGACTTGGTTGTGGCCACCCCTTACGGGATTAAGGCGTCTGGCAATAAATGGATAGATTGAACTAAGTGCTGAACAAAAAATGACCTACAGAGAATAAACAGTCTCAACATTGCAATGAAAAGGATAAGTACATTGGAAATCGTAGGAAAATGAGTATTTCCAAATTCTCTACTTGGTATTTTTCTTTACTAGCAGTATGCTCGTATGCAATTTGTGCCCATTACACATCAGTATATTTCTGTATTTACTGTAGGTTTTATACCACCAGACGTTTTTATGAAAATTAAAGGAGATTTTATGATTATTGGAACGGATATTCTCCATTAAACCGGTCGTATGATGACGGCCTTTAGGGTAGAGAAATGTACAAAGATGCCGTCCCATTTACCTTTGCAACCCTAAGCATTCATCCGCTTTCCTAACATACATTCCTCATCTTTTCCCGTACCCTCTGAAAGGAAGATGGTGGAATGCTGGAGAAGCGCAACAGCAGCCTACAATCCACTTGGCTCGTACTCATACTAACCCTTAGGTGCGCAGAAAAGTATAAGAAAATGCTGCCCCATAACCCTTTTCACTTGCCGTTTCAGACTGCCCTTCCCCTACCTTCCTTGCCTGCCCTGCAGCGTCCATCTCTTGCGAGAGCCGGTTTTTGTGGTGTCGGGTGACGGTCGGGTCGAGGCTATAAAAGCGGTGGGGACCAGAACCAGAGGCTCAGTTCTCCGCCTATCGTCACATCAAACTGACGTACGCTTCTGCCACTACCTTATTACCCCGGCCACACACAGGTATCTCCATGAGGTAGTACTTTTCTCGCCCTGTATAACTGTCAACAACTTACATTGCCACGTTCATCTGTGTAGAAATAGAAAGGTGGGGTCTCCCAGGCAATCCCTTGGAATGAGCTAGAATGGAATGCTCAGCCAGAAAATCATCCTGATATGTGTGCTCATGTGAGAAGTACACCTCTCCTGTTGGAGGGCCCACCAAACACAACGGAAGTAAGATGAATAAAATATTTTGTTCCTTATCAACTGCTCCAATCACTGACTCTTTTCAGTGTCTATTTACCGTAATGCTGCATCTCTCTCTCTCTCTCTCTCTCTCTCTCTCTCTCTCTCTCTCTCTCTCTCTCTCTCTCTCTCCTTTCACTATTTCAATCGTCACTTTTTTTCTGGATCTTCACTTGCATACTACATTATTTCGGCTGGCACTCTACACTGGTTATAGCTATCCACATTCATAACTCTTTTATCTAGCTCTTACAGACATGTATCAACTGGTGTTTTAATTCCTTCATGCACACAAATGGCCATCTCAGGAACTGTTTTCCTATATCTACTATTTCTGCCCATGACCTGCAGTTCCTTAAAGACAAAATGTTTAGAAATCTAGAACGGATCTTCATTTGGAAAGTCTTTTGTCCCGGTTCTTTAGAAAGAAAAAAAAAAATGAAGGCTCTCATCCTATTTCTTTTTACGCAGTAAAAGTAATGCCTATTCTTAATAGTATATTAACAGCTAAGCATCGTTAAAGTGTTTGGTATCGACTATAATTGTAAATATACTATAGCTATCTTTTTTTTATAATATTTGTGATGTTCTCTGCTCTTTCATAGTGTCCTTTTGCAATGATTTTTTTTTTTTTTTAATAAAAGCATTAGGTCATTTTCAAATGTCACACACACACACACACCGCTCGCTGGTGCAGTGGTAACGTTCTCGCTTGCCAACTGGTGGACGAGAGTTCGCGCCTCGCTCAGGTTGCGAAAAGTTTCACTGACGAAGTGGGTGGTTACTGTCCCCCTTGAGCAAGGGGACGTGTGTGTGTGTGTGTGTGTGTGTGTGTGAAGGTCACAGCTTTGCCCTTAGGTCGGACTATATGAGCTCTCAGCTCCCTTCCGGGAGGGTAAAAGCTGACGATCACGACCATCATGTGATCCTGACCGACCCGGTGAATAATTACACACACACACCAGTGATACTATATCCTCAGAATATAAATAAGCGTTTATTTTTTTTTAACTAATACCAATTTCCACGCATTTTTATCATTTTCTCTCAAAACTCTGTTACATTTCTACTTTCCTCTGGTCTCCAGTTTTCTTCTGTATTGCATTACGTTCTTAAAATCAGCAATTTTCCATGTTTTATAATATATATATACATATATATATATATATATATATATATATATATATATATATATATATATATATAACAATTTTCTGTTTTATAATATACCTGTATATATATATACACAATATATATATATATATATATATATATATATATATATATATATATATATATATATTAGCCTCTGTGGTACAGTGGTAGAGTGTGCGTTTCGTACACGGGTGAGCCAGGGTTCGCGCCCCGCCAGGGTAATAAACTTTGGGAGTGTTCACCCTGCCACGTACTACATTGGCGGACACCAGGGGTGCTGTGGTTGAGCCAGTGTCGCTTACTATAAAGTATGCTTGCACCCAGTCGGCTTGCGCGGGCCGATTACACTTGGTTCACAGACTACACACACATCCAAAGCCACTCCAACACGACAATTACACTAACAAGCACTTCTCACCCTACACACAATCTCTACTAGACAGCCTAAGCCACTTGGTAGAGATACATTGGCTGTATCGTCCCGACTTCGGTCGGGATAGGCCGGTCCTGCAGTGGATACTCAAACGGCTGATGATGATATATAATATTAAGGCAAAAACTTCGGGAAATGATAGATGAGGGAATTCTAAGCAAAAAATGTTAAATGAATATGTGTCCAAATCTCACCCGTTACTGAGCTACAATTACTGATGACCTTATGGGCGAAAATGGTCTTCTACATAATTAGACCATAAAATCATCAGTAATTGTAGCTCCGTAACGGTTAAGATTTAGAGGCATGTTCATGTACCATTTTTTGCTTAGAATTCCCTCATCTATCATTTCCCAAAGTTTTGGCCTTAACTCCCGGGACACCCCATATATATATATATATATATATATATATATATATATATATATATATATATATATATATATATATACAAAGCAGATCCAATGTTGCTCTCACCCCACACAGCAGCGATGGTGGCTCGGCTAGCCTTAAGCCTGCTGGCCCTCTCTGTCGCCGACATCACTTTCGCTGACAAACCGGCAGTTGGATACGGCCCTCCCCACAACTCCTATGGTCCCCCTCTCCCATCACCCACGTACCATCACCCTAAACCTGCTTACCACCCTCCTCACCCGCCTCATCCGGTCTCCTACGCCATTCCCATACATGTGGAAGAAAGTGGCTATTCTGGAGGAAAGAAGAGCCAAGGTGGATTCGGAAAATTCCTAAAAGGTATTCGAGACAATTTTCCATTCCTAGGGGGAGGCAAGAGCAAGAGCGGTGGGAAAAGGGGGGCACTGGTTCCTGCCCCGGCACCCATTATTAATCACTACCCGCCAGTTGTGCCCTGCAAGCCCGTCACACACGTCGTCACAGAGTACATCAAGGAGCATCACCCGGTATGGTATTATAATGGTTAAAAGCCTGTTTTTCCTGTAGGTTTAAGAGAATGGTGTGGTGGATGAGGGAGAGCCTTCCTTTATTCTAGCCTTTTCCCTTACATGTTGGTTAGATCTTAGAAGACAGCCTTTTTTCCAGTAGATAATCTCGTCATGGGCCAACAGGCCTTCTGCAGTCTGTACTTTCTATGTACACTCTCTCTCTCTCTCTCTCTCACACACACACACACTGTGTGTGTGTGTGTGTGTGTGTGTATGTGTGTGTGTGTGTGTGTTTAGATCACTAGTCAACCGTTTTTAATATTTCTTTTTCCTACCTTTTTACTAATGACCATATTCAGCTCAGAGAAGACATCGAGTTTTGAAGGTGTTAGAAAATCTTCATTAAATTTAAGTATAGTGATTTTTTTTTTTTTTTTTTTACTGTGCTTAAAAGAGACCTCGCTTAGTGAAGGTGAAAAATTACTATCTGATGGCAATGATTATGGCGTTCCCCTAAGTACTTTATAATTTTTTTTTCCGACATGAATCTTCTCTGCCATGAATTATGCCTCAAAGTAAATATAAATACAACGGCTTACAGCACCCCTTCATTTTCCCACTTTCCATCTTCGAGGTATTTTCCCCCATTGTTTGACATTTCACATATTTTCCTGTTTTGTTCCTAGCCACGTACAGCATCCTCTTAGGACTCTTTTTATTTTTTTTATTAATGTGTTTTTTGTCTACAAGTCCAATTTTCTCTGTCCCGTATCAGGTAGAGGTTGTGAAAACCGAGTACGTTGAGGTGGTGGTGCCTTCGGTAGTGATTAAAACGCAGCACGAGCGTTTGTTACAGACAGCCTTCGTAACGGACGTGGTGGAACGGCACGTCACCCAGACACATACCGAGAGCGTCCCCGTCACCCGCTTCAGCACTTTTACTGTGGTAAGTTGATGAGATTGCCAGATGGTTAGCCTTCGAAAAATGTACATTCCTACGTGCGTTGTTACTCCCATGTATTTAAGAATGAACGCTAAGCCCGTCCTTGATAATTATCTGTTTTCTCAGATCCGAAAGGGAGGTAGGGGTCGCAGAAACTCCCCCCTCAATTCTTAAACGCATTACCTGTCTAACTGATATCTTGTGCAGACGGTAGGTATAAAAATAACTAATTTCACTAACGTTGTTTCCTCAAACACTTGTCCCATTAATAATACCTGGAAGGGTTACTTTGAAGGGAATATGGGTAACCGAAATATTGCTGCTTCATTTCTTAGATAACTAGTATTGAACACCAGCTCCTTATTGACTTCTGAACGAGTTATTTTCACATAGACCTTTGTGTACTTGGATAATTATGTCCATCCATCCATCCATCCATCATCCGATCCTACGTTGCCCCAAGAGGAGCGTTGGAGCCCGGGGCTAGACAAGTTGGTCCTGACATTTAAGATGAGAGTGACCAGCCTCACTCATCCCTGAGTGGCATAACGTGAGCAATGAACCCCAACCATCCCGGCTCAATTCGATTGGAGTGCCGTAATTACCCACGAAACCACCAGGCGCCAAAATTTGGTTATATAGTTACCACCCACCATATTAAATGGTTTCTTGGTGTACAGGAAACCATTTGGCTTGTCACTCAGTGTAGAGACACCCATAGACAGAAGGAAGAAGAAAGAATGAAGGAAAGAAAGACAGAAGAGAGAGTGTAAAGTCACCCGTAGGCAGAAGGATGAGGAAAGAATGAAGTAAAGAAAGACAGAAGAGGAAGGAAGTAAATAAGGAAGAGAGGAAAGAGCAGACACCCGAGAGCAGCACTACATGGAGTGAGTGGATGGTGAGCGCCCCAACCTACCACCTAGATAATTATATCATTCTTAATACTCCAGTGAGTTGCTTTCACGGGAATACAGTTGACAAGGATTGCATCATTAAATCCTTAACTCTTCAGTAATGAACACCAGGTTTGATCTTTATACCTGAGATAGTTCCATTTACAGTTATTTGTTGTCATAAAATCCAGTCCCATCACTAGTCTGCGAAGCAAGATGGTATTAATTTCGGCAACTCTCCCTATACTGTTGAGCGAGGTTCAGCAAGTGTGTGTGTGTGTGTGTGTGTGTGTGTGTGTGTGTGTGTGTGTGTGTGTGTGTGTGTGTGTGTGTGTGAACTCCTCCTTGACTTTTTGATGGATTCGAATGAAACTTTCCAGATGAGTTCGTCTCATTATTCCGAAGGTCTTCCAGGATATAAAGTTTTCCAACCATGATTTTAGGGGGAGTCAGCCCCTTCTCCGAATTAAAAATTCTCAGAAATAGTGATAGAAGGGTTTGGATATTTTAGTACATGTACAATTGGAGCAGATGGAGAACGTGGAAGATGTGTGCAAGATATTCACAGAAGAAATCTGTGCAACATGTGAGGTGGTGTGTGGGGTGAAGAGAAGACGAAAGGGGGTGCAGGGAACAGCATGGTGGACTGAAGAGGTGAGAGAGGCTGTGGCACAAAAGAGGAAAGCGTATAATGAGTGGATGAGAAACAGAGGCGTGGAAGAAATTGAGAGACGGAAGATTGAGTTATACGCAGAGAGGAAGAGAGAGATGAAGAGATTAGTAAGAGAGTAAGAAGAGCGTGGATGAGGAGTTTGGAAGGAACATGTGTGTAAAGTGGAGGGAATGTAAAAAATGTTCTGGAAGAAGGAAAAGAAAGTTAGACAGGGTGCCAAAGAAGTTAGCTGGGGAGTGAAAGATAAAAATAGTTAGATTACTAATGAAGAAGGGAGAAAAAGTGAGCAGATGGAGAGAACACTTTAAGGAATGGTTGAACATAGAGAATGAAAGTAATGCAAGTATAAGTGGTTGGGGAATGGCTGGGAGAAGGAGGGAGGTGAGAAGAGAGGAAGAAATCAGTAGAAAGGAAGTTGTGGAAGCAATGAAGAAACTTAAAATGGGGAAAGCCCCGGCAATTAATGGAGTGTGTGGTGAAATGCTGAAGCATAGGGGAAGAGATAGTAGTAGAATGGATGTGGAAGATGTGTAGATTGGCCTGGGAGGAAGCAGTCCCTGAGGATTGGAATTCAGGTATAATTATTCCCCTGTACAAAGGAAAAGGGGAAAATGAAGTGTGTGGTAATCATAGGGGCATTTGTCTTCTTAGTGTAATAGGAGAAGTGTATGATGAAATACTTATTGAGAGAGTTAGGGAAATAACAGAGGAATTAGTTGCAGAAGAACAGGGAGGTTTTAGGAAGGGAAGAGGTTGTGTATATCAGATATTCATTCTTAGATCTTTAGTGGAAAAGTTTCTAGAGAATGGCCTTCATGGATTTGGAGATAGCATATGACAGGGTGGATAGACAAGGATTGTGGAAAGTATTAAGAATACATGGAGTAGATGGGAAGTTGTTGAATGCCGTGAATATGAGGGTGCTAAGGCTGCAGTGTTTGTGGACAGTGAACTGAGTGAATTTTTATATATGAAGGTTGGATTGAAACAAAGATGTGTCATGGCTCCATGGTTGTTTAATCTGTATATGGATGGGGTTATAAAAAAAAGATACAATGTAGGGCAATGGATGTTCGAGCGGCCCTAGTGAGAGAGGGCAGTGTTTGGAAACTCTCTGTACTGTTGTTTGCAAGTGATACTATGTTGTTGAGTGAAGACGAAGGGGAGATTCAAGGCTTGGTGATTCAGTTTGGGAGAGTGTGTAAGAAATGGAATCTAAAGGTGAATGTAGGGAAGAATAAAGTTATGGTCTTCGAGAGAAATGAAGTCAGTGAATGTACAATGAGGCTGGATGAGGAGGAAATGGAAAATGTGAGTGCATTTAAGTACTTGGGTAGTGTGATGAGTAAGGATGGAAGTTTACAGAGTGAAGTGCCTGAAAGGGTGCAACAGGGAAGGTTGCTGGTTCCTTGAAAGCAGAAACAGGAAAGTGAGCATGGAAGTGAAAAAGCTACTACATGACAGTATTGTGATACCAACTCTAACGTACGGAAGTGAAGCTTGGACCTTGTTGGAGGGACAGAAGTCAAGAGTGAGAGCAGTGGAAATGAGTTATTTGAAAGGAGCATGTGGAGTCACGTGGAGAGACAGACTGACAAATGAGGAAGTAAAGGAGCATTGTGGTGTGGATGTGGATGTGATAGGAAGCGTTAGGAGAAATACACTGAGATGGTTTGGACATGTGGAGTGGATGGAGAGCGAGAGACTGACGTGGAGAGTGTATGTGAATGAGGTGGAGGGGGGGAGAAGGAGGGGGAGGCCAAGGATGAGATGGAGGGATGGAGTGGAGAGGTATTTGAGAGAGGGGTGTGTGAGCTGGGAGCAGGGCAATGAAATGGCGGGGGACAGGGCGACATGGAGGCGATTTGTTTGTGGCCACCCCTTACGGGATTAAGGCGTCTGGCAATAGATGAATAGACAACGGACTCTAATCCATAATGCGATATTTCGGGATCGTATTCCCTCATTGATGCTTGGGCCTGGGGAGGTCGGCCCCCCTCCCAAAAATAATAACTGTCAAAAGTAAGGTAAACTAAGCATATGGATTTTACCGAAACTTCTCACGTAAGTTCTGGTTCCTTGATAATGGATTGCATTATAAAATATTCTCCACCATTATTTTTAGGCGGTCAGACTCTCTCGACGTGATAGATGGTGGCGACCATCATCCATTCACTTGATGTACGGTAATGCTGTCTACAGTACTTCTTCCATCACCTTTACCATTCTTTTTCTGTGTCAGCCCTCCTCTCTTCCTATTTCTTCCATCTCTCCTGCCACGTTTTATTACCTTTCTTTCCTTTTCACGTGGCTTTACATTGAGTGACAAGCCTAATGGTTTCCTGGAAGCCAGGAAGCCATTTACAACGCTAGGTGGTAACCATAGAAATAATCATACGTGTTCCCTACATGTGAGCAAGTGGGTTGGTGGAGGGTTAGTGCCCCTCCCCGTAAAGCCTCTACGTACCGTACCTCAAAGACAAACGGCCACCCCCCTTTTTTTTTTTTTTTTTTTTTATGTGTCCGACTCTGGGCATAGGCTTCACAGCCTGCTATCAAGGCCCAGCAGTCCTCCTACATACCATACACCTCTACATGTCACCTTACAGGATTGTGACGTCTGGCGATGCATAGATAGCTCCCCCTCTCGAAAACTTACAGGGGATAGAACACGGGGGAAGATGGGCAGATATCGCCTTGATATTTTAGTAAATGCTGTAGAAGGAGCTCCCATCCACTAACTACTGCTACTGCTACTACTACTACTACCATGACTACTACTACTACTACTACTACTACTACTCCTACAAGTTGTAGTAGAAGTAGTCCTTCTTCTCCCTCGCCACCACCTCTACTACCTACTACTACTACTACTACTACTACTACTACTACTACTACTACTACTACTACTGCTGCTGCTGCTGCTGCTGCTGCTGCTACAATTCAACACGGTTAGACAGCTTATTTAAAAACGTTAATAGTACTGACCTACTGTATACGACAGTGATATAGATGTATTAATATCAAGAATATTGTGGGTCCAAAGTCGTGAAGAACAAAGGGGTATACGTATGTCATAAAACTTGATGCTAGGTGATGCTGTGGATGATATAACTACTGAAAATATTTGTTTTCTTGAATTTAATTTCCATTAGAAGATTGGATATTCCTGATGATAATTTAAAGGTAAATTTGTGTATATGTAAATGTATATGTTTCTTCTAATATTCTCATTAATAATGTGTCCATTGTAATGGTGTTAGTAATACATTTTATTTCATTGATTGTAACGTTGTACATATCTATCTATCTGTCTGTTGCCAGACGCCTTAATCCCGTAAGGGGTGGCCACAAACAAATCGTCTCCATGTTGCCCTGTCCCTTCCCTTTTCACTGCCCTCACTCCAGCTCACATCCCCCTCTCTCATATATCCTTACACACCATCCCTTCACCTCATCCTCGGCCTCCCCTTCCCTCTCCCTCCTTTCACCTCACATACACTCTCCTCGTTAGTCTCTCTCTCTCTCCATCCTATCCACGTGGCCCTATTCTGTATCCTCCCACTTTCTCTATACTCATTTCAAAGCCAAAGGTGACTGTTGTATATATATACGCAACGACTCCTCTTGCTCTCGTGTTCCTGAACTCGATTCTTCTGAATTCTCTACACTCTGGCTTCGGCTTTCCTGTCATTCTCTGATTAAATATATCTGCGCTGTTTATATATCTTCTAATTCAATTGACTATCAAATATTCTTCGACTATCTTACTTCTACGATGGCACACATTCTATCCATTTCTTTTTTCTCTGAAATCTCCATTCTTGGAGATTTCAATGTTCACCACCACCTTTGGCTCTCCTGTCCTTTCACTGATGCACGTGGTGAACAAGCCTACACCTTTTCTATCCTTAATGACCTAGATCAGTTTGCACAGCACCCTACACGTATCCCTGACCGCCTTGGAGAGAGCTCCAACATACTCGACCTCTTCCTTACAACTAATCCTTCTGCTTACACTGTTAATCCTTTCTCTCCGTTGGGCTCCTCCAACCACAACCTTATCACCTTAACCTGTCCTATCACTCCAGTACAGCCTGTGGACCCTCCAAAAAAAAGTCATCTGTGGCACTTTGGAGCTGCGGATTGGGAGGCCCTCAGGCAGTACTTCTTTGATTTTTCCTGGAATGATTATTGCTTCCATGGCCGGGAGTGATCTGAGTGTGCCTTGTGCATTACCGAGGTTATTCTCTCGGGCATGGAAGCATACATTCCCTTCTCATATCCTTTGACTAATGCAAGAAAGCCTTGGTTTAATCACACTTGTTCTAATGCTGTCCAAAACAAGGAGATGGCCTATAAAAGGTACAGGAGCCAACCCAACACTGAATCACATCTTTTATACGTTTCTGCCCGGAATCGTGCTAAGTCTGTTCTTCGTTCTGCTAAAAATAATTTCATCCGTAATAAATGCTCTCAACTCTCCAACTCGAATTCTTCCCGCTCCTTCTGGCACCTTGCCAAAAACCTTTCTAACAACTTCACCTCATTATCCTTCCCTCCTCTTTTCTACTCTGATGGCTCTGTAGCTATTTCTTCTACTGATAAAGCAGATCTCTTCACTCTGACATTCTCCTCCAATTCCACCTTAGACAATTCCAGTGCCTTTCCTCCATCACTTCCCCCCTCTGACTTCCTCATGGCTGACATTTAATTTTCTTCAGCTGATGTATTTTCTGCCATCACAGGCCTCAATCGGTGGAGAGTTGGTCTGCAGTTCTAACGGACCCGGGTTCAAATCCCGCTTGGGCAGGGAACAGTTTAAGGATTTAGATATCATGTAAAGCAGACTTTACTGATCTACTAAAGACCTGCTGATATGTCGTAAAAATACCCCCCCTAATACCAATACACCAGTCCTGTATGAGACAGCCCTAGCATGTATTCAGTATGGACGGTGGGTGTTAGTGCCGAAGTGGTGACATGTAGAGGTGTGCGGTACATAGGAGGACTACTGGGCCTTGAAAGCAGGGTGTGAAGCCTATGGCCAGAGTCGGTCACATTAAAAAAAAAAAAAAAAAAAAAAAAAAAAAAAAAAGGCATATGGGCCTGATGGAGTCCATCCTGTTGTTCTCAAGAACTGTGCTTCTGTGCTTACACCCTGCCTAGGTAAATTCTTTTGCCTTTGTCTATCAGCTTGTACCTTTCCTTCTTGCTGGTAATTTGCTCTCACTCAGCAAGTCCCAAAGAAGAGTGACCATTCCCAACCCTCTAACTATCATCCAATTGCCTTAACATCCTGTATCTCAAAAGTTTTCAAGTCAATTCTTAATAGAAAAATTTTAAAGCATCTTTCCTTTCACAACATTCTTTCTGATTGTCAATATGGGTTCCGTTAGGGAGGCTCCACTGGCAATCTTCTCACCTACCTTTCAGACTCCTGGTCATCCTCCTTTCGGGACTTTGGTGAAAGCTTTGCCATTGCACTTGACATCTCGAAGGCTTTCGATCGAGTCTGACACAAATCTTTAATTTCCAAACTGCCCTCTTACGGTTTCTATCCTTCCATCTGTGCCTTCATCTCTAGTTGCCTTTCTGGTCATTCTGTAGCCGCTGTTGTAGACGGCCATCGTTCTTCTAGATCTATCAACAGTTGTGTTCCTCAGGGCTCTGTCTTGTCACTAACTCTCTTCCTTTTATTCATCAATGACCTAAGCTGTACATCTAGCCCTACCCGCTCATACGCTCATGACTCCACCTTTCACCTTTCCACTCGGTTCCCACAACGTCCATCTCAGTAGTTACTTCAACAAACAAGGGATGAGGCTATGGTACACCTAATGTCTGACTTGGCTCGTATCTCTGACTGGGGTAAAAATAATCTAGTTGTTTTAATGCATCAAAGACTCAGTTCTTCCACCTATCAACCCGACAAAATCTTCCACAGGTATACCCACTAATGTTTAATAATATTCAGCGTAATCCTGCATCATCCTTGAACATGCTTTGGGTTTCATTTACTCATAATTTATCTTGGAAAGATCATATTACATCTCTTGTAAAATCTGCTTCCAAGAGATTGGGTGTGCTAAGCCGACTCCATTCCTTCTTTACCCCTGCACAATTGTTGACTCTATTACACGGGTTTTATCCGCCCGTGTAGAGTACAACTCTCATGTGTGGGGAGCTTCACAACATACAGCTCTTCCCAGTAGGGTGGAGTCATATGCTTTTCATCTCATTATCTCTCCTCCTCTTACTGACTTCCTTCAACCTATGTCTCCTCGCCACACTGTTGCGTCTTTATCTCTTTTCTATCGCTATTTCAATGGTCACAGCTCCTCTGAACTGTCTGTATGCCTTCCTCCACCTCTACGACGGGTGCGTAGCACCCGTCTAGCAGCAAACTCTCACCCCTTTTATGTCCAGCTCTCTAATGCAAGAGTTAACCGTTACTCCCAGTCCTTCATTTATGCAACAGGTCAGCTCTGGAACTGTCTCCCTCTGTCTGTATTTCCTGCTTCCGCTGATCTCCAGTCTTTCAAACGCACTGTGTCCAGGCATGTCGAAATGATCGGATCTTGAATATGGCTCTCTTTTATTTTGTTTTTCTCTTGGAAGGAACAGTTATTGCAGGCTCGTGGCCTTTGGTTTCTTCTACCTCGCATTAAACACACACACACACACACACACACACACACACACACACACACACACACACACACACACACACACAGTGTATTTCTCCTAACGCTATCACATCCACATCCACACCATAATGCTCCTTCACTTCCTCATTTGTCAGTCTGTCTCTCCATGTCACTCCACATGGTCCTCTCAAATAACGCATTTCCACTGCTCTCACTCTTGACTTGTGTCCTTCCAACGTTAGAGTTGGTATCACAGTACTATCATGCAGTGACTTATTATTTACTTCCATGCTCGCTTTCCTGCTTCTTATCACTGAATTCAGAGAGCCAGCAACCTTTCTTCTTTGTTGTACCCTTTCAAGGACTTCATCCTCCAAACTTCAATCCTTACGCATGACACTACCCAAGTACTTAAAAGTACTCACATTTTCCATGACCTCATCTTTGAACCACCTCAACGTACGTTCAGTGACTTCATTTCTCTCGAAGACTACAACTTTACCCTTCCCTATATTCACCTTTAGATTCCGTTACTTACACATTTCCCAGACTCATTCACCAAACACTTCTGTTCCCCTTCGTCGTCGTAATACCTAGTGGATACAGAATATTAATGATCATATATAAATACATACATACATACATACAGAGATAGATAAGCGACATAAAGTTAATTGAATTGTATTTATATATATAGATATATAGATAGATAGTTAGATGGATAGATAGACAGATATAAAGAGATAGATAGATAGATGGATAGATAGATATATTATGCTAGTAAGAAAGAACCAAAGGCCACGAGCCCACAAACTGTTCCTTCCACGAGCCCGCAAACTGTTCCTTCCAAGAGAAAAACAAAATACAAGAGAGAGCCAAATTCAAGATCCGATCATTTCGAGATGCCTGGACACACTGCGTTTGAAAGACTGAAGATCGTAGCTAGCAGGAAATGCAGACTGAGGGACACAGTTCCAGAGTTGACCTGTTGCATAAATGAAGGACTGGAAGTGTCGGTTAACTCTTTCATTAGAGAGTTGGACAGAAAAGGGATGAGAGTTTGCTATTAGACGGGTGCTACGCACCCGTTGTAGAGGAGGAGGGATGCAAGCAGGCAGTTCAGAGGAACACTGACCATTGAAGGAGCAACAGAAAAGAGATAAAGACGCAACAGTGCGGCTAGGAGATAGAGGTTGAAGGGAGACAGTAAGAGGAAGAGAGTTAATGAGACGAATAGCCTTTGACTCTACCCTATTGAGAAGAGCTGTATGTGGGGAGCCTCCCCATACGTGAGAGTTGTACTCTACACAGGGGCGGATAAAACCCGTGTATAAAGTCAACAACTGTGCGGGGGTAAAGAAGGAACGGAGTCAGCTTAGCACACCTAATCTCTTGGAAGCAGGTTTTACAAGAGATGTAATATGATCTTGCCAAGATAAGTCCCGAGCGAATGAACCATGTTCAAGGATGATGCATGATTGAGTTGGATATTATTAAACATTAGTGGGTATCCCTGTGGAAGATTTTGTCGGGTTGATAGGTGTAAGAACTGAGTCTTTGATGCAATTAAAACAACAAGATTATTTTTACCCCAGCCAGAGATACGAGCCAAGTCAGACATTAGGTGTGCCATAGCCTCATCCCTTGTTTGCTGAAGTAACTGCTGAGATGGACGTTGTGGGAACCGAATGGAAAGGTGAACTGTGGAGTCATCAGCGTATGAGTGGGTAGGGTTAGGTGTACAGCTTAGAAGGTCATTGATAAACTACTACTGCTATTATTATTGCTGCTAGTCGTCCTACCATCACCACCACCACCACCATTACCACCATCATTACTACTACTGCTACTACGACTACTACTGCTACTACTACTACTGCTACGGTTACGATACGACTCACTGAGTGCATCCTGAGATACCGCCCCTTCTCAATAAGTATATTTCTTTACTCTTGGCAGATATTCCATTATGCCAAAGCGGCAACGGACGTCTTCTATGACGCAGTAATAATTTTTTCATTATTTTTCAAATCGTCATGCACATCGCAGTACTGGATATGAGGTTTCCATGTTTTCCTTGAATGGAGAGGAAGAAACTGCATATATCCTTTATTAACGCATGTTTTCACAGTTCGAGTATTTCACTACCAACAGACTGAGACTGAGGTGGAGACGAACAACATCATCCAGAGCACAGTGGAGGTCAGCTTTACGCCTCTCGTACAGACGGTGCAGGTCACTGAGACAGCCACGATCACACAAGTTGAGACTGTGCCTGACGTTCGCATTTCGGCCATCACCAAGTCCGTCGTAGTTCCCACGACTCAATACGTCACCGTCACAGAGGTATTTATAAACACACAAACTACCTGTTGTAGTTACCTTACCCATATAGACGCGTACTCAGCTACGCATAGTTAAATACGTACAGTACAAGGAGCCATGTTAGTCCAATTGTCGGGTGTTCGTCGCCTGAATTTAGTTCGGAACCCAAGATGTGACGCACATATAAATGTGTGCTGGAAGTAAATACTTTCATAAACTTACATTTTTCAGCATTCTGTCTGTTCATGACGATGACATATGATGACTCTGGCACACATAAACATAGTCAGTACAGCACATCCACTTCCACATGAGTTACACTACAAACATCCTTTCCTTAGTCACCGAAAAGATGTCCTCATACTGCAGGGGATTTCTTAGGAACTGATGTTCTATAGAACTATACAAATATGACATACACATGGAGAGTATATGAGTACCGGTATATAGAGGACATTAGAAACAATGACTGAAGTATGTGGCTCTTGCAAAATTAAAATGCCTACGCAAAAGATACGTTACAAATACATCAACTAAACTGACAGGTACATTGGTATTGGCACGGATATAACATAAACACACAGGCAAAGTCACATTTAGAGTTATGGTGGCACTTGGCCACCTCATCCTGTGGAGGTCCTCCAATATGCCAGGCACCGAAGAAATGAGGCAAAAGGCTGAGGGTCCAAAGGTGTGTGGTAGTTCTTTTTGTGTGGGGGTACCCCCTGGGGTATAACCCCAGTAGACCTATAATCCGGCCTTACACACAGAGAATTGTCAAATGCACAACAGTGTTGTAAGTATGTTGGAAGAAGACTTAATTCTGCCAACAGCTGAAGGTGGCAAATTACAGCACCCATTGATCATACTGGTAAACAAACCAAACGAAAAAACGCACTGAGATAAGCATACTTACCTATTCCAAGTGAATATTAAGATTTCCGCAAAGTAAAATATATTCATGAGTATGATGAATCATATATGTCTTTTTTTTTTTTTTTTTTTTACTTATTGAATGGCATAATTTCACCTTCGACTTCAGACAGTATACCTGTAGATATGTTACGAAACCCATTTAGCCTTTCAGCACGAAGATACATTCCATTCTTCCTACTGCCAGACGATTTTATTAAGCTTTGGACTAACCTCTAGCAATGAAGGAGACAGGGATAATCATTATTAGTCGAATTCTGATGACGTCTTTAATTGTTTCATTGTTTTTGTTACTAACAGATTACTTTATTTAACTTTGGGGACGTCTCTCATAGTGAAGCAGTTAGGATGGCAATGGACACTTGTTTTGACAGTAAGATTTGTTGGTTATCCCCTCAACAGCCCAGGATCGTACCAACCGTTGCTAATGGTGGTCAGGGTGTCGCCAACACTTACGGCCCTCCTGTTAATGAATATGGTGCTCCCCCTGTCAATGCCTACCTCCCACCAGACAACAGGTATGAACAGGCCTTCACTAGCACAGTCTACCAGAACAACTACATCACAGAGACAGTCTTCCAAACAGAAATCCTTCCGGAGATCCAAGTACAGACGCACGTGGTTACGGAGACTCAGTATAACGAAGTGACGCAGGTGGTAACAGAGCAGGTAACGGTACAGGCACAGTGCGGACTGGGGTATGGTTCAGGACAGCCTACGCAGCCTAACACGGCCATTCTGCAGGTCTTCAGCCAAGACTTATCCCTAGAAGATGCAGGATTCCAAGGTCCCCAACTTTATGGATCTCGACTAAATGGATGAGGCTTGGCAATGGAGAAAATGAGACGAGAAAATGCGACGCCCCGTGTCACCAACTTCTCACTTGCTCAGCTTTCTTTTTTACCAGGGACAAGTAGACTTCAGTGTCGAGCGCTCCATCACAGAAAATTAAGAGATGTCCTCAAACTTGCAGTCATACATTTGCTATTACCTTGGGATTCAAGCTTAATTAATCTATCATTAATATATTTATCATTATTATCATTAAACGCTTAATCCCAGGGCTCGATCAGGGTGAAAGTAAAAAAAAAAAAAAATAACTCTACAGCTATCACAACTCATCAACACTTCTCTCACTCGAAGCCATCTTCTCTCTTGTAGTCCTCCACTTCATCCAACCAGATCGTATTTGGTCCTCATCTTATTCTTTTCTTAGTTTTGACTCTTAGCGCTTTAATTGTTGAACTTTGACCTCAGCTTCATGACGTAAGTGCCGAAGCCACCCAGGGCAGAGAATGACATCTACAGTAGCTCTACAGAAGATGGTGCCTATAGATTTTAAGTTGATTTCACTGTTAGTGGCGTTCCATGTTTTGAAGTGTCATTTATGTTAAGCTCAGTTGTGCATGTTGACTGTGTATAGTTCATGTAGGTTAGATCTACCGTAAGGCATAATAATGTGTATCAAAGTTGTTATCTAGTCTATATTAAGTTAGTGGCATGACAATTATATATATATATATATATATATATATGTATTGTGTACCTAACCTCCCCAAACAAGTATATATTATACATAAGTTTTGGGTATATTTTTTGTATTGTCTCTGTTACATATATATTGTCTACAGGCAAAAACACTTCTAAGAACTATCAAAAGTTTGGTTTTGCATTGCTGAAAAAAATATTAAATTATATTTTGTTTTATATACAGGTCGAAAATAATCACACGAAATATTAAGGTTTAAATATCTTTATGTAAAGTCACTCAAAATAAATAATAATAAAAAGATTACCCTTGGAAGCTATGTCTCCTCCCTGCCGTTGCCTCTTTGCTTTGATAGCAGTTTACTCTTAAAGTACACTCATACGCATACACACAAACATGGGGGGTGGAGCACAAGATGTGAACCCTCTTGCTGATTACAGAATCTATCATCACTTAAGGTAAAAGGGAGAGTGGGTGTTGGGTAAAAGAAGGCAGGTGGGTCATTACGGAGGATGCAAAGTATTGTGTTGTATATTGATGGAGTTAAGCTTCGCTTTGTCAAGTCACAGCAAGTTTACAAACCACAATAGCTGACTGGATATTGTCGATATACGAGGGAGTCAATATGATTTTAACTGATGTAATAATGATCTAGAGCTTCACTGTAATGACAGCAACATCCCCTTCACTAAAGGATCTTTCTGAAGCTGACTCTGGAAGATATCGCTTGTTCCAGAAAATGTTAGTGTTGCTGAAGGAGCTACTTAATTCATAGTCCAGTGTAACAATACAGTATTCCACTTTTCTTCCAGCTCATATCGAGTATGATGAAATTCATGCAAAAAGGTCTGTTAATATCATGTGGGTTAATTAAAGGGAAATAACACCCATTTCCTGGGTGTGTAGGGTATGTGCTACCCGTAATGATAAGAAACTGATACATTTACTGTCATTATCTCACTAGAAATCAGTGTAAATCACAACCATAGCACAACTCACACCTCTAACAAATATGTCAACGTCTTTGCTAGGTTTTGTAAACAACCAGACTAAATTTTTCCTTTTTAATATTTCAGTGTGTGTAATCCACTTGTCAACAAGTAGGCTGGCGGAGGGTTAGTGTCCCTCCCCTTAAAACAAGGAACTGAAAGACAAAGGCCACCCCTTACGGGATTATGGCATAGATAGGTAGTAACCTAAACAAAGAAGCACCAGTGTACGTCTGCTATTCCTGTTACTTCTGCATATCTCTTTGACAGAGTATATACAACATGAATTATTATAATATTTACTTATTTTTTTCATTCCGGAGATTTGCATTAATCATTGTTCTTGCTACCTTTAGGCAATTTTCATCAGCTTCAGGGAGACAGCTTGCAGTAAATTATAATACATCTGGCTCCGGTAAAACAACGGGATACAGGTTTACTGAGTTGACCTCACCAATACTGCAGAGACTTTGCTCAAGAGAATCATTATTTAAATACCATTCAGGACTCTTAAACCAAAATCCGCCTTTCAGTATGTCATTAACATCAGACAATCTAAGAAAATCTGCTAAGTTTGTCTTTAGATGAAATATACATGAAGTTGGAAGATACGTCTTTATTCAGACAAAAGGAGGCTTATCTCACTGTCAGTTCTTGTCAACACTTCAGCTAAGTAAGCTTCTAAAATGGTGTTTAAGTACCTGATCAGTTTAACTCCTGCTTCAGTAGAAGCCAGTTCCATTAGTGGGGGAGTTCTCAGTTTAAGTGGTGCAACTCTGGGTTTACGGATAATATTTCTACTGTGATCTTTAAACACTACTGTCCCATATGCCTCATTGAAAAGCATCACAAAATACATGCAAATTTGACTGCTTATTATCGTCTATCTGTTTTGGAATGCTTATCTTTCAATATAGTTAACATTTTCCCTACCCTGACCCCAATTTTCTTCGTAGTTATTAGCAAAGTTATTGTCCTAGCCCAGCTTCTCACTCCAGGCGTCCTGAACCAACTAGCTGTCCCCAATAGTTATAGACTCAACAAACTAAGTGAATCAAACAACAAAGTCTCTTGGCTTAACAAGGCCATTTTAATAAGGACAACTTTAGGGAACCTTAGCCCTCGCACACCAAGCAATGTTTAACAATGTCATCACCTCACTACAGGCAATTTTTCGGAAACCGCTGAATATTGCTTGTTTTCAGACCTTAATATCTCGGAAAGTATAGCACTTAGGGAAACGAGTTAATGACCATTTTACTCAACAACTCTTTCTCTTCCGAGTGAAAGTACCCCCAGGTCTCTAGATCATTGCTTTGATGAGTAATTACGAGGGGAAGATAACTCATATTCGCCACGAAAGCGGCGTGAGAGCAGGCGTGTTCGTGCGTCTGCCCGCGGCGCCGACTATGGTTTTGTACTCAGCATGATAACTTACTCCATTACTAGATAAACTAGACACTGTAGCATCCAAGGCATGACTTATGGCACTATCACTGAGCCCTTTTCTAGTATTCTTGGAAAGAGGCTTGGCAAGGGTGGACGATGCAAGGGTCCATATAAGGCGGTAACAGAATCGGACGAGAGACGTAAGAAAACGTCGTCCTACACCTGGCAGAGTCATGGAGACGACCTAGGTATGCTTGCCTCGGGTGCTGGGAGGCTATCCCCACCCCTCTGGTGACGAGAACAAGTAGTGGCCACTTCAAACTGTGGCGCAAAAACATTGCAGTTATAGCTATCACCCGGTGCCCTCAATTCACCAATTTTGCGGTGGATATAACTGTCACCCGGCGCTTAGGGTTAGAGGTCTGAAACTAAGCTTATCAGAATCTGTATCCCACTTATGACCTAACACCATATGAAGATGGAGGATTTCATTATCTGGAGGGTTCTTTATTGTCTTTCAAAGGTGGCACATTTGTAATCCAGCTCTGCAGAGGTAAATGTGCCTTCCTGCATCCATTACCAACTTAATAGGTCCTTATTGCTTCAGGTTCTGTACTTGAGACTATCTGAATATTATCTATATAGAAAGCCTATCCTATCTCTGGACATTTGCCATTCTGAAAAAGGTACAGTATTTTAAGGTGCTGCGGAATAAGAAAGGAGTTGCGCAAGAGCCCACAATCTGTGAGTAAGGGTCAAAAAAGCACTGATGTATACGATGTTTTTATACGACTATCCGAACCTGATGGATTTAAAAGCCAAGGGAACTGTGTATTTCCAAACCCCCTATATCAGTCTTATTCTTAGAAAAGTCTTAATTATATCAGTTGTGTAAGCATACAGTATCACTTTAAATTTCACCAAGATATTTCCAGGTTTCTGTGTGAAGTTACACATTACAAGCCGGATTTTAGGCTAGCTTCATCCTTGGACCAGGGATGGAGTATTTGTGTTTGGTTATTTGTATCTGTAGACATTCGAATACAGTATTATGTTTATTAGTATTCATTTTCGAATGATTGTTATTAACTATCAAGGTATTCGCATTTGTATTCGAATACTTGAGCACAGTATTCACACTGGTCGAATAATTTAACGAATAGAGTTGGATTTATTACCAGAAATAATCATCCCTTTGAATGCTAACTTTAGTCTGAAAGCAAAGAGAGGCATTACAATATGCTATGCATCATTATATAATGGAATGGAATGGGAACTGTATGAAGTTAACGTTGCCCAACATATCCAGTACCAGTACGTTTCAGTTTTTACTGCTGAATGTGTCCAGTACGCATCGGTATGGAGTGAGGACGGGTGAGATGTCGGTAATTAGTCAGTGACTGGCTCTGTCTTCTGTCACCCACAAGACAGACACGTTGTGTGAGCTTGAATTTGTGAGTAAATGAGCTATGAGCTAATAAAATTGTAGAGCTAGGATTTGGAACGTTAATTCATGATCTTAACTCCAAGCAGTAAATAATGCTAATAAGTTTCATCATCCGGACCTCCTTTCCGACCTTAGGGCAGGGTGAGGAGTAGCTATGTCCAGACAACCCAAATTTGCCCAATCCAGTGGGCCACTCTTCCATTCGCTCACCATTCAAGCTCCCGGAATCCTGGCTCTATCTAATATGCCAGAAATATTCACCACATTCTGTAGCTTCACATAAACGTATCCGATAGAGTCAATCCGGACGCTGTCACGTTAAAAAGGGGTGCCAAATCCCTGATCATGCACTTCTCCTCACAGTATTCATCCAGCCAGCTCGATCACTTGTCAGTTCCCTAGCCTCACCGGCATTCAAATCTCTCTTCCACACACTCATCCACCATATCTCTCCACCTTCTCAATGGCCTACCTCGCTTCCTCCCTCCTTCAAATTCGCTCAGATATACCTTTTTCACAACTCTATTGTTATCCATTCTCTCCACATGACAGTACCATTTCAGTATACTTTCTTCGATTCTGGTGTCCACAGACTTCCTCACTCCATATCTTTCACGAATCACATTATTCCATATCCTATCCACTCTCTGTACTCCACATACATTCCTCAGCATTCCCATCTCCATTGCTCTCACTCTTGACTTTTCATTTTCATGCCACACTATAGTCACTGACACACACATATGTTAAAGTTGGCACTAACACTCCTTCATGTAAGCCTCGTGCAGCTGCAACACTCAAGCCTCTATTTCTTATCAAGGCCTTCATTGCACCAGCTACTTTCCTTCCATGTGTCACTCTACTTTCCACTTCTTTTGCACATTATCCTCTCTTTTCTTTCATTGTGGCCAGGCATTTGAACTCTCTCACCAATTCCTGTCTCTCTTCATTCACTGTAACATCGCACTGGGAGTCACCTTCTCTCCCACTTTACTCTTTTATACATATTATATTCTCAAAGCACGACACTCACAGACATTAGGAAAACTCTGCAGTAGTCTACCGAGTTCTTGTGCGGTATTTGCAAGTAGTACTGCATCATTAGTATACAACAAATTTGAGATATTCCATCCATCACCATTCATTACCAACACTATCCCCCTCTCCATTACTCGCGTTTTTTACTTCTCACCACCCCATCCATATATATTCTGAACAATCATGGGGACGTTACACAACCTTGTCGCACGCCCACACCGATCGTGAACCATTCCTTTAGATGCCCATTGACCCTTACACATGCTTCACTACCATCATAAAACCTTTGACGGCACCTAGCAGCTTGCCATCTACACCATGCATGCGCAACACCTTCCACAAACCTTATCTGTCTACTTTCTCGTGTGCTTTTTCTAGATAATTGAATGCCATAAACACCTTATGGTCCTTTTCACAAGCCTTCTCCACTATCAGTGTCACTGCAAATAGTTGATCCACACATCCTCTGCCACTCCTAAAGCCACCCAGTTCATCACTCACCAGGACTTCTGATATCTCTCTTACTTTCTCTATAATAATTCTTCCATATACCTTACCTACCACACTCAGTAAACTTATGCCACGGTATTTCTTGCACTCACTTCGCCCACCTTTATTATTGTTCAGGGTTACTATCACAGCCTTTTTCCACTCTGCTGGCACAGTTTCACTCATCCATGACTTCTTACATAACTCCAGCAAGTACTTCATTCGGCTATCTCCACTTCATTTAATTATCTCTGCATACACCTCATCAACCCAAGCTGCTTTCCGATTTTTCAGCCGCTTCACAGCGTTCTTCACCAGGTCACGTTTCCTGACACTGCATTCCTCCTCTGCTCACCCCCAAAACCAGTCATGTTTACAGTGGCTCTGCTCCATTCCCACTGATCAGGCTTTCATTATATTCTTTCCATCTGGGCCTTACTTCATGCCCATGGGTTAATAATCTACCACCTACATCCTTCACACCATCACATTTCTTTCCGCTTTCACTTCTACATTTCCACAATTCTTTCCAGTATAACTTCCTATTTTCAGAGTAGATTGCATTCATTATTCTTCCTAGATCATCATTTACTAAGTTAAACTGATAAAATCTAAATTTATTACTGACTACAAAGAATTTCATTACTAGACGATGGACGTAACCACTGTGTAAGGAATCGTTTCTACTTGTGCATGGGTAAACATATTATCATATTATAATCTTTATTCTTTATCCAGGTTTTGTAATTTTAATTTAAGAGATTGACAACTGGCATCTTTCAGAGTAAAATCACGGTTCATTTAACCATTTCAGAAATATAAAATGTCATCTAAGTTGTCATCAATGGTGTACGAACATTTCAGAGAGAGAGAGACAGAGAGAGATAGAGGAGGTATGGTGAGGTAAGACTCGAGCACTTCCAGGACAAATTTTGAGTTTCTCCTTTACCACTGTCACCACCACCATTAAAATGTGCTCTCTCTAAGCAGTTTTAGTAACGTAAATTCTTTAAACTGTACAAAGAACACCCTCTACGTAAATGCCAGAGTTTATCTTAGACACCAAGTAATTACCCAGTGGTCGTACTTCTGCTCTAATTATATAGCCCATATTATCCCATAAACCACTGTGCTATATAACATGGAGCGGCTGTCCCCGCAGCGAGCGTGACTTACGGCCGCCATACTGAAACACCCTAATCGTCTCCACCACCATAGTAATGCAGCTGGAACATTGTTCTAGCTTGCTTTCTCTGTCTCAATGCTGCTTCCATATTACAAACATATATATAGCATATGATTTTTTTTCTATCTAGCCCCACGAACTATATGGGGTACTTGTAGTCAAGAGTATGAATAAAACAGCGTCATTGTTTCTGCAATGCAGAACCTACTTTTTTTTTCTTTTTCGTCTTTCTCAATGACCTCCTTAATCTAATATCCTTTTAACTATGATAGTAAAGATATAACTGAGGTCGCTGGAAAGATGAAAATAATGTATAATTCGCCATCAAATAGTATATAAGCATCTTTTATGCAGTAAAAATGTGCCACTATCTATCAGCAATTAACAGAACTGCCAACACGTATCCTTATATACATCAACATACTTGCATGATTATTTCTCTCTCTCTCTCTCTCTTAGATAATGGACTACATGTTTATGCATTTATCAACATTTGTTGCAGTTCATATGATCCCAAGTAAGCCATAAAACATTTGCACAAAACGGCGTGTGTGTGTGTGTGTGTGTGTGTGTGTGTGTGTGTGTGTGTGTGTGTGTGTGTGTGTGTGTGTGTGTGTGTGTGTGTGTGTGTGTGTGTGTGTGTGTGTGTGTGTGTGTGTGTGTGTGTGTGTGTGTGTGTGTGTGTGTGTGAGGGACATGATAAAAAAGAGGGGAAAAAGTCAACATAAAACATTTGTTTACCACGATAAAAAACAGAAAAGTACAGAAAACAAACTGGAATAATAACATTTGAATTGGTAAGGTATTCAATTCAGTTAAAAACAAACAAACAAACATTTTTGTACCACCATAAAAATAGTCAGAAAAACACAGAAAACAAACTGGAATAATAATTGAATTGGTAAGGTCCTTCTTGCATTTTTGTTTGCAGATGATACTGTGTTGTTAAGTAAGGACGAAGGGGAACTGCAAGGCTTGGTGAAAGAGTCCTGGAGTGTGTGTAAGAAACGGAATCTGGAGGTGAATGTAGGGAAATGTAAAGATATGGTATTCGAAAAATTCGAAAAAAAACACGAAGTCACTGAATATACAGTACAGTGAGGTAAGATGACGAGGGAAATGGAAAATGTGAGTGCATTTAAGTACTTAGGTAGTGTGACGAGTAAGGATAGAAGTCTGGAGGATGAAGTGCTTGAAAGGGTACAGCAAGGAAGAAAGGTTACTGATTCTTTGAAAGCAGTGATTAGTAATAAGGAAGTGAGCATGGAAGTATAAGAGACGCTGCATGATTGTTTTATGGTACTAACATATGGAAGTGAATCTTTGACCTTGTTGGAAGAACTCAAGTTAAAAGTGAGAGCAGTGGAAATGAGTTATATGAGAGGAGAATGTGAAGTTGCATGGAGAAACAGACTGCCAAATGAGGAAGTGAAGGAGCGTTTTGTTGTGGATGCGGATGTAATAGAAAACATTATGAAGAATACGCTGAGGTGGTTTGGCCATGTGGAGAGGATGGAGAGCGAGAAACTAACAAGGAGAGTGTATGTGAGTGAGGTGGAGTGGTGGAGAGGGAGGGGGAGGCCGAGGATGAGATGGAGGGATGGAGTGGAGAGGTATATGAGAGAGGGGGATATGAGCTGGGGGAAGGCGGTGAAATAGCAAGGGACAGGGCGACAAGGAGACTATTTGTTTGTGGCCACCCCTTACAAGGTCAAGGCGTCTAGCAATAGATAGACTGTAATGTCTTTCTCTTGCTTAAAGTAAAAGATACTTTTACTGGGTCTTCATTGCCATTATAAGGTTTCTTTTTTCGTTTGAATCATGTGCAGTAAGCCTAATTCATTGGATCAAAAATCACTTAAAGGACGAATGCTTAGTAATTTAGTGGTGTGTTGGGGGGCACATAATACTCACTGTTAGTGTTACAGAGTTACACTTAAATGTGTGTTAAGGTGGCACTTTGATATGGATACCCTTCTCATGTTCTCATGCGTTTCCCATAAGGTAGGTTAGCCTTTATCCCAAGACAGTGATCGCTGCTTTACAAGTTACAGTACAGTGCTTCAGAAAAGTCTGTCCTCCATGACTGTTGTTCTCATATAAGTAATGCATGCTGGACATTGTCACGATTTCTATGTTTACCGAGATTAGGATGAAGTTATAAGGTACTGTACTGTAGGGGGAATATCCTGTAATGTTTCCAGACTGTTTCTTATTTTGCTGCCTTTACACTCTTGTTTGTTATTACTACTCAAAGGTTGAAAAACCATGTAAATGACACCATGTTTTTCGAGGATGTCTAATCACATCAAAAGAAATGTTTAGACTGCAGGGTTATGTTTACTGCTATGTAACTTGCAGAGCCACAAAAAGCAATTAGGCTATGACAACTAGCATTTTGCTAAATAAGACATCATTACTTATTTTCAAGTATCTGTTAAATAACCATTATTATATCAAGAATGTAATTTGATGCTATTGTGATTTATGAAAGCTTTGTTAATGATTACTGAGTTAAGTTATTTAAAAAGAAAAACCCAAATTACTATTGATCAGTGGTTAAGTATGGGTGGGTATGCTAGTCAAATAATCTTAACTAGTCTGGTTAGACTTTCTTTCGAGGTTTTGTCTTTGATATTTTTTCCCCTTGTGATTACAATTACTCCCTACTTAACAATGCATAATAATATGCTCCTAAAACTATCATAGTAACTGAGAATATAAAGTTAGGTTTATGTTTCAGCAAGGATTGAGGATTGATGTCTGACAAGAATGGAGTTCTCCCACTAAAACCCCTGAACTCTGAGGCATGCCTAACATTGCTAAGATGGGAAGTGATTTCTGACAGAAACGGATGTCAGAATCAGATGAATAAAGGAAAAACAGAACTACTCTGTACTTTAAGGGCGTTTCACCAATAAAAGCTATTGGGTCTCAGACTAAAATTTTCCATGTTTGGTTTGCCCTTGTTATTACCTGTCCTCGCCCTGGAGGGGCTCTGGGACGAGTATTGATTTCACTCGGTTTGTATGTATGTTTGTTTATTTGTCTGTCTGTCTGTCTGATAACAATTTCATGCGAAAACTACTCGTGCGATTTTGACTAAAAGTACAGAGATGATGGGCTATGACATGATCATCTAATTAAATTATGGGCCAAATTGGGCCAAGGCCCAGGCTGTAACCCCCCAAAATATAAAATGTAAAAATCTTTTTTTTTTTTTTTTTTTTTTTTTTTTTTTTGCCATAACTCCTGTCAAGTTAGCCATATCGACATGAAACCGGAACCTAAAGGTGCATCTTTCAAAGTTGCATCCCATAACATGCCTCAATTACATCAGGGGAGTCACCCCCCAGTTAGCGGTAGGGGGGTCAGTGTAAGGTGAGTCAGGCCTAAAATTTCAAATGGGCATGAAATCGTCAATTTTCACCCGATTTACTCCAAACTTGATATGTGACATCTCTGACTAGATATCCTGTTGTGTTTATACTCAGCACTAAAATGACTGCCGGGGACGGGTTTGCTGTGCCCGGCACCGCTTCTTGTTTGGAATACTTTGAAAACGCTGGCAATCAGCAATTAAGGCATAATTTTTTAATATTTTAGATTATTTATCATCATACAGTCTGCTTTTCACAGACCAGTGTTAGAAGGAACAGAAAAGTGAGATGCACCACACAATATGATGTTTGGCTGATGAAGAACCTGCAGTTTACTGTCAAGAAACAAGCAACTGAGTACTGTACAACTGATATCATGTAAGTGAATTGTGCACTGAATAGATTATCTAACTGAATGGTTTGATCAACTCTCATAAAAGAGTACATTACAGAAACGTGCTCAGTCATTTCACCAAGTCTTAACTTTGTGCTTTAATCTTCCACTACTTCTTGAGCATGCCAGATCACAATAGACATGTTTTCATTTGTAGAAATTAATATTTGTTGCTTTAGTGTTATCAGTGCTCCAGTGAATGAAGTGACTGAGAGCCTTATACTGTACCAAAACTTTGCTACGTAAAATTCTTCCCTTTATGTTTTGTAAAATTTTCCAGCTTCACAGGCACCAAAACTTTGTTTTCTTTTCAGCTATTGAAACTGTCATGAAATTTGTCTTCCAGTGCTGCCAGGCTGTTTTCCCCAAAGAGTCAAAATATAGCCAAAAAATGCCACAACCATTCCCGCAGAGCAACAACAGAGCATCAAAACTTTTTCTTTTTAGTTTCTCAATTCTTAAGCTATGCATTGCATGGTATACTTTTTTTTTATTTAACTTAAGTAAATTGCCTACTGGTGGTACCAGTCATTTAAAAAAATAATACAGTATAACTGAAAAAGGGACAAGATACAACATTGCTCACTTGAACACAATTCACATGTGTGGTGTGGATGCCTATTTCTTGAATAAATGTTTCAGTTATGTGTGCATGTGTGGATGTGAGAGAGCTTGAAGCTTTCTCACGTGACTTCAGAAATGAACCTTTCTGAGAGATGTTGTATGCTGATGACTTGGTGTTGACTGCAGAGAATAAAAAGGAGGCAGAGGAAAGATTTAGGAAATGGAGAGACGAAATGGGGCACAAGTGTTTCAGGCGAAATGCAGATAAAACAAAACTGATAATGTCTAGGGATGCTGGCGGTACTGTCAGAGCTGTGGGAGTGTGGCCATGTGCGGGTTGCCACAAGAGTCTGAGAAAGAAGTCCATTTCGTACAGTGTTTGTGATAAGTGGGTGCATGAGAGATGTAGTTGTATAAGAGGTAGATGCGAAAAAATGCACATTTCATGTGTGCAGAGTGTTGAGGAGAGCATGTAGAGATTAGCAGGTGTGAAAAGATTGATCTTGCTGGAGTGTCCCTGGAACGTGTGGAAGACTTTGGTTATTTGGGGGACCTGTTATATGCTGGAGGTGGAGTTCGGGCTAGCTCTGTGGCTAACGTAAGGGGTGGTTGGAGGAGTGGTTCAGGGAGCTGTTGCCTCTGCTGACACTGAGAAGGCTTTACCTCTGTGCTAAAGGATCATTGTAAGCAGCATGTGTTAGGAGTGTAATGCTGTATGGTAGTGAGAGCTGCGCAGTAAAGGAAGATGACTTTCTTAGGCTCAAACGTACAGAAATGACAAAGATTAGGTGCATGTGCAGTGCATCCTTGAATGCAAGGACTTGGGGGCTAGGATTACTATTGAAGAGCTGAGAGGAAAGATGGGACTGGAGTGTATTGGTGTTGTGATGAGAAGGGGTAGATTGAGATGGTCTGGGCATGTTGGGAGCATGGAGGGTAACAATTGGGTGTGGAATGTGAGAAATGTTGCCTTCGGGGATGAGGTTCTAGAGGTAGACCGAAAAAGGCTTGGGATGAAGTCATAGAGTCTGCCTTCAGGGATAAGAGACTGAATACTGAGACTGCCAGAGACTGAGCAACGTGGAAAGCCTCCATTAGGTGACCAAGGCCGACTCATACAAGTATGTTGGAGCTTTATCAACAAAATAAAGTGAATGTATCTTTATCCCACTTAAAGTTTGTGAAAGGATAGCACTGAAATGTATCTGTGATTCACTTGACTAACAGTTTTGTGTTGGGGTAACAGATAAACCTGCATGTATAATATTTGTATTTCCACTTCCAATTGTTGAACTCCATTGATATCACGCAGCCAAACGGTAGCTTGGATACACTCAAAATTGTCATTGCCTACAAGTTTGGTGTGTAAATTAACTGTTCTTGTGGCGCATTACTGACAGTTACACCGGATCTTGTTAGAAAATGAATACTTATTATGAAATGTCATTCACTTTTAGGTCAAGTCCTGTACTTGGACATAAAGATGAAGGAAAAAATAAATAGGGGTGATGATGTTGACCTCTACAACAGAAGTCCCATTGCAGGACACAGTGGATGAGCTGCCACTTTTCAGTGTCCAGTCATTATTACTGAACGGTATTCAAGAAGGGTGTTCATCAGTACTCCCACCGTAGAGTATTGCAATACTAACCGTTTTTTCACACTATTAGTCCAAAGTACAAGAAAATAAATACTGCTTTCTGGTCAGTTAGGACTGTATCTGATAGCCCAGCCATCACGGTCTATAATTATTTGCAAATGTTTTGACATGGAATCAGACAAAATATGAAATTGTTGCACATTAAAGTCATGTATCCACATCGTCATCTGCCTTCTGCCAGGGGGGCCAGGTATCCAACGATGAGGTATCCTGAGAATTAAGGTTCCATTTCATAATGTATAATCAGTCATTTTCTATTAAATTCAGATCTGGGGTGTTTCTGGACCATTGCTATCCTGAATATGGTTTTAACTGAACTCTCTCTCTCTCTATCTCTCTCTCTCTCTCTCTCTCTCCGTCTTCCAACTCACATATGAATATTGAGTTCATTTTTTATTTTATTTCCTTGATATTCATGACTGGAATTACTACTGAAAAATGTGGTAGCTGAGGGTGTGGTGATTATTAAATTATGCTCCTCGCATATAATGTTAATTTAAGTGTACCATATCCATATTTAATGAATTATGGTAATTGTGTGATGAGGATGGATGAGGTCCTGCATGGTTATGATCCTGTGGTGACTAATACAGGATACAGTACTATAATCTGAAACCATCATCTGTTGTAGTATATTCACATACTTTTGGGTAGCTAGGTTTCACTGTTTCCTGGATATTGCATTAAATCAGCCATATTTTTGCTTGTCAGTGTCACGAATTCGCCCGAGCATATTTATAAATTTGTGACATTGTACTTCAGTGAGAAAACCACTGCGCATCACTCAGTTCAACCGTCCTCGTATTCACTCCAATTGGGATGGTTTTCGGAACATTTCTCACTGTTTCACAAGTGATCATTCTTATGCACGACATTAGTGCCTTCACTGAGTGATTTATTGTGAGCGTATATCGTTCACCCTCTCTCGTTGACCGTTGACTTAGGCCACGCCCTACTTCCGGTGAACACGGCCATCTCTCGCCCCCTTTCAACTGTTTGAAGTTAGTCAGCTTTGAGTCGTCGCGAGAATAGGACCGTTTGTGCCCAGCGTGAAGAGCGTCTTCGTTGTACAGCAAGTTCCTGAATCTCCACCTAGAAGGTGAATTAGTGAAGCAGGCTTACCGAATTGCAGTGTCTGATGTCCTGCACAGGCATCCAGTCCTTTTCGCTCAGCTCCTCTCCACTGACCAGTATTTCTATTCGTTTTTCTAGGCTTACGTGTGTTTAGCTTTTGAGTAATTGAGTGAGCATATTCTCCTTATTTTGAATTTATTTTTGAGATTCATATGACGTAAAATTTTTTTCAATGTAATCAATAAATATACAGTTCTTTTCTTTGAGCTTAATGTAATTAAACTCGTGTTTTATTTCTCCACAATAAGCTTATTTTAGTTGCTGCTCCTAGTTTGCACAAACTCTTTACATTATTCATAACTGGTACTTAGGCCAGTTCTTTTGTATCAAGCTGAAATACGTTGTGCCAGCCAGGAGTTAATGAACCGGCAAGAAACTGTTTCTTATTATTAGTATTAGTTGTTGATTGTCAGGGGTGGAGTCACTTTCTCGAGAGGCTAACAGTACTACAAACAGTAATTAGTCTCTGCTGTGTACTGTTGAGAAAGTTTATAAATTCTCGTCCTTAGAGAATCGACAAAGTAAGCCGGCATAAAATAAAACTTACTGCTCAATTTTCACAAGTCAATTCCTTGTCTCTATTTTCAAGTACCATTCAGCATTTTTAGTTCATAATTTCACATCCCCCTGTGACATCTGGCGCCCTCATTCCAGGATATTAACTCCTAGCTCTAAAGTTATTAACGAGATAATACTCACTCACACTTAGGTATTTATCATTAAAGTCTATAGGCACTATCGCACTGGTGGTTATTGATTCATTTCTATTAATTTTATGTAACAGTTTCATAGTCAGTTGTTTTTTTAATTTTCTTTCCTTACCAGTTTAACTAGATAAAACTGGTAACCACCAACCTGTGCCTATATTCTTTACTTTGATTATTGGCATTTCTCTGCAAAATAGCAGTCAGTACTCAGTCTTTAGCCCACTCAGACTTAGTTGAGTTAGCATCAGGACTACTAATATCTATGTACAGGAAGCCAAAGATATGGGGCTTAGCAACCCCGAACAAATCAAGGAATACGTCCTCTCACGGTTTAGTTACGAGCAGCAACGTGAGAATGATGCTCATGAAGAGCGTAGAATTCAACGTGAATATGAGCGAGAACAACGCGAACATGAGCGAGAACAGTGCAAGGAACGCGAGAGAGAACGCGAAAACGAGCAAAAACAACGTGAACACGAGCGAGAACAACACGAAAGAGAACACAAACACGAGTGAGAACAACGAGAGAGAGAATGTGCATACGAGCGAGAACAATGAGAGAGAGAATGAGAACACAAACGTGCCGAGCACGAGGCACGTGAAAAACATGAATTTGAGATGCTGAAGCTCAAGCGAGACTCCTTGGCTTCAGAAACATCTGGTGCAGCTAACCCAAGCTCCACGAGCGCTCTCCCTACACATGTTCTGGCGACCCCACACATCAAGCTTCCTCCATACAAGGAAGGCAGGCGAATCAAGCCATTCATAGCTCGTTTCAAAGACATGGCTCAGCTGTACCAGCTGGATGAGGCAGCTAGCAGCTCCAGTTTCACAGCTTGTTTGAGGGCCCTGCCCCCGAGACAATCTCACATATGAGCTGATGAAGGCTGCACTTGTCAAAGCGTACGGTCTCACAGTTGACGACGCCAGGAGTCAGTTTATAAGGGCGCGTCTACAAGAAAAGGAGACTGCTGTTCAGTTTCTTGATCGGGTTACTGCTTACTTAGATGAGTGGATGGAGAAAGATGAAACTCCTCCCACACGAGAGGGGATAATTGACCTTATGCTGCGCATGCAGCTAGAACAGTCGTGGCCTGCTGAGCTTATGGTTCAGCTTAAGATCTGCCAGGTAAGGAATGCCAGCCAAATGGTGGAGAAGGCTGATGCATTCTTCACTGCTACGGCTATCAAACTCGTAAGCAACACACCTGGAACAGGAAAGCTGACAAATCTGGGAAACCGTCTCAGACTGAACCCCAGCAATAAGGCCGTTCTCAGAATAATGGCCAAGGTCCAAACAAACCGCAAAAGGACCAGGGGCAAAATACAGTTGACCCTCTGTCCTCGTGGTTCCTCTATTTGTGGTTTCGATTGTTCGCAGTTTGTCATCAGGGAAACCAAATCACCTTTTTTGAAATCCAGAGAAAAATGGAAACACATTCAAATCACGCACCACACGCTGCATACTGCCTGCAGTGCCACCCGCGCCACCCCTGCATTGTTTTGAATCTCTCGCGGCAGGCTCTTTCATTCTCAGGTTCCGAGATAATTCGCCATCAAGTCAATTCGCTGTCAAAACATGGACGATTCCCTGTCAGGACAATTCTCACCCTGGACCATTCCCCGTCATTCTATAAATATACTTATTTTTGAATAATTAATACTTTAATAACAAATTTTCATGGGGACCTATCAGAGTCTATATTCATTCAATAGCGTAGGCTTTGGTTATCATTTATAAGTTGCACTTTTAGCCAATAATTAACGTGTTTCTACTTCGCTGTAGTCGACTTTGAATTATATTCTAGCGTCACCCGTAGCTGTCTTCATTAATTTTCATTGGTACTACAACATCCTGGGTATATTTTAAAATGACTCTGAAGAGGTACAAGTATATATTCATCTCAAATGACAATATCCAACATGTTATTCTGATCGACCATAGTAGACGCAAACCGTGGGGAAAGATATGGCTAAGCCTCAATAGATGTCACTACATTTATTATAAAAACAATAAACCACCACAACTATTAAAACTCGTATATTTAAAAGACTATTATAGTATGTAAATAAATGATGGGGAATCGTCCTGGCGGCGAAAAGTCCTGACGGCGAATTGTCTTGTTATTGTTGTGACTGCGAATTTACTTGATGGCGAATTGTCCCGAAACACATTCTCACTGTGACCACGCTTGTGTGTGCTTGTACTCGCTTGTTACCGCATGAGTTCACCAAAGTCTCTGTTTGTGTTGCCGGTGCAAAAGAAGGAGTAGATGTACTAACACTACCTGAGACGTGTTGTGTGAATGGCTTGACTTATGAGTCAGCGTGGTGTACAGTCTTAGAGGACAGTTTATGCTACCTTTACTTGCTCAGTGTCACAAATGCTCCACTAAAACTTAAAATTGCAAGTTACATGCTGATCTCTCCATGACACCATCATTTTATCTACCATGGACCCTAAGAGAGCAGCCAAGACATCTCCTGAAGGCACCCCAAAGCGCCAGAAGAAGGTAATGACCCTGCTGGAGAAGGTAGAATTGCTGGACAAGTTACGGGAGGAAAAATCCTGGTAATGGTGGTGGAGGGTGAGAGTGTAGCTGTGACGAGCGGTGTAAGCAGCCATCTACCTACATAATTAAACTATTTTTTTCATACTTTAATTATAAATAAAGTGTTTATTGGCATGTACACAGGGGTTTTCTTTCATTAAAGAAGGAAATGGGGGGCTAGGGGTGTTTTTAGGGGGGCACCAGTTTTAAACGGATTTTCGATCTTTGTGGGGGTCTCAGGCCCCTAACCCCCGCGAAGACAGAGGGTCGACTGTACTCAGAAACCTGAGTGGAAGCAGTACGACAAGTACCCTAACCAGCAGCAATATCAGCCATGCAAACCGACCGTCGGGACTATCCTTTTCTGCAACAGCCCCAGTGTATCGGAGGCAGGAGGCAAATGCAGCCATAATTCCTCAACAGCAGCACGGTGGTGTTGTCCCTAGCAGTACGGGTACTTCCCCACAGTTCACTAGTCTCCCAGCAACAGTGAACCCTCCTTCACAGATGGTCAACTCTCCATCTCCCCAGACAGTGAGTATGACCCCTCGGGTATCTAAGTCTCAGGGCACCATGTTTGCCGCATCATTTATTCAGCAACCTCATCAGTGGCTGGCTGCTTCCTCCACCGGCCCTCCCACAGGTAACAGTGCCTTCCTCGTTCAGCCAGGGTTTGTTGGAGGCATTCCTGTAAAGGTCCTGAGAGATAATGGTTCCTCAGGTTGCTCCATCAAGCAAAGTCTAGTTCGGCCTGAGGAGTAAACAGGTCGACAGATCCAAGCTAAGCTTATTGATGGATCAATGAGATTGTTCCCTGAGGCACGTATCCAGGTGGCATCTCCATTTTACACTGGTACGACAGTCACAGTTGTCATGCCAGAACCTTTGTTTGACCTTATCATAGGCAACATACAAGGTGCCAAGTATAGTTGCACTGTAGATGATGCTACTCAGACTTTGGATGCAGTAACACGAGGCATCACCGAGGCTCTAAACTGTGTCACCCTGGCGACCATTGCATCTCTGCAAGATCTGATTTGTAGCCAAGATGTTGTTCAAGAACAACAGTCTGACCTGACACTTGCTGCTGTGCGGAAGAAACACAAGGGTAGAGTGATAAAGTATTCACGGGGAGGACAAGCCAGGTTCCTTCGTAAACAAGGACGGTTCTACCGTGAATCACGAACACCCCAGGGTGAGATTCGACTGCAGTTTGTCGTTCCCACTAAGTATCGCCAAGCAGTGTTAGAATGGGGTCATTGTTCAGCCTCAGGAGGTCACATGGGCAAAAGGAAAACCCAGGGCCGTATCCGTGCTGACTTTTTCTGGCCAGGAATGGGACAAGAAATAGATAGCTTTGTGCATTCCTGCAGTGTGTGTCAACGTACCACCAATCAGGGACGTGTCCTTCCTGTGCCGTTTGAATCCACATCCATAATCTCAGAGTCACTTGAGAAAGAGGGCAGTGGTGATGAGGGTGCAGACCTGATGTCTCACCGTTGGCCCCACAGGACACATTATATCCAGGGCCTGCACATACATATGTACCGTAGGTTAAGGGGGAAGTTCAAGTACCCCATAGGGACAATCCGAGGCTGTGTTTGAATTACCTTGTGGTGTCTCGAGCTGTGGGCCTCTCTGAGGATTCCCGGAGAATGCACATTATCCACATGAGTGTTCACACCCATGGTGGGTGTTAAAATGTAACCTGCCCGAGATTGTGTAGGGATTTTCAGCTCGCCAGTGTTAATCGTAAGTGTAGAGTAGGGTTTAACCAGTAAACTGGGTCCTTTGGCTTAGCGAATTGCAGAGTTTGATGTCCTGCACAGGTGCCATGCCTTTTCGCTCGGCTCCCCGTCCTGGGACCACGTTTCCTGGTTAATAATAATGTAGGTTTAGGGTTTAACCAGTAAACTATAAGGGTCTTTTGAGATTTTGTCCTGGGACCACGTTTCCTGGTTAATAATGTATCCAATACGAAAATAATGGCGACCTCGAATGTACAAAGCTTGGCTGTCACTTAAAATTCTCGGCTAGGGCGTACTTTTTGTAGTACATATACTGACTGCTAGGCAGAGAGAGAAATTGTAATTTAATAAAGATTGTTTGTCGCACTGACACTTTTGATGCCCCACCTTGATTGCTTTCGCAGGTGCAGCTGGAGAGTGTAGCAATTTTGTCGTGCAGATCAGCTGATCATCTCTGCCACATCCTGCCGTCTCTTCTCTTCTGCCTTGTCGTCCCTATTTACTATTGATCTGTATTACATAATTTTACATGCAGGCACAGTTACACCACAACAATCACACCTACACTGAGTATTACATACATCACGCAACATAACAATTAGTTGTTAATGTAAATGTAGTGAACTTTTCGCTCAGTTTGACCTGAGTACAGGATTTTTCAGTCATCATGGAGTTTTTTTCCTCAAGCTTGCTTCTATTAAAGTAAATACGAGGTTTTTACGCTTATGGGCGACTGTGATTTTCTCCTGTAGCAGGATAGTACACACACCACAGTGTGAATCTTGTGTGACTGAGTTAGGATTTATATGTATGTAAATCGAAAATTTTTTCTGAAGAAAAATTTGATTTTGATGGGGCGTAATGTCACGATTTCACGTGAGCGTATTTATAAATTTGTGACATTGTATTTAAGTGAGAAAACCATGAATTCTAGTGGCATTCCCATGCGCATCACTCAGTTCAACCGTCCTTGTATTCACTCTGATTGGGATGGTTTTCGGAACATTTCTCACTGTTTCATTCTTATGCACGACATTAGTGCCTTCACTTAGTGATTTATTGTGAGCGTATATCGTTCACCCTCTCTCACCGACCGTTGACTTAGGCCACGCCCTACTTCCGGCAAACACGGCCATCTCTCGCCCCCTTTCAACTGTTTGAAGTTAGTCAGCTTTGAGTCGTTGCGAGAATAGGACCGTTTGTGCCCAGCGTGAAAAGCGTCTTTGTTGTACAGTGAGCTCCTGAATCTCCACCTAGAAAGTGAATTGGTGAAGCGGGCTTAGCGAATTGCAGTGTCTGATGTCCTGCACACGCACCCAGTCCTTTTCGCTCAGCTCCCCTCCACTGACCAGTATTTCTATTCGTTTTTCTAGGCTTAAGTATGTTTAGGTTTTGAATGAGTGAGTGTATTATTATTTTGAATTCATTTTTGAGATTCATATAACGCAAATTTATTTTCAGTGCAATCAATAAATTTAGTTCTTTTCTTTGAGCTTAATGTAATTAAATTCGTGTTTTATTTCTCCACATTAAGCTTATTTTAGTTGCTGCTCCTAGTTTGCACAAACTCTTTACATTATTCTTAACTGGTACTTAGGCCAGTTCTTTTGTATCAAGCTTAAATACGTTGTGCCAGCCAGGAGTTAATGCACCGGCAAGAACCTGTTTCTTATTATTAGCATTAGTTATTGATTGTCAGGGGTGGAGTCACTTTCTCGAGAGGCTAACAGTACTACAAACAGCACTCGCGAGTAATTAGTCTCTGCTGTGTACTGTTGAGAAAGTTTATAAATTCTCGTCCTTAGAGAATTGGCGAAGTAAGCCACATAAAGTAAAACTTTCTGCTCGATTTTCACAAGTAAATTCCTTGTCTCTATTTTCAAGTAACATTCAGCATTTTTAATTCATAATTTCACATCCCCCCGTGACAGTCAGATAATAACGTGTGTCAATTCATGCGGCTTTGGATAGTAAGGGGATTACTGTACCAATGTTCACGATTGTAGGCCGGTATTCCTGAAATTCCATTGAGGTTTCTTAAACCTCCGTTTGTGTGACTCGAATTTTATCGTCCTTAGTGCGGTGGGGTATGATATACCCCAGGCTATTTTTCGTATTATTCTCACTTGTTTTTAACAACTTGTGGTTTTTGCTCAATCTGTTTAAAAGAGTTAACCATTTTATTATATTAATTAGACAAGAAAATAAAATTATTTTCACTGGAAATTATGAAATTTATTTCACAATTATACTTTTCATGTGCTGAATTCACAGACTAACATACTCTCAAGTGTTTTATCACAATCTGACATATTTACATTGACACAGCAACACTTTCCAATGTACTTTCTTCACAGATCAACATATTCACTGTAATTTGCATAAAGAAAATATATTAAGTCATAAATAACCATGTAACGGTACTTACGAGGTGCTACCCCAAAGTTCCAGTAATATGAATATTGTACGAAAATAAGTTACCTTACCTCCTAGTTCTCACTGTCATCGTCTTCGATGGAAGTTCGCCCTTCCTTGAACCGCTTGTACCAGAAAAATGCATCTATAGCATTATTTAACTTTATTTTGATGTCCTTGGTGGTTATAAACATTTATAAATGTTTGTGTTAGTTTTTGAATGACTATGAAGCCTTGCAGGGCTACTCCCTACACTTGTTTTATATCCCTACACCTACATACACACCTGTTTTCATGGTTGGTATGACAGATCCCATTGAAATGGAGGGTTTCCACAGGAGAACTCGGTTGTTGCCGTAATTTTTCTCCCCAAGTACCACCAAGGCCTTGTAGGCCTACTCCCCACACGTTATCTCCCCACGCCTGCATACACACCTGTTTTCTTGGTACATGTTATAGAACACACTGAAGAGCTTTCTTTTCAAGCGAAAAGTTGAATATATCCAACCCCCATATCTATAGGCCTACTCCCCACAGCCTAGTAATCTTCCCACTCCTACATACACCTGTTTTCATGGTTGGTGTGACAAAACACTTTGAAATGACCTGTTTCAATAAGGAAAATAGGTAGTTAGCAAAATTTTCACATTTTCGATTGTTCTGATTTGGGACATGACATTGTCCCCAAATTACTGTAGCTTCTGGGTATATGCCCAGACGCATTTACCTGCCGCCCACTCCCGTCTGTGATCAGTAGGAAACTGAGAGTACTCATGGATCAACTCGGTGTAGGAAAACAAGAAAAATGGGTTGGTGGCAGTATCAGTGCTACCAGACAAAAGATATATGCATGGAAATGTCACTGTAGGTATGACATACTCCGCCGCACCAACTAAGGGTTAACCAACACTTTATTTACATACACTTCTTATGGGTATTTATGAATATATATTAATGGGCATCTAAGTGAATGGTTCACGATGAATGTGGGCGTGCGACAAGGTTGTGTGATGTCCCCATGGTTATTCAATGTATATATATGGATGGGGTGATGAGAGAAGTGAAAACACGAGTGGCGGAGAGAGAGATGGCATTGGTAATGAATGGTGATGGATGGAATATCTCAAATTTGTTGTATGCTGATAATGCAATACTGCTTGCAAGTACCGGACAAGAACTTGGTAGGCTAGTGCAGAGATTTGCTGATGTCTGTAAGCGTCGTTCCTTGAGAGTAAATGTAGAACATAGTAAAGTGATGGTTATTGAGAGAGAAGGTGACTCCCAGTGCAATGTAACAGTGAATGGAGAGAGACTGGAAATGGTGAGAGAGTTCAAATACCTGGGTACAGTGATAGAAAAGAGAGGAAAATGTGCAAAAGAAGTTGAAAGTAGAGTGACACAAGGAAGAAAAGTAGCTGGTGCAATGAAGGCCTTGATAAGAAACAGAGGCTTGAGTGCTGCAGCTGCACGAGGTTTACATGAAGGAGTGTTAATGCCAACTTTAACATATGGATGTGAGGCTATGGTGTGGCATGAAAATGAAAAGTCAAGAGTAAGAGCAGTGGCGATGGGACTGCTGAGGAATGTATGTGGAGTACAGAGGGTGGATAGGATACGAAATAATGTGATTCGTGAAAGATGTGGAGTGAGGAAGTCGGTGGACACCAGAACTGAAGAGAGTGTACTGAGATGGTATGGTCATGTGGAGAGAATGGATAACAAAAGAGTGGTGAAGAAGGTATATCTGAGCGAATTCGAAGAAGGGAGGAGGCGAGGTAGGCCAAGGAGAAGGTGGAGAGATATGGTGGATGAATGTGTGAGGAAGAGAGGTTTGGAAGTTGGTGAGGCTATGGAACTGACAGGAGATCGAGCTGGCTGGATGAATTTTATGAGGAGAAGTGCATGATCAGGGATTTTTGGCACCCCTTTTTAACGTGGCAGCGTCTGGATTGACTCTGTCGGATACGATTATGTGAAGCTACAGAACGTGGTGAATGTTTTTTGGCGTATCCGATAGAGCCAGGATTCCGGGGGCTTGAATGATGAGTGAATGGTAGCGTGGCCCTTGGACTGGGCAATATTGGGCTGTCTGGACATTGTTACTCCTCACCCTGCCCTTGGGTGGGAAAGGAGGTCCGGATGATGATGATGATGATGATATTTTTTTACAGTATGGAATTTTTTCACCATCTTATCTTCTATTCAAACATCTAAGTAAGCTGACATACTCGTACTGTACAGCACACTCAGAATCAAAGTCTGTTTACAGTACAAGAATCATATTTAACAATGAGATACTAATGACTTATTGCTAAGTAACCCCAGTCTTTCTAGCAGAGCAGACCCATCAACCACAGGCAAGCAACTAGCATAGCCATCCCGTTCAGTGAACCAATGTCCCTTTGTGGTAAGCAGATCTCTGAAGAAATATAACCAATCGGAACCTTTAGCTATGTTTCATGCAAATACTGGACACTGATTACAGCTTAAAACATAAATCCTGGGATAACTGAGAAAAAAAAAAAAAAGATGGATCCTAACAAAGAACTTCGATGGACAAGAAATCAGCCACAACAGGTTTACTTACCCATTGATAACAAACTCAGGTGCAAAGTATCTCTATCTAGCATACCTTAACTTAGTCTAAGGTTACATGAATTTGTAAAATTCTGTTACTGTTTACAAAAGGTAATAATATATTTCACAAAAATATACAGATAAAACATTGGCATACCTTTCTTTTATATATCCCCAGAAATTGTGAGTCACCTCTGGGTGCTTTAAACTGAGAATTGTGTTGACAGTATTATTTACAGTATTGGCACAGTACAAACTGAAAGCTTGAATTCTCACTCCTTATGAAAGAAATTTTTATACACCAGTAGAATGAATCACTGCCATTTCAAAGACATCCTCACTCCACCAAGTTCAAGCTTTCACCGGGATAAATAGACCTCCCTGGGTGAGCACTGTCTGATGAATTCATGGTAATATTTTTACTTGTATCTTCTGTATTGCCAGACACCCTAATCCTCCATGAGGTGATCTTGAACAAACTACCTCCATGCCATCCTGTCCCCAGTCAACGGATGCCCCTCTTTCCATTCCAAACCACTCACATAACTCTCCACACCATCTCACGACATCATCCTCGGTCTTATCCTTTCACTCATACATCTGCTAGTCAAACACACTCCATTCACTGCACATGGCTATACCACATCAAACGTTCTTTCTTCAGGTACTTTCCAAATCATCCACAACAACACAACACTGTCTATGAATTTCATTTTTCTGCCTGTCTCCATGTTGCTTCATAAGCTCCGTTCAGATTATTTTTATTTTCAAGGCCCTTAGTCATGACTTGTGACCTTCCAGCTTTGCTTCCATGCATTAGTCTTGGAATTTCATTAACGTACTATCATGCCAGTGCTTCTTCCTACTATACTTAATTCTCAATTTGATATAACTACAACTCTCAAAAACTCTTTCTTGCATTTCATCACGGATGCTCTTATATTTAATCATCGTTTTAACTAAGATATTTGAAGAACTTAATCTTCCATTAAATGGACAACCACATTCACTGCACAGTCTGTTGCTTTATTCCTCTAAAAACTTAACCTTACCCTTGTTTAGTTTTCATATACAGCTCCAAATTCACTCATCAAGCGTTGCAGTTTTTACATATTGTATGTCCAGAGAACTGTATCATTTTGCAGACAGTTAAATCCACAATTTCTTCAGGCCCCTTTAGTTTAGAAGGTACAATAAGTTTTCACTATAATTTATCTTTTTTTTTTTAAAGTTTTTGGCTGTTAAGTCCAGAGTAAATGACAAAACTGTGACACATTATAGTTCCACTATTCCCTTTTAGGCTGATTTAGCCAGCTATTTTAAGGTACCAGTAATTCAGTAATACCTGTATTTTAGAATACACCCCACATTATAGCAAGAAAGTTTATATGCCAGCATGTACTGCCATTCCTTGTGCCTTCTTCTGTATAGTCCTCCCATATAAATCTGTGTTAAACAGACACGGTAACACGACACAACTTTGTTTATGTGTAACATTCAGACCAAAAACGTAATGTAGGACGTTTCTGTCCAAACCAGTGCTGTTGGAATCCTACGGTACAATATAGTATACTTCTGATTGTCCCTAACAGCTTACCATCTGCTCCCTACATTCTTAGCAGTTCTCACTATCCCTGTTCTTTTAAGTTTTCCCTAAATCCATGAAAGCAGCATAAACTTTCTTTCTCTGCGTTGAGTATTTCTTTACTTCTCAGTGGAAGGATGTCATCAGCATATCTCTGTCTAAGCCCACTGCTTCTTTACTGACAGACCCTCGTTTGCAAACCCCTGTCACTGTTCTAATTACTGTACTCCCTACAGTGAGACTTTCAGTAAAATTAGAAAACAAATATTTTTTGGGTTATAACATGCAGTTATTCCCTTTCCTCTTATACAGGGGAAATATTATACATGACTTTCAGTCATGCAATAAATCTTCCAAATCCAATCAGTCACTGCCTCTCCAACATACCGCAGCATTTGACCACACCCAGCAGTTCCTGGGGCATTCCATATCAACATTCTTTAGTGGCACACAAACCTTCCTTCCTCTTGATTTCTTACTCCCCATTTGTCTCTCTCTTCCTCCTGGCCATTACCATTTTACATAGGCTCTTCTTTCAAACTCTGCATTCCTTTACACAGTTAACGGTACGCACCATCTCACTTCTTTCTCTTCGTTTTAGCTTTCATATCTTTACTCTGATAATTTCTGTCATACTCCTTAACTTCATCTCCTTAGAGAACAGTTTCTTACAGGATCAGCACTTCACACTCAGTCTTCCAAACTTTTCACCCACCCTTTCTTTAATTTGTAGGACAGCCATTTGCCTATCTCCTTTTCTTCACAGAATATATCCTCTTTCACTTTGCCATCTCTTCATTTTTTACTACTACTTAATAAGTCGTTGTAAATTTATCTTCTTCCGTCA